>NC_081409.1:130333896-130651781 GCF_030272615.1 Cryptomeria japonica
ACCTTAGCAGGCACCTCCAGTTTTAATTTTAAAATTTGATTTAGTATAGCATCCTCCGCCTCCGGTCGGCTGGAAGTACTTGCCATACCCTTCGCCTTCGCCCTTTCTCGTATCTCTTTCTCAATTTCTTTCTGTGCTTCCCGTACCCTTCGCTTCTCCATCTTCGGGTCTGGGCACATTGCGTGTCTGGCTTGGGCGCGGGTTACAGCCAACACTTCCTCTTCTTTGGTTTCCTCGACATTGAGCAAGTTGACGCCGGACTTCGGGCAGGTGGTGTCTTTGTGGTCTCCCGGTCCACACCATTTGCACAAATATTGTGTGGCCTCTCCGTTCAGGCAGTCTTGGGCGAAGTGCCCCCACTGGTTGCACGCTCTGCATTGTACCATCGGTCGACCTTTGGAGTCGTATTGGATCCGGCTCCTTGTATTGTTATTGTTGTTTCGTCCTCCCCACCGGTTATCTCGGTAGCCTCCCGATGTTGCATTGTTGTTCGCCTGGGAGCTGCCGGTACCGCCCGATGTAGTTGGTTGTTCCTGCGTAAGCAATACTTGTTGGTTCCGTGTTTTCATGTTCTAGGGGCATTCCCTGGTGGGATGCCCCATCAACAGGCATCTATCACAATAGGCCTTCTTTTGGCAGGAGCCTTTCGTGTGGCCGTCCGTCTTACATTCCGTGCACCAAATCTCCCCTTCGTCGGTCTTGCTCGAACCTCCCTTCATAACCTTCAACTCTTTCATCATCCTCAGCATGTCCTTCTGCAGGGCTTGCACCTTTTTGCCAGACTCGCCATCGCTGCTGCTTCCCTCAAAAGAGTCATCATCCTCAGACGATCTATCCTTCTTCTTTTTCTTCTTGGATGTCTTGGTCTCGCTCTCGAGATCCATCGCTCTATTATATGCATCTTCGTACGAGGTTGGTGGAACAATTTTCATCTTCTTCCGGATGGAGTGTTTCAGTCCCTCCACGAACCATCTCTTTTTCAACCCATCCGCTGGTTGACTCTCCATTTTCCCCAACAGTTCCTTGAGCCGCCGAGTATAGTCTTGAACCATCTCATTCTTGTTCTGCTTTGTGCCATAGATTTCGGCGACTCTTTCATTGTCGTCTCTGAGGAGGCGAAACTCTATCCCGAACTCCTTCAAGTCGGGCCATGTGCCGACTTTGGTCTTATCCATATCTAAGTACCAGTCAATGGCCACTCCCCTTAAGGTTGCTGGAAATTGTGTTACCCATTCGTCCTGGTCGGTAACACCGTTCACTGACCATATGGTTTCGCAAGTGCGGCAATGGCGGACAAGATCTTCCTTTCCGTCGCCGTTGAACTTCGGCAGCTTCTGCTTACTTGCCATCCCACCGCTGGGTCTCGCTCCTCTGGTGCCTTGTGTGCTTGTACGTGGGATCCTCCGCCTCTGCCTCCTACACCTAACCCTCCACTCGTGGGTCCTCCGGAGAAGGTTGTTGACCCCGAACCGAACAAATTGCCTCCCATATGGTACCCTTGTGCTCCCTTGGCACCGTCGGTCGTACTGTCACCTTCGGTCGTCTCCCTCCGGTTGTCCTCCGAAATGGACAAGTTCTTTAGTAGGTCTCTGGTAGCGTCAATCAGGTTTAGATTTCGCCTTGTTTGTTCCACCAATTCTTCACGACTTCTTACCCTACGGTGGTATTCTGGCGAACTGTAGAGTTCTCCTTTGGCACCCTTCGTGACTCCTAGGTTCCCTTCGGGCCACCCTACGACAATGTAGAGAGTGTAATTCTCTCCATCTAGCTCTGCCTCCGCAACCTCCGTGACACCTCCTGGGGTCCCTTCGAGCAACCCCTCGGTCGGTCGTCCCTCGGCAAGCTGCCTTAGCCTACGCCTTCGTTCTATTTGTTGTCTGAGATTCAACACTCTTTGTGCCACTTCCCATTCGTCACTTTGTATCTTTTTATTTTTGTCCTTATTTAGTATATTTGGCATAAATCACTTCTGTACATAGCAAGCACACACCATGTACACAAAAAAAAAAAAAAAAAAATTATTTTGCCTTTTGGCCACAATTTATATCAACAGTGTGTCGGGGTTATTACAGGGTTCAATTTTCCCTTCGCCTCTTGCCATCACGCTCTGCGTCCCATGATGATTGTCCCGTTTGTGCGTCATCGGCCTCTAGGTTAATCTTACCGACGGGTAGGCCCATCGTGTCCGTACGCCATCCGCTCCTTCCTTTCCCGAGTATGTCTAGGCAACGACACCAAATGTTTGCCTCATACGGTAAACGATTAAATGCAAAAAGTAAATGCACAGAACATAATTGAAATATATTAAAGAACCAGTTTCTGTATTAATTCAACAGTCCATGTACATCAAGTGCTTATAAGATTACACAACTACCATGATGATACTAAGAAGGAACGGTATGCAATATATAATACCCAAAGGGGTGCGACCAACCGTCGCGTCCAACTGCCCTTCGGGATGACTAACTAACTGACTGTCGTAACTCATTATTACCGACGACAACATAAACATAATATAATGATTATTCCCGACAACAAACCATACATAAGAAAACAAAATAGAGACTTCAAGACATGAATTGTAAAAAATAGATTTTTGTTGTTTATATTCATATGGCTAGTTACATTGCACAAAACATATCCCTTTCTGATTGTGCTCAACTTCGGTGAAACCATAAAGGTATCAAGAAATATTATACAATATCAATATCTTAGAGTCTTATAGGTATCAAATGTATTTGGGTTTAGAAGCTCTTGGTTTGAAAGTTAAATGCACAAAGAAGCGGGCACATAATATAGATGAAAAGATAGAAAAAGCCACAGAAATTGCAAGAATGGTGATCATACTTTTGGGAAATGTGCTCAAAGATGGAGATATTATATTCAATATAAATGAGGTGTAAAATTGCTACATGTTATACATGGGTTATTGGGCGCAACCTAGTTTAATTGAAAGCTAAATATAATTTGATCCAAACTAAGCTTGCAAGGAGGAGGATTCAATAGAAAAAAAACTTAAATAATTGTAACAAATATTTGTTTAGTCATGATATGTCTATAGACCAGCTCCACCACATAGAGATAACAAACAAAGACATTGGATCTAAGAAAGGATGTAATCTCATTTGATTTTCAATGTTTATTTGTTTTAATAAATATAATTAATAAGATTTATTTTTAATAATTATAACAAAAATGCACATATATAATAAAACTATATATTTAAAATTGTATGTGAAGTTTGATAAAATTGCATGATTATAATTCATAAAATTTAAAAATTTAATTTAATATTAATCAATCATGAAATCAACTAAATTTAATCAAATATTTTTTACACATTTATTTTTAACAAATGTATAAAAATATTTATTTTAAAATAGCTTAAAAAACAATGCATATCAACACTATAAAAATTATGTATATAGGAAAATAAACTATTGATGTCTCCGTATATTCATTTATGCGATGGAATGAAAATGACATCACATTAAACAAATAATAAAAAGTATGGTTGGCTTCTAACGTGCAAACGTGGGTGGAATCTGTCGCACAAGTCGTGGGCTTCATATTAGGTTTAAATTTTGAAATTTCTTGGCCAATAATGTTAGCCTTAGATTTTTTTCCACTTTCTGAAACTCTTTCACGTCATTTTATGTTGTTTCTCGACTAGTGAGGGTTTTTTCTCTGTTTCACGATTTTATTTTCTGTTTTTCGTTGATTTTTAGGGTTTCGCATTTTCTGCGATTTTACCCGATCTTTTGCGACAATTTAAACACGATTTAAACTTGTAATAATCATTGAAAATCATTGACTCAAAATATGCAATTGTTTGAAAAAACTCGGGGGAAAAAATCGGCTTCTCAGGCGATTCCTGATTAATCGCGAGCAATTGCAATTTTTTCCAAACTTCTGCTTCTTTGATTTATATTACTCTATCGGCAATCTTCCAACAAATATTGTGTGGGATGCTTTGTCATTAAATTTGTGGTCTATATATTTTTTGCTAGAGTTGCCTCATTTGCTGGAAGTTGGTATTACCCTTTCCTGTAACAGTGGAATTAATTGCCCTTTTGATGAAGTATACAGGTCATGTAAATATCTCTATCAATCAAAGCTGTGGAGTTGAATGTCACCTTCAGAGCATTGTATCTCCATCCAATCGAGCCATGGGACTCATTAAGTTGTGAGTGCAGGTGTAAAGTTTGAGAGTTAGAATTATATCATCATTGTTTGCATTACTTCCACCAATCCATTTGGACCTGTAGTACAATCAAAGGTTTGAAGGACTGATGCAAACTCTCCAATCTGTTGATAAGAAGAAAACTTTTGGCATTCTACAATATCTTACAAGGAGTTTCAATACTAACATTTAAGGTTAACAAGAGTGTTATTGAACTTGGTATTTTGTAGCAGAATTAGAGATCAATGAAGTTTCTTTATTTGTTTCACATCAGCCATGTACTATGAACACATAAATGTTGCAAATAATGTTACTAGTTTCATTGCCTTCACTCTATACATTCAGTTTGTATGTTTGAGTCTTTTGAATGATATATCCATCTCCCAAACATTCAAAATGAACAACACAATATCCGCAAATAAGAAATTGATCATTTTAGCATACAAGCAAACTATTTGACAAATGTTGTGGAATTGAAGGCAAGGAATAAGGTTGGATTTCATAGTCTCATTCAAAAGCATTATCTATTCCGCCAAGAATGAATCTCCATTTCCAATATTAGAAACCTAGAAATCAGAGTGCAACATTGATCACTTTTGAAAGTATTAATCATTTTATTATAAGCTAAGTTACTAGTTCGGTTTCAAGATCGGGTTCGAGGATGCGAACCTGGTTCATGGGTTTGGGCAAATTTTTTTTTGCCTTTTGGGTTTGTGGGTTGGGTTCGTCCATATATATATACATATACATATACATACATACATACATACATACACATATATACATATACATATACATACATACATACATACTAAGTCACCGCATTCGCAGAATTTCATACATGAAATTCGAAATTTGGCGAATTTCAATAAAACATTAAAAATTCGTTTAAATTCAGCCCGAAATTCATACGAAGCAGAACTAGGGCTTTTAAAATCAAAATATATTATGTCGTCGCGAATCCAAAAATGGTTAAATGTATTCTCCTTACATTGTGCTAGAACAAGGTTTTTTTGCCCACAGACGTGAAAGGCGTCACGCAAGATCACATTGGGACTGAGACAGGCCCGACTTTCTTAATCCAAGCTGACAAGTGTAGGAGACTCTTTGGATCAAATGGTTTTTTTGTAGATCAGATGAAGGATGGGGGGAGACTAAGACTCGTGCCGACTCAATTCTTCCATGCTTGATCAGTTGCAACGAATCGCGGAAAGGAGATTACTCTTCAGTGGCGGGAGGAATGGGTGAAAACCATCGATTTGATGAAATATTGCTCTGGTCGTCCCACTGTGAAAAATTGCTTTCAAAGAGGAGTTTATCATATTTGTTAAACATATTTATTAATATATAAAGATAATGACTAAAGTATCGATATACTATAGTTCTAGTGAGCCCCCCCACCCCGAAGATAATGTATTAAAATTATGATAGATGTATTTTTAATTTAGTAATGTATAAAGATAATGTGTTATAAATTCATAATATATTTTTATTTCCAATAATTTTAATTTATATTGTAAAATATTTATATTAATTTTAAATTTAATATAATATTATAGATATATTACATATATTTATTGAAAATTTAAAAAAATTACATATGGCGAATTTAATTCGAATTTTATACATTTCGAATTTTTTCCTCATCGAACTTCATTCGAATTTCAAAGTTGTCGAACTTCGAATTCGAATTCGAACTTGGTGACTTAGCATACATACATACATATATATATATACACAGACATGTGTATGTACGTATATATATATATGTGTGTGTGTGTGTGTGTGTGTGTGTGTGTGTGTATAGGACACCCACTACAAATGTGGTGCTTTGGCTCCTTTCTGCCTTAGTAGTGATAGTGAACTGTTGTTATTTTCATGATTATATTCAGTGTCTCTTAGTTAAATCTCACACTGTATTTGTTAATCCTAGTCTCCCGAGATGAGCTTGTGGTCACTAGTTTATATAACAAAGGATAACAATCGACATATAGGATTCTTGTGATTTCAAATTTAGCTACATGAGTTTGAGAGTAAAAAGCATATCATTGCAATTGCATAGCGCTGAAAGCTCTGATGCTTTAATTGGTTGAAAGTTTTTCCATATTTTTTATTTTTATCATTAAGAAAATTCTACGAATTTTACCTCATTTAGTGCCTGGTTCGCACCCGAGTCCGAACAAGCTTCACCCCAGGGCCCTAGGTTCCCTGGGGTGAACCCTAGCCGGACTAGGCACGGACCCAACACGAACCAGGTTGACTAGGAATTTAATCCTAAGTCAGTATCGTGCCTTTGTCTAAAATCACCCCAAATCCTCCTAACACTTGGTGTTCAAGTGTGACTTGTAGCTTGCCTTATGCGAATACAATGCTACATCATGCAAACATGTGCACTAACTCCCGACTTCAAGCACTTCGACTCACATGACATAGACTTTCATTTCAATCGTCACAGACAATGTGGTCTTGTTGGTGCTTATGTCCATGACAAAATATATAATAAGTTGGCTTGACATTCCCACCATTGTGTTATTACAATGGCTGTCTTGGTAGGATTGATTGTTGGGTTGATATTTCATTAAAACTTCTTATTTAAATCTCACACTGTATTTGTTAATCCTAGTCTCTCAAGATGAGCTTGTGGTCACTTATTTATATAACAAAGTATTACAATCGAAATATAGGATTCTTGTGATTTCAAATTTAGCTACATGAGTTTGAGAGTAAAAAGCATATCATTGCAGTTGCATAGCACTGAAAGCTTTGATGCTTTAATTGGTTGAAAGTTTTTCCAGATTTTTTATTTTTTACATTAAGAAAATTCTACGAATTTTAACTCATTTAGTGTCTGGTTTGCACCCAGGTCCGGACAAGGTTCACCTCAGGGGCCCTGGGTTCCCTGGGGTGAACCCTGGCCGGGCCAGGCACAGACCCAACACGAACCGAGACCCACGCAGACTTGGTCCGTGTTAGGGGCCTCAAATAGGCGAACCCGACAACTTAGAATATATGCAACTCGTTGGCATCGTGTCTATCTCCCCCTTGCAATTGGGTGTTCGGTGTCTTTGTCTAAGCTAGGAATAATCTTGTGTGCTTGTTGTGTATTTCTTAAGCCAAATAGAATCATGGGTAGATGTTTTGTCTTTTGTTGATTGGGAATCCCAAGTTAGTATCGTGCCTTTGTCTAAAATCACCCCAAATCCTCCTAACACTTGATGTTCAAGTGTGATTTGTAGCTTGCCTTATGCGAATATAATGCTACATCATGCAAACATGTGCACTAACTCCCAACTTCAGGCACTTTGACTCACATGGCATAGACTTTCATTTCAATCATCATAGACAATGTGGTCTTGTTGGTGCTTATTTCCTTGACAAAATATATAATAAGTTGGCTTGACATTCCCACCATTGTGTTATTACTATGGCTATCTTGATAGGATTCATTGTTGGGCTGATATTTCATTAAACCTTCTTATTTAAATCAAACAATATCCCATAGAATATGCTAGGTGAGCCTTTGAATAATGCCCAAATATAAATAATGTGAAAATATAATAAAGGAATACTTCTATTAACCTTTGCAATATGCAAACTTCAAATAAATGCCAACAACATCTTATATGGATTTGAATAGGCAATCAAACCTGTAGGAGACTCAAGCAAATTTTAGTTTATTGATCAAATCTAACATATTCTCTAAATGTAAGAATAACTTTAGAAAATTGAAATTTATCTTCCACAAAGACCAAATCAATGACAAACCCAAACCCACGGACCCAAGAAAACAAAAAAATTTGCCCGTACCCACAAACCGCATTCTCATACCCAAACCTGTGCCCAAACCCGAACTGGTAACTTAGTTGTGCTCTTTGTTCTGGAACTTGTTGCCCTCTAACTGAAGCATCTAACAAATTCAGAAATTTCTCTTCTAGATATTTTGTGTTAGGTTTCTCTAAAGCCCTCTGTTCTTCTACAACTGAATTTGGAGTAGACCTATTTCTGCAATAATATAGTGGAAAAGAAGATTGTTCCCAACCTAACATATCACTGTTTTGTCAAATTGTACCCTCCAAGATGGCAGGATACACTACTCTGATAATACTATAATATGTCGCCTTGTTTTGCCTTTGTTTTCTTTTTGTTTTTTTGAAAAGTTTTTTGCAATAGATTTCGATTGACAAATGAACAGCAAATAACAGAAATATTTGCAGCAACCAACAACTTAAAAATTTGACAAAACTCAAAAATACATAAGGCTGAAATTCCAAATTTTATTTCTAATTTGAAAGTGCATTTTTTCTCATAAGAGCAACCCAGATCATAAAATATCATTACATATCTATTTCAAACATACCCAGAAAGCGCAGCAAAGAAATGACAGCTATACACAAACTCAGCAAACTGGCATCTCTAGAAATGGACGCTGCTCCTAAGAACGCTCTCTGTTGGCCAAGAAAGATATAGCTCTGAGTATGGCAGCCCAAGATTACATCCAATGTGAAAATAGACACAATAAAGCCCTCAAATGCCTCTCCAAGAAGGCTCACGTCCCAAGATGAAGTGCATGTCCTATTACAAGTAGCATCGCTAGCAATGAAAAGTGTATGGCCAGCCAATGGAAGCACAAAGAACAGCAAACTCCTCAAAAAATCTCTCAATCAGCCCACCAAAACAAATATGCAATGTAAACTCCGATGAAAATTGAATATATGTATCATCAATAAGCTCAACTGTGTTTCCTGAATGAAAATACCATGAAATCCTCCAAATTGAATCTTTCAATGTGTAAAATGTCGCCTGTAAGGGATTTCATCCTCACAAAACTTGAGAAAAGCAACCTCCTCCAAAACAAGAAGCATCATCAAATATCAAATCCAGCATATCATAAATGAACTCTTGAAATCCATTGTATATCCTCTAAGAAGGGGGTCAGCCTCTTCAAATTTTGCTTTTTTAAAACATTAAAATAAAATCACCTCCTTGACAAAATGGTGTCTATGTCTCCAAAAAGCACATTTTTAAAATTACCACTTTACTTTAATATTGGTGCCCCTAATAGCCTTATATTAAATATTAAAATAACGATTAAGTTAAATCTTTAATTTAACTTTATAAAATATTAATTTATAGTTATTTTATTTAAAATCACCAAACTATATTAAATATCAAAATATTGTAATCCACAACTCCAACCAACATATCTCAAAATAGTAATGCTACCAGCTAGCTCAATCAGGGCATTATGCTCATACTAACTGTTAAAGCTCAACTAAACCTCTAATACTACCATCCCACTGGATTTACCATCTCCAAAGTTCCCTAACCCTGACACATTAGCTTACAAGAACCCATCGGATAGGCTAATTGTCCACCAAACTGAACTGGTTAGGAAGGCGACATTACACTATCACTATAGAAAAAGATAGACCATCAAATGTTGTTTGGACCAAATAGTCAACCAATATTCTCTTTGCCTGGAAGCCTCACCAAATAAAATAGATTTAATGTTGTTATCTTGTTAATTTAAATTGAAAGACCCTTGTGATGTGCACATTGACAATTTTATTTAACATTTGCGTAAATAGAAAGTAGACACAAAATTAAACCATCTAAATATAGATTTAATTAAACCATGATAAAGTAGACTCAAAATATGAAGTATGAAAAATGAGCAAAGATATACCCTCGGAATATTGACCATTCACTTGTCATAACATTAAAATACTATATTTTTGGATGGAAGCCTAACTAGAATAAAATAAATTTAATGTGTTTTTATCTTAATTTAGATTGAAATATCCTTGTGACATGCACATTGAAAAGTTCACTTAAAAATTTACAAATCTACTTCTATCGTTGGTTGAATCTTGTGTAAATGCTGTTTATATGGTGTGAAGTTATAGAAAGTATTTCCAGCAGTGTTACAGAACACTAAATGCCTACCTTTCATTCAAACGCACTGCTTCCTGACTCCTTGCAAATTTGTAACTAGTTGTGCCTTCTATGCATGTCCCAATGAGCTCCTGTTTGTAATTGTGCCCTAAAATTATCGCACAGCTACACTATTCTTAAAATACTTTGCCACTTCGCAGGTTTCGAGGGTTTCACATTTTGGCAGGAGAATGATTAAGGTTTCACAAGAAATTTTAATGAAATATTTTATGCAATTTAAATGCAAAAATATGTTGAAAATTGCAGTCAATGATTTTTTACAAAGACAGGATTTTTGGGGGAAAAATGATCTGTGTGACAGATTTTTTTTTTTTTAAAAACGGTATAATCAGGAATTTTGGGGGATTTTTGCTTCTCTGATTCAAATAAATCATTTTATTTTTTGAATCAGTAAATAGTTCGCCCAATAATCTTAATCAGTCTATAATTAGCTAGGTGAAAACAACATTGTCTACCAATTTGTATAGATTCACCGTGGAAATTAATCTTCTTTCCACAATAAAAGGCATCATCTTGCCTTTAAAAGTAATCCCCCTAGCCAGAATTCACAAGGATTTTATAGAGGACCTTCTTAAAGTTAAACAAAGCAATTAAATAATTTGATAAGAAAACATATAAAAGTATGGCAGAATGTTATTATAAAAAAACAATGTAGTCCAAACTCCATTCTAGTAAAAATTGTGATATGAAGAAATGATAGTCTGCATAGACCAAAAAATAACAATGCCACAAGTAACTAATTGAAAGAATACAGTTAATAGCACAATAGATTCAGAATATAAAATATGAAATATTATACAAAATAAAAGATACAAAAACCAAATAATGAGATATAATTGCAAATATCCATGAAAGAAAATAAGCACATACTGCCTGACCAAAGGCTATGCAGACTTCTCTCGCCATTTCCTTTTCTGTTGGCGTCAGTAATACAGGATACCTCACCTACAAAATCCAAAATCACATTATTAGTTGAATAAAAAATTTGTAAATGCAATTTCAAAAGACAAACATTATGCAAACTTCTACCAGAATACCTCAACTATGAAATCAAGATTCTCCAATTTTAGATGAATAAAAAGTGTGCAAAAGAATATGCAAAAGACAAACTAACAATAGCCTACAGAAATTGTACACAAAAACATCTTTCAAATGTGATTGTGTGTCTATGTGCGACCAACTGTGCATATGTAAATACATTTTATGCACACACATATGCATACTTCCATGAATGGATACATGTTCCAATATTCTGATAGAAAAATTCAAGAACAGTTCAGTTGGGATGTTTAAGCATGATTATCTTCAAAAAAGAAATTATAAGCATTAGCATATAGACAAAAGCTAAATGGTAACATCAAGGGCAAGAATATACAAGAAGACTGCAGACAGAAGGTCATTAAACAGCTAGAGTTACTGGAATCAGTATCCAAATGCACTGCATTTCAGCCAAAGTGAACACAAAGGGAACAGGTATGTCTATAGAAAGCTTGAAGATATGCATAATAAGTTTGTCGATAAGTTGAAATCATGCCAAAAGACTGAATGGAGGTGAGTTGAGGTGGTTGCGTAAAGTCAAGAATGAAAATACCATTCAAGGAAGGAAACAAAAATTGAGAAAAAAATTTAAAAAATAATACAAAGTATATTATAGAATGAGCAATCAGTGATCCAAGATTCCAAATCATAGTTTAAAACTCACAGGAAACTTGCAAGATGCAATTGCAGCCAACTTAATCACCCATTTACTTGTGAACAAGTTTTAGGGAGTTGCAGACGAGAAATTCCAGCAAATATCTGCCAAGTGCCTGCTGAAAATTTTCCCAACGTAAAGTTTTGTTGATTTTTGCCAACATTTTCTGAGTTCTGCCAAGTTAATGAATTATAAGTTTTCCTTTTTTATTATTATTTGCTATTTTTTTTTTCCAAGCTGCCAAGTCCAGGACAAATTGGGTCTGCAACTTTTGCCAATCCGTGAGTATTAAGGCTATGATCCAAACAAAAGAAACATGAAGAAACCTCAAACAAGTGCACTCAAAGGCATTTGAAATAGATGTAGTATTGCAAAACAGATTTAAGAAAGAGTTGGAAAAATCTTCAGAGATTGTCAAATAAATGATTGTCTGAGCAGATTTGGCAAGCCTGAAAATGATCTCAATGAGGAAGAGTATTTCACAACAAAGTCTTAACACATTCAGAAACATTTGTGAGAAAGAAAAGGAAGAAATTCAGTAGCTAAAGGAAAGAACCTTGGCCAAGGCTTCACCTTCAACCTCAATTTCAAATCGTCACCTTTTAGTACCTTCAAATTTTGCCCCTAAGTTTCCTGATATTTCCACTGGATATAGTTGTCAAGGATGCTGAAAACTCTAGAGGCTGGGGAATAGACGTAAAATTTTTGTAATGTCCTCATTTAATTAACTAAACATAGGTGTTAGAGAAATAATTTTAACGTGAAAGCTATAAATTCTTAACTTCTTGAGAAAATTCAGCAAATTGGGAAAAATACATAATTTATAATCTAAGTTGCAGGGTTCGCCCCCCTAGACCCCTGGTACTGGTCCGGTCCGGTGCTGATCCGATCTGCCTGTGGTCCGGACATGGTCCATGATTCAGAGGCCTGGTTCGGACCAGGTCGAACCCGGGAGGACCCAGGTCGAACACGGGGGTCTGACAGCCCAAAAATGGTGTTTCTTTTTGCAAATTTTTTTTTTTTAAATCAACCACATAAAAAATTAAAATATAACCCTAAAAGTGAGTTTTATAACATTAACTTGGCTCATTTCACACAAGCAACATGACTATAAGCAAGGGGAAACGAAGATGTTGGATATAGAGCCAGAGCATACTAATTTGGATGCTTTCGCTTCTCAGCTTGTTGCATTTGATGACTTGGATAGCGAGCAAACTTATAGCGCAAGCACAAGTGCAAGTGCAAGTGGCATTGGCATTGGTTCATCTAATGTCAATGTCAATGATGATGATGATGATGATGATGAGGAGGAGGAGGAGGAGAATGAGGATGATGAATTAGAGAATCCATTTGATGATTAAACTTTAAATTGTTGAAAGTTGAAACAATGATACTTGAATGTTTTGTCATTTTGATATTAAACTTGATGTATATGATGCTATTATGGTATGATCATGATGCTATGATTACAAGTTTATGTTGGTTTTGTTGTTTATATGATGCTATGTCACATGCTAATCTAAATTCATGCTTATAGGCTGCATATATATATACATTTTCTGAACTGGCAACTTAGTTTATAATTACTAACCAATGTCGGATAAAATTCAGCAAATTGGAAAAAATATATAATTTTAATTAATTATTTATATATAGAATTCCCAATGAGGATGAAGCAATGAAACCCTCAAGACACATGGTATAAGCTTTATTTTATGGAAAACTTGAGAGTGGGATTATTAATGGCATGCATGACAAAGTGACATTGTTGAGAAGTTATCAACTGACTTTATGGAGGAGCATATTGATAATTATTTATAAAAATAGTAAGGAGGTATAATAAAGGAGTCTTTGACACACCAAAAATAACCAAAGGAGTTTTGACAATCATTTATGGGGCCCATTTTGAGGGAAGAATATGGTGAAATTAATATTTATTTTTTACGCAGCATGGGAATTTGTGCCTCATCTTTGGGCCCTTTGGTGGCTATACATAATAAAAGTCAAGCCAATTTTTGATATTTGAACATTTTTTCTTCTCAAAACAAAACTCCATCAAAATGAGCCTTGTTTTCAATAATTGAAAATGAGGATGAAACCCCCGGGATTCTAGAGATCAATTGACAAAACCCCATTGGTTTGCTGGACTTTGAAGGATAGGAACCCTTCGAATTCTTGAGGGAAGCATTCTATGGAGATTACATCTGCAGATCAAGTTTGGGGGATTTTAGCATACATTTTGGTATTTTTCAAATAAATTTGTAATTTCAAAAGCTTCAACAAATTGGGAAGCAAATCCTTGAAATCATTTGAAGTGGCAATATAGTGTGTAGACAAAGCTTGTTTAGAATTGCGTACAGGATTGTTAGATCTTATTTTGCCCCTCATGGGGCATTGGTTGTCAAATGGTCACAAGTTTTTTTATAAAAATCTGTTGAGGTCATTACAAGTCTGTTTTTGACATAGTACATTGTGATGTCCCGTTCTCAGAAAGGCAGAGATACCGAGACAACAACTTGAACTTCTCTTTTTCTACTATGTCGATTAATTACTATTTAAGCAAGTAATGTGTAATGTCCCCGACAAATTAATCAAATAAAACCTCAGTTGATATTAATAAGTGAACTTCTTTATATTATATCATTTTATATAGGCATGATATATTATAATAAGAGTTCCAGTTCCTTTCAATAGGATTAATTAATTGTTGCTTACCTATTAACCGCCGAAGTTGGTTCCTCCTCTTTACGGGAATTTTACCAGTTTTGCGTCCTTTAAATAAGATGGGGAAAATAAAGAGAGGACGCATTGGGAATTGAAGAAGTCTTGTGGACAGGAAGTTTGAATAACTTCGATATAATGAAGATTATCATTGCATTCCTTTCACCAATCGAGTTTGGCCTAGTGGAATTAAACAAAATATGTTCTGTACGTGGAGCTTGTAGTGCATATTCCGAACACTAACAGCGAACAGGAGGAATCGGGAGTTGCGACCCAGCAGTCACACAGAATAACGGCAGACAGAAGGGAAGGGTTCATCTGCAGTGTGAACGGAAGTAAACCAAAGGAAACACATAACGCATTGTTTGGAGTTAGTGGAACAACTACAGGCGCAGTGCGGAAGTGTATGGCAACACGGGGAAGACAACACACCGACACAGGTTACCGCCACAAGTCAAGAATATCGGGAAAGGCCTCCATTACCATAAGCTGCACCAACGATGCCAGAGTTCGTGACGGGAGGAAGCAGCAGGGTGATTACAACATAGGAGTCTGTTAATCTGCCTTTGGCGCTGTATTGTTGCAGAACTACAGGTGCACCATGAAACCCATAATTGTTTAGCCATACAGATAGAATGCAATAAAATGTTTAACCCTATTGAATGCCTACAATAAACTGTGAAACAGTGTTTTAGAATCAATAAGCATGCAAATAACTTTGGGAAGATTGAACTATATTGTTTAAGGAAATTCTGAAGGACTACAAATCCAACATACAAACAGTGCTAACAAAGAATTTAATAGTGGTTCTCTGTATAAACTGGAATTGAAACATTTACTTTCAAACAGTCCTAGGAAGGAATTTTACATAATGGAACATAAATCAAGATCAGATGCAATTCATGATATAATCAATATAAATGTGTGTAATTAGATGTATCAAAAGCAATGTCTGATATGACTGTTTATGAAATATGCTTAATAAATGTTATATCATCAGTTATAATGCCATTCAATATCTGATGTATACTTCGATTATGAAATCAATATTTCTTGCTTTCAAGAATGGCCACAATATTTGATCAATTCTCAATATTCATGTAACACTGATGAGAGGATATCACCAAGAGGAATAGCGATCGCTATATCTGATCTTCCTTTATAATATAAGCAGAATAGAATATTATGTTGCTTATAGTTATAGCAACACAATTGCTGTTTCTGATATGTAATTAAGCACTTGCAATGTATGCAGCATCGATCACTCGGAAGCAATAGACGTGCTGATGCTGTTTCTGATTTAAAATATTAATCATGCAAGGTTTATGGTGCTGTTTCAGATGTCAATGATGATCAGTTACTGTAGTATCCCAGTTATTTTTTTATTATTTTTAGGCCAACAATAGATATCAACAAGAAGATAACCGGTTAAGGTTAGAAAAAAATAAATTGAAACATGCTGGAAAAGCAACCCTTCCACTTTCTGATCACCAAGTGCCCAATGTGGGAAGGTGTATATATATACAATCTCAACTCGACTGCTTATGCGGCGGGAGGACCATTACACTCAGACATCACTCGACCACTTATGCAGTGGGAGGACTGAAATTACAATTTGCTTGATAATAGGCGGAAAGCCAGCCTCTTCCACTTTTCAGCGGGATGAGAATTACAAATCAGAATTGGTTAGTAGTACCATGGTTTAAAAACTCGCAGACTCGCCATGGACTCGCGAGTCCTTGGGAGCCGCGAGTCCAGGCGAGTCCCTGCGAAAGACTCGCGAGTCTTTCGCAAACACTCGCACGAGTCTTTTTCTCTGACTCGCAAGTCTTTCGCAGGGACTCACGAGACCCAGAAAATACGCCACAATAGACTTAAAATGCATTTTTCTTTTAATTTTCAACTCATTTGTGATTTTCTTTGGTTATAACAGGTTTGTAGGGTTTGAAGGAGGAGAGGGAAGAAGAAAAAATCAGCAAAAGAGATCTACGTAAGGATTTTTTCTCTTTCTTTTTTTTTCATTTGAATCATTTCAATGTTTTGAAACTCAAAAAAATCTGGAAAAACAAGGAGATATGCTGCCAAAAAAATTTCTATTTCCTTTCCTAAGTTATTTCCTCATATTTTTTTCTTGTTTTTTAATGCTATTTTTCCCAAATGATTCATTGTCATTTTTTTTGTTGATTTTCCATAAAACCCTGCTGATTTTTTGTTTAAATCAGCAATGGCAAGTTCAATTCCAAGGGCAACCCCAAGGTCAGGAAGACAAAGAGATAAAGCATGGAAATATGGGATTCAAAGAAGCAAAAATGGGGAGGTCACTTGCACCGAATGTACAAAATGGATGACTGGCTGAATCAATAGATTAAAATACCACCTTGCACAAATACCTGGATATGGTGTCGAGGCATGCCCCAAATCAACTCCTGAGATTATTAAAGAGATGAAGACCATTCTTGCTGAGAATGATATGCAAAAGGAAGAAAGGCAAAAAACAAAAGAAGCCATGGCAACTGCAATGAATCCCACATTGTCCACTTCGAGTCCCATTGGTCACACTCGGGGTCGTCAGTCACTTTCATCTTTTGGTGACAATGAGGGTGAGGCTAGTGGCACTCCTGTTAGATCAGACCCTAACTTTTTTGTACCACGCAATGTTCCAGGTACACAACCTTCACTTGAAGGTACAGGATGGAATAGAGAGAAGCATGAACAAGCACGGATAGCAGCTTCAAACTTTTGGTTTTACAATAATCTATCTTTCAATGCAGCAAACAATGTGTATTGGGAAGGTTTTGTTAATGCAATAACAGTTGCGGGTAAGGGGTTTAAGGCCCCAACAAGTTGTGACTTTAGTGGGCCATTGCTAGAGCTGTGCAAAATACACAAGGTGTGGTTGATGATTAGAAAAGGTATTGGAAGAGAAAAGGATGCAGCATTTTATCTGATGGATGGACAGATGGACGGAATAGGACTCTTCTCAACTTCTTGGTGGCTTCAAATGGTGCAATGGTATTCATAAAGTCTATTGATGCCTCAAATGAAATAAAAAATGCAGAGACTTTGTGTAATCTATTGGATGGTGTGGTTCAAGAAGTTGGAGTTGAGAATGTTGTCCAAATTATCACGGACAACGCAGCTGCATATGTATCTGCAAGTAGAATGCTTATGGAGAGGCATCCTTCAATTACATGGAGTCCTTGTGTTGTATATTGCTTAGACTTGATGCTAGAGGACATTGGGAAGATTGGATGGGTGAAGAAGGTGGTTGAAGATGCAAGAAGTGTCACCAAATTCATCTACAACCATACTTGGGTGCTTGCTTTGATGAGAAAACACACCAATGGCAAGGACCTTGTGCGACCTGGAGTGACACGATTTGCTAGCCACTTCATCACTTTGCAGAGCATTCTTAGTGCCATTCCTCATCTTAAGCAGATGTTTGTGTCAGATGCTTGGTTGGGGTCTGCATACTCCAAAAGATCTGAAGCGGAGAAGATTGTGAGCATTCTTTTTGATGAAGGGTTCAATAAAAGTGGAGAGGAGTTGACTGCGGTAAGTAACAAACACAAAAGTATAGTTTATACAATCTTGTCTATTTGTTGATTTTATTTTTTAGGGGTTGATTTTGTACTAATTTAAAATTTGTTTTCATTTTTTTAGGTGACAAAACCTTTGGTAAGGGTTCTTCGTATGGTTGATGGAGAGGGCATGCCAATGGGTTTCATTTATGAGGCCATGGATAGGGCCAAAGAGGCCATTTCACATTACTATCATGGAAATACAAGAAAATATGAAATCCTTTGGCGCATCATTGATCGTAGGTAGACAAACCAACTCCACCAATCGATACATGCCTTCGCCTACTTTTTGAACCCAAAATTCTACTTCTCTGATTCATTTAGGGTTGATGAGGAGGTCATGGCAGGTGTTATTACATGCATTGATAACATGACACCTGATCCTCAGTTGAGAGACAAGGTTCTTGATGAGTTGGAGGTGAGATTTGACATTTGCAATTGCTCTATCTTTATTTATGAATTCGAAAATGTTCATTATTGAATTTGAGTTTGACACTTGGACTATCTATTTCTGAATTTGGAAATGTTCATTGTTCAAGATCTACAGAAGTGCAGAGGGGAGACTCTTCTCATCACAACTAGCAACTGATAGGAGAGGAAAACAACAACCAGGTAAAAAATTTAGTAACTTAGTTCAATAGTGCAAGAAAAAACCTACAAACTTGATTGTTACATTTTTTTCTCAATTCTAATATTTCTAAATGTTTTTTGTAGATTTATGGTGGGAAAATTATGGTGCTGGCACGCCTAATCTTCAAAAGATAGCTATCCGTGTTTTGTCTCAACCATGCAGTGCTTTTGGGTGTGAACGAAATTGGAGTGTATTTGAGAGCATTCACACAAAGAAGAGAAATAGATTGACACAAAAGCAGCTCAATGATCTAGTATTTGTTCAGTACAACCTTCGCCTTCGAGTTAGACAGGTGGAGGGTGTTTCACATGAGGCCATTGACTTGGATGAAATTGATCCATATGGTGATTGGACCATGAATGAACAAAATGATGGTGGCGATCTCCTCCTTACCGAAGAAGAAATTGCAGAAATAGTGAGAGGAGCAGCACAAGATGCAGAAGGAGCAAGATTGGATGAAATGGAGGACAAAGATGAGGACGACGATAAGGAATTTGACTTTGAAGAAGAATTATCTCACCATTTAGATACCACAACATCCACTGCTACTAATTCTAGCTCAAGGTCTGAAAAATTGGGCTATATTAGGAAAAATACAAAGAGGAAGATGTAGTCTTCTCTTTGGTTTGTTCATTGTTGTTTTTCACATTTGGAGTTGGACTTGGACATATCATTATATGTAATTTTGTGAACATTTATATATGCTGCCATGAATGATGAAATTTTGTGAACATTTTAGAGTTGACAGTTGAAAGTTGAATATGATGTGAAACTTGAATATGCTGCCATGAATGATGAAATTTCAAATATTGCGTGTTTGTAGATCATATGACATGTGTAATGTTTCAATTATGGCTCTTATGTTCTCTAAATGCATTAATTTCTTTATTTCTTTTTGTAAAACTACGGTTTTTTTTTTTGCGCAGTCTTTCGCAAGTCTTTCACTAGTCCAAGTCCGAGTCCAAATTTTTGGTTTGCCGAGTCCGTGGCGAGTCCGAGTTTTTGAACTTTGAGTAGTACTACTACTTAACCTTACAAAAATTTAGATGATATGAGAAGAGAGTAATGCTGAATATCCAAATAAGAACATGAAATTCTGCTAATCATCAAATCTGTAGGCTGGAATTGCAAAACCAGCAGCCTAAGGAATCACTAAAAAGCTCACAACTCTCTCAATACATATCCAAATCACCCCAAATCAGTCACAAACCCACACTAGACTAGCTACGATGACAACCAACCAAAGACAAGCTACCATAACTCCCTTATTCATTTAGTACGCACCCCAATGCACTTCAAAAACCCACACCTAGCTTAGGAATTTCGATTTTGTCTAATAAATTCAAAGCTCAACTAAAGATGCCACAAACTTACAATGTATATCGCCAGTACTAGGAAGGATGAAAGAGCCAATACCCATAACGGTCAGTCACTCCAGCAGAGAGGTATGATCGAAAATGCACTTCAGCCACAGGCAAACCAGCAAGTTCCAAAATCGCTCCAAACACCAAAAAGGACTAAGATAAGCACTGAGAATATAGTAGATTACAACACATAGCTAGGTACTATGTTTCAAGTACGAAACCGGGAAGCACTAGGGAGATGCACTCCGAAGACTCAAAAGTTCTGATGCCAATCCGACAACATAACATTGCAAATTTTCAAGATACCAAGAATGAGAGCCCAAGGCTCTTATTTATAACCTCACACCACCAAATTCAAATGCAAATGCTTCAAATTCACTTTCCCCATTTGCATTTCATTACATCTCACGCGGACCCCAAGGGTGGCGCCATTCCACAAGTCAAACCTCACGCCAAAAAGCAAGGACCACGATTTTCACTTGGCAAACACTTGAGATGAAATAAAACAATATCTCCATTAATAATTTGACGTCCCCTTCTTAGACATAAATTTCGCCTAGCACTTAGGAGATATTAGGCATTATTCCCAAAGTCAATAAATCAGTAGTAACTAATCAAATTAATTAAATATTAAACCTTAGGATAAGGAAATAATATTTAATTATGTCACTTATGACTCCAATACTGATTATTGTCAAAAATAGGATGAAGCTGAGCCCGGAAGACCACTGAACTGTTGCAGGATCAGGACCCTGTCCACTACCAGAAATAGAAATATGCCATACTGCCACTTACTAAAAATAGTAAGTCATGAACCACTACTCCAAAAAGCATCATCTTCGCGCCCAATGACAGAGCATGGAGAGCTCAGTAGGACAGTATCACCAAAATAGCCAACCCCTGGCTTACTAAAAATAGTAAGTCCTCGCCTCATCAATGTTGGACCCTCATTCTTCATTCCACCTAGCCTACGGGTCTCAGGAATAGGCTAATGGACCACTAGAAGGTCATCAACGAGAAGGGGACATTACAGTTACATGCACACGCTTTTGGGACTTCAGCCTTTGCTCTTTAAGAGTGATCCAAACTGGACGATAAACAAACATATATAAATTCTCCACGATCTTTCTAATGCAAGAGTTGGCATAATATTTATACCTTGTCGACCAAATGGATGTGTCTTCTGGAAATGCAACTGCCTGCATTCAATATTATTAGTTAATTGGTAAACTACTCTTGCTTGTCTCAACGGTTATATTACTATTTTTATACATCATCGAATCACCTTATGTAATGATGATTCCTTGATGAATTGGATAGATGTTTATTCTTGCGCCTTCAAAGGCCGATATTGATTGAATGTTGGCTTTCGGTACCTTATCTTGCAATTGTGAGTATTATCAATGATAATGGTATCATAATTGGTGATGGCTAACAAGCTCCGATCTGATGTTTAGTGGGTGAATCATGATTAATCTTATCTTCATGCTGATGATATATTTTACCTTCTATCTTGGTTATATGAACTTGATTTCCTATCTCCATGATGATATTGGATCTTCTCGGAATATCTGGTCATGACCTTGCTGCAGCATCATGGGAGTTCACAGATGTCGACGTAAGATTGTGATCAGGTATACGAGATGGTTTGAGGTCATTGTGCTTGGTATGTCTTCTTGGGATGATCAGTGGCTTACTCCATAGATGCTTGCAAGCCTTTATTCTATGATTAGTTGCTAACCCCTTTTGCTTTGAAGGTGTACAAGGTTTAACAATGAAGCTTTTCATATTGAAGGTATGGCTATTACTTTGAATCTTTGGTACCGTTATTTTATTATTGTCTTTATCTTTCTCTAATAAATGAGAAGCTAATGATATAGAAGCAGTCTTATTTATAAGATTACATGGTTTTCTAATCTTTATTCTTAACTATAACTACTTAGAAATTCAGGTCTGCCACTCCTGAATTTATATATTTACTTAAAGTAAAATTTGAATTAAGGTGGGGATATCACATACATGTTGGCATCAGCATATATACTATAATAATATGAGAAATACAACAACAAACGAATGCTCAAGTTTATGTAGTGTAATGTACATAGCATGAATTAATTAATTTTCAGCCATCATATTAGATGTTTTTACCATTCTGCCTAACTAGTGCACCAGCTACTCTTTTCTATACAAATAAGTTGTATTGAGATACTTGAGAGTTCCCCACCTTGACACTAATGTCAAAACTTAGAGACCATGCACATCATGATTAAAGATCAATCCATGAAGGGATTCCACTTTCTCTAATATGCTGTGTTCTCTTATGATGAGATGATGACTCTATTTAAATGTTTGTGATTAATTTTGACTTGCAAATATTGTTATATAATTATGACTGCCATTTATCTCAATTATATTTTTTATTGGAAAATATTCATTACTTTGACCCAGTGGTCAACAATATGAATTTTCTGAGTTGTTCCAGAAACTGTTTAGCACATGTAATTTTCTGCTGTGCATTTCAAAACCAACTTCCCTATACACTCTTACATCTTAATTGCTCCTAAGCTCAATATCAATTCTCAATGTTCAATCCCATCTATACTTTAACCCCAGTATTAAATTTGTGATTGTATTTACATGTCCCTTTCCCAGATTATGTCTTATCTGCAAATACAGTTATGTCCATAAACAAATGATCCAATCAAGCAATAAGCTTTCTAGTTCTGCTAGCTCGACTGCTGCAAGCTTCCCTATCTGTTTTAGGCCACAAACACATGCCCTCATTTTAGACATCCTTCCCACAGATCATGCTGCTGAATGCACAAAATAAAAATCTGTCTATAATTAATTCATTACAAGTACATCGCATAGCTAAATTAAATTCAACTTAAAGTAGCTCCCTGGGATCACAGGATCAAACAGCTCCACTCAATCTACATTAAGGAAACAAATATCAACAGATATTGTCCTTCTATATAATGGATGTGAAGTACAGTATAGCAAATAAATTCTTACCTCTTTCCCATCAGGACTTCTCATGACAACACCATCAACAACCGGAGACTTTCTGGCCTCTGCATGGGCATATTCAGGCCCAACTGTATAAACCTATAATAGCAACCACAACAGCAGACAAGTTAATTGTGATTCAGTAATGGAAACAATTCAGAAACGAATGAGGCTATTGAAGTCAGTTCGGTATGTTACACGGGTGTAGATCATAAAACAAAGATTTGCATCATTTAAACATTAGAAGTGATTCTACATGGTACATGGCAGGACATTTCAGTTTGATGGTAAAGTTAAAATATGTATCAATTACAAACCCAACCCTTATGTCATTTTTTCATATCTATGATAGCTGCTATAAGATTTATTGGACAGTTGAATTTCATTTAATGTTTATACTGCATTTCTCAGCATCATATCAAGCAAAATCTACTACAATATCTTCAATTACCTTCACATCTGTTCCTCCAGTGGGCATGAATTCTTCATATATGTACGATCCTTCTCTTCGAACTCTTCTAACATCTGGATGGAATTCACTGGAACGGTTACCAACCTACAACATTTATAATGTTTGAATAGATTAGCAAGACACGAATTTTAGAAACCAAGACAATTCCATGCAATATGTGTTAGACATTGTTAAACAAATAGACAGATTTGTATTTATCATTGATGTCAAAGGGAGATATGCAGAGAGGAGTTATATTGATACAAGTACCTGCAGTTTCAGAATGGTGATAAAGAATATGCATTGAATATACAGAAAAAATGGTGTCTATCTTTACCTTCAATATGTTCTGATTGGATGATTTGTTTATATCAAAACATGGTGTCTATCCTACTTCTTAACAGGGCACAGCGAACTTTATTATTGCTTGTGTCTGCAGTTTAAAAAGTTGGCATTGGTTATAACTACTGTGCAGGTATAACTGTCTTGACAGTTAAAGCCGTTTCCAACCATCTTCTAACCATCCAATTGATGGTTACTTGCGTTTATAAAGAGCAAAGAATTGGTGAAAAAGAGTTAGTACGCATGACATAGAGAATGAACCTCCCAGTTGGTTAGACAAGTTGTAACTAACCTCTACCTGTCATGATCAGTTATCATTAGTTAAAAAAACTATCATTTAGCTGTAACAATTCTTTCTTTATTTACAAGGATGCATATTTGAGACATTTTTTTGGGTGTGAGAAAAAGTATAATATCGCTGAAGAATATTATATATTCAATCTTTGTCAAATGATACAAAGATATCTACATTGAAAAGTCTGATTGTATCATCGCTGAAAAGAAGGGAGAATTCATCTTGTAATACTGTGAAGGTACGTACCTTCAATAGCAGCAATTAATAAAGTGCTATGAATAGAAGTTTATGATCATTTTGTGGTGAAAGTTTTAGAGTTTTGAACAGAATTGTAATTCAGATAAAAGTAGTCTATTGTAGGTTGTTTGATGAACGTTTCAGAGTTTGTAAACAGGATTTCTGAAGATTATTGACAGTGCTTTTGTTTAAGAAAGTTTGTTTACAGGCTACAACTGCTGTGATTTATAAATCTGATCAGAACTTCTGAAAGGCAACAGTAATCAGTTTGCAATGGTTTAAAATGTACTTCTAACAGTGCAAAGTGCAGCTCTTCAGATTTGGAATAATATATTTGTAACATTCTTTTGGTTGGTACCTCAAGAATGCCGGGTTGATGCTCAGATTGTTTATTTGAAAAAGTTGGTGCTCTAACAAGGAATTTGGTGATTCCTTGAGGTTGGCGCCCTAAAACTTTGTAACTATTTTCAACTGACGCTGGATTAGAACCGTGGATCATAGCAGCATTTATCACCGTGGTTTTTCCCATTTCGGGTTTTCCATGTATTTCTTGTATGCCTGTCTCTCTTTGATGTTGCATTCCTTTCAGTTTTGATTTTAGATTTCTCAGTGTTTAAAATATCTAATTGCTTAAGAATTGTAAGTTTGATCTACTACTCATTCAACCCCCCTCTCTTAGTAGTACATTGTGTTCTACAATATGTTAGAACTTACCTTTAAAAACTCAAAATTTCAATTATGCCTTACAATTTACATATTTCTTCTCCACAATTATACATTTAAAGATAATAAATGCAGCAACATTACATTTGTTATGTGTCCTGAAAAATTAAGTGTCAGAATGCATGATTTTATGCCCCTAATCATTTTAACTTAGGAATATAAATTCTCTGAATATGCATTAAAAAAATCAATCTTTAGAATGAAAAAGAAATAAATTATGTTAGCATCCACAAGAACACTTGGTTGATAAAGAAGGCACAATAATTACATTTAATTCATAGACAACAAGATTTAACGTTGTGTTATTTAGGTTATTTTGCTGACCATTGCAAGTATTGAATGACACAATTGTTGAAAATATTGGATACCTTATAGTATCACTAAGATAAAAATGGGTAAGAAAAGCAGAAATAAGATTCCTAACAAAAGGTTGTTTACTGCTCTATCTCATGAAATGAATACATAAATTAATAATAAAGATGGCAATGCATAACAGATAGAGGAGTTAAATACATCTTTATTTACATGTGAAATTATTACAAAAGAAAAGAATAGAGATGGTCAGTCAAGGATCAGAATCGATCTGACTAGATCATACTCCCTTGATGATACACCTTCTATTTAAAAGACCCGAAGGTTTCCAAGAGGTACACAACCGTCAACCAATCAATGCTTGTAACTATCCAAAGCAAATACATAGTCGGATAACCAATATTGTTAAAACATAATAATAGACATTATACACTGACTACATTATTCCCGTGAACCAAAAAAAGTCATCTTCTAGACGACAAGGAAACCAAGTACACATCAAGTAACATTAGAGAAGATTTTCCAAATTGATGACAATATTGTAGACAAACTTGAAAGTGTACTATGCAAACTCGGACCATGAGAGTACTCGGTAAATCAAATTGGTGACCTTCAAAACCACATTAACCTTCATGATTTGAACCAACTTCTTTCCACAAAGCAGTTTTAATAATTGACTAGTAGAATGGATGACTATTGATGCTAGAAGCCAAGAACATTGTCACTATACACTGAGGCAGTTTGGATTTGCAAATAACCAAATCGTGCAAGAAGGCCATACAATGCAAAAGGAGGAATGAGCTAGCTGCATGATATAGAAGAAGGATGTAAAATAATGCCCTATGATATAGGAGAGGAGAATAAAGAGTCGTACAATGTAGGAGTATGGGAGTTGTCATACAATCAAGTTCCTTAATCTTGGTTGTATACAAAGTTTAACTTCTCATTTTCACCGTACATCACCAATGAAACATGTTTGTTGTACCTTATTCACCAAAAAATATTGTACCTTATTGATTGGTGCACATATCTCCTCTAGCCATAAACTTCAAAGTTTTGTTGGCAATACCAAAGCAGAATGATATGGCCATATAATGGAATAGAGACTGAGAAAACATACGGTGCAAAAAATTTGTTGAGCTGGCCAAACTCCAAAAAGACGTTGTACAATGAGGGCAACACGAATTGGTGTTGTATGTTGTGAGTCTCATGCGTTGTGGGTTCAAGTACATAACCTTATTTTCTTGGGTGCGAGTAACAACCAATACTTCATTATGCCTTACATCAATCATAATGACACTATCCTTTTGCTTCAAACATCCAGTGTTTTCATGGTCTCTAGGTACACACCATTTACATAGTAATTTCCCTTTGTTGTGTTTGTTCTAGTAGTCTCTCACAAGGTGTCCCAATTCACTACTTTGTCAACATTGCATAATAGGGCATCCTTTGGAGTCGTATTGTATTTGATTTTGCCCTCCTCTTTGATTTCTATGATCACCTAGAAATAAAATTATGTGGCTTTGATAGAGTGGACTGCTCTCCTCATGTAAAGAGTACTTGTGTACTCCCAGTATTCAAATTCTATGGGCACTCTTTTATTGAATAACCCATAACCTGGCGAATCTTACAAAACACATTTTTGGGAAAGTTACTTTTTATGTGCCCCTCAATTTTCCACTCAATACACCATAATTCATTAGTTTCTTTATTGATTTCTTTTTTATCTTTCAATTCTTTCATCACTCAGATCATGTCCCTCCAAAGTACTTGTATTGTTCCCGATTCATTGTCACTATTGTCCTTCGACTTCCACCTTGCTTTGTTTTTCTTTTACCACGCGAGGACATTTTATCTTCACTTTCTATGTGTATTTCCCGATGGTAGGCTTCAAATTGGACAAGGATGATACTACCTTCATTTTTTTTCTTGATGATGGAAGTAGACCTTCAATGAGCCACCACTTTTTTTGACCAAATTCTACCAATAATTCTTGAGTCTACAATTATAAGCTCATAAACTTTCATGCTTACCTTGTTTTCTATTTAAATTTCTCTTACTATTTCATTGTCAACACAAAGCGATTTAAACTCTTCTTTTGTTGGTCAATTTCTATATACCAATCAATTGTTAAACCTCACAAGCTAGCTAGAAAATATCGTAGCCAAATCACTTTATCATCTTTGCCCATTTGTTGTCTAAATTGTTTCATATTTCTTACAATGCCTAATGAGATCGTCCAAATTATTACCTGTAAACTTAAGCAACTTTTTCTTTTCTCCACAACGGCTTACCATGGTTTTATTCTAATGCAAACCTAACGCTTGGAATTTTCTTGCTAGGGAGTTTTGATTTAGACATTCCAATGCTTCTCTTGCACTCTCAGCCACGTAACAATCCTCAACTCTTTCCTCATCTTCAGCTTTCCACTCTCGTGTATCACCTTCAAATTTTCTTAAATTGTTTCATATTTCTTACAATGCCTAATGAGATCGTCCAAATTATTACCTGTAAACTTAAGCAACTTTTTCTTTTCTCCACAACGGCTTACCATGGTTTTATTCTAATGCAAACCTAACGCTTGGAATTTTCTTGCTAGGGAGTTTTGATTTAGACATTCCAGTGCTTCTCTTGCACTCTCAGCCGCATAACAATCCTCAACTCTTCCCTCATCTTCAGCTTTCCACTCTCGTGTATCACCTTCAAATTTTCTTTCATGCACCCTTAGCTCTATTTCCTCTCCTTCCATTGACAACCTTTCAATATCCCAAAGGCTACCCACGTACAATTCTATGAAGGAAGATGAATTTGTCTCCTAACTCCCCTTCTCTAGAGAAGGTTGTCTTGACCTTTCAACTTGATTGTATTCTTGTGAAGGGCTCCAGCTTGGGAATCGTACAATTGTATTTTCTTCAAGTGTTTCTCGTGATATTTTCCTCCATTCCCTTTTCTCGATGATCCTTAAAAGAATACTCGATCTCATGGTCAAGACCATAGTTTTACGACTCAGACTCAATCTCAACTCGGCAGCCCAAAATTTTGACTTGAACTTTGGACTCAACATAGACTTGACAAAAAACTCGTCATGGACTTAGCAAAAAAAAAATTATAATTACACAAAAAAAGAAGAAATTAATGCATATTACAACATTTTGCATCTTCCTCTTCGCTAGTCTAATGAAAACTTGAGGAGAGATTCTTATCGCATTTGAATTTTTTATATTGATAATATGATATTTCATCATTGATCAATGATATTATGATAGTGAGAAAATTGGTTGTCCAAGTTCTCGAATCTGGTCTCCACTCCCAAACCCCCTCATCATTGTAATCAAATTCCTTATATGACAAGAGATCCCAATAACTAGTGAGGGTTTGGGAGTGGAGACCCTAATGGGTTTGAGGGGCAGCAATGATAAGCTACAGAAGGTGTTATATGTGAGAAAAAACCAATGATTGATGGGGTGCAAAATTATGAATTTTTTTTACTATATTTTCCACTTTTTTTATCCTAACGCCCTTTTGTTCTTGCACGGCCAAGTTTTTTTAGCTAAAAATGAAAAAACAATGAAGTTTTTGAGTTAAAACTCAGCCTGGGCGCATCTGACAACAAACCAAGAGTCTGAGCACAAGACTTGTGAGTCCGAACTTGAGACTCGATGAGTTTTTGCCCAGCTTGGTCGAGTACTCAACTAGACTCACCTGGACTTGACTTGCGAGACTTGGGCAAAGTTGACTCAGTTGGCCTCAAGACTTGTCGAGAACTCAATAAGTCCTCAACCTATGGTCTAGACCATCGTGTAGCCTCTTCTCACCTTTATTTGGATCTAAGGGCATGAATTACTCAAATCTGACCCTATTTCTTTTAAAGAAACAACGCCAAACACTTACTATATCTAATGAAATGAATACATGAATTAATAATAGAGATAACAATGCATACCAAATACAAAGGTAAAAAATATGTTTTTTCACACATGAAATTATTACAAAAGAAAAGGCTAGAGATGGTCAACCAAGGATAAGAATCGATCCAATAAGATCAAACTGCTTTGATGATAGACTATCTATTTAAAAGATCCAACGGTTGCCAAGAGTAACACAACCAACACTTATAACTACTTGAAGCTAACAAACACTTAATGCATAGTCAGATAACCAATGTTATCAAAACATAATAATAGACATTATACACTGACTACAAAGGTTTCTTCTCAATGATCTTTAAGAAGTTGAAGGACACAGATAGGGATTGTAAAGTAGGGCATTAGTTTATGAAGAGTGCAAGTAAAGAGATAAACTACATTTTCACCTTTATGAATTTACATCGTTTTATTCATTTTATGAGTCATGACAAACAATACCAACACAAGCTACTAGATACTCTAGGCTGCCCATCATATCCATTAATTGTATATAGTTATATTTATTTGTATACATCATTAATATGTATCACATACACCAAAATTTGTGTTGTACCTTACTATGGTAAATAAATGATACTATGTATCTGTCCCTTACCTAGACTGGTTCCAGATTATATCCAATCACTAATCTAACATTTTGAGGAATGTTACCAGTTTTGTCACAATATTCAAGCGTGGCAAACAGTGGGTAAAAAACTGAATAACTTTTTGTTTTGGCGAGATATTAATAACTTCATGCAAATTCTCATTTCAACGACCAATGCCAACATGCATTTGAATCCATCATAATATTAGACTTTTCTTTATCAAAAACATCAGAACAAAATCACATGAACAGCAAAGGAAAGAATGAAAAAGATCAGGTATATAGAACCATAGTAGCATTACACCGAAACCTGTGATTAATCCCCAGTAAGAATAACCTGCCACATTTGTCATGCTATTTCTCAAGGTTTTCCCAAAAAATTTAAAAAGTGATTTCTATTTATTTTTATATATCAGAGTTATCTGGAGACAGTGGTACCAGTACAGGGGCAAGGATGCCAATCAAATTAGGGTATGCAAGTAAATGAATAAGGAGTCAGTAAATATTAGATATAAATGTAGCCACCAGATTTTGTGGGTATGGAGACAAGGATGAGGACACATTCCAAATTCCTACAATGGAGTTTACTGGCAAATATGATATATATCCTTTATGGATCATGCTTACAATTAGAGACAGGAAAATATTGACTGAATGCAGACTGAACATTTTTTGTTTATGGTTAGGGTCATGGTCTTTAAAATTTTCTTTTAGTTTCACTTGAATGGATTTGTTTTAGAAGTTGAATCTTAAATCACACTGACAGTTGCTCTTTTAATTTACACCCTAATGAAAGTTTCCTGGTTTACATACTAAAACAAACATAGTGCTACCCATAAAATAGTAGGCCATGCTTCGTGACAGAACAAAAACTGGACTTTTATAGAAACACTCTTTGTTGCAAGTACAATAGTTTTTTTAAACTCATATGTAATAATCAGCATTGTCTCATATATGACATCTATATTATATTATTAATCAATATACACTACACTTAAATTGGAAAAAAAAAAATTCTCATTCTCTACATATAGTACATTGTTTTTTATTTCCCATTTTTATGCCAACTTTTTCCTGATCTAAACCCAGGTAAGTGAAATCCATTTGTACTTTTACAACACCATGTCAATCTCTTGTATACAGAATGCTGCTATGTATAAAAACAGAAGACAGCACTAAAGATCAAAATGTTAGCACTAGGAAATAATATGTTTCTTACACACATGTCAATAAAAGAAATAACATGACCAAGAAATAAACATCACACCAGTATACTTTACAGCAAATACACAGCCATATAATGCATACATATATTATATAAGGAATCTATGCACAAACATATAATAAAAACACATTTATAGATAATACTGTATGTATATCAGTAATAGAGTCTAGACATATCAATGCCATATTATATGATTTGGATCTCTTAAAAACTCTGGCATCCATCTCTGTATCCCTCGAAATATTTGTATTCAATAACATAGCTTGCAGAGAAATATAAATCATAAAGCCATACCTGCTAACAGCATTTTGTAGCGTTATTTTTCAAGAGCTTCAATAATCTTTGCTGCTTCCCTTCCTCTGCCAAAGTCATGTTATAATTCTCTACCTCTGGTATTGTAATGTCCCCCTCCTTGTGATGATGCATTTAGTGGTCCATTGGCCTATTCTGGAGACCCGTAGGCTATGTGGAAAGGAGAATTAGTGTTTCCATATTCTATGGACTTCTGACCAAGCTTGTCAGGGGTGGAATGTGAACTTCTATTTTTAGAAACTTAGGGTTTGGCTGTCTGGATGGTGCAGTGTTACTAAGCTCGCCAAGCTCTTTCTCTGGTTGGGAAGAACACGATTTTCGGAGCATTATTTCATGACTTACTATTTTTAGTAAGTGGCAATTTGGGCATTCTATTTTTGGCAGTCCTAGATTTGGTCCTGATCCAGCACAATTCATTAATCAGCCTCATCCGGATTTTTGTTGATAATCAGTATTTGAGTTATAAGCAATTTAATTAAATATCATTTCCTTATCCTAAGGTTTAATATTTAATTATTTTATTACTGATTGATGTTATGGGAAATTGTGCATAATATGATATTCTTCCTAAGTCATGCCTGGGTGAATTATTTGATGATTGAAAGGAGACTTTATTTTATACAAAAAAGTTATTTTATGCCAAAATCGTGGTCCTCTCTCCTAGGCACAATTTTTGACTTGGGAAATGGGCGCCATACTTGGGTCCACCACTTGAAATGAAATGCAATTTGAATGAGGTGAATTTGGAGGCAATTTCCTTTGAATTCCAGACTTGAAAAGCTATATATATATATCTATATATATATATATATATATATATATATATATATATATATATATATATGTGTGTGTGTGTGTGTGTTTGGCTCCTCATTAGATTATCCAAAGAAAATATAACGTTATGCTATCGGAATGACTTCAGACTTCTTCGAGGGTGAAAACCTCCTAGATCTTTCTTTCCAGTTTCGAGTGTGAGATATCACTCCTAGCTGTGGTTTGAATTTGTGAGCTACTTGGTGTAATTGGGATTGCATTGGGTGTGATTTTGAAGAGTTGTGTGCTGCTGCGTTTTTTTGGAGTTGCTGGAGTGTGTTGGCTGGAAGTGTGTTTTGTCCGTCGTTATCTGCATGTTGGGCGCATCATTCTGGGTGAAGGCTCATTTGAAGCGTATTGGAGAGGCAATAGTTCTCTACATTGACGTGGCATTTGGGGAACTCTCCAATTTATCATTGCAAATCGAAATATTCAAATATTTTGCCATTTCCAGATTTGCATTGGGTTGCGTGCATCACTTTTTCTGCTCTCAAGTTGTTGTTTTAAGGTATGGGATTGATTGCCTAAGTTATGATATTCATCTGCATTTGGTTTGACATGATTTCATTCAGTTTTGAGAAAGTTATGAGCATTTTCATGGATTTGGGTGTGGCCGGTTTTGCGTTTTATTGACTCTGATTTCAGAACAGCAAGTAGTGTTTTTGTTGAGTGAATTTGATATTGAATACTAGAGATATGTACTTGACTCTATCTTCTCTCGCATCTCTATCTTTGTAAGATTGCTTCAATAGTACTTATCAATCATTCTAGTTGCATTATATGGTATTTCCCACTGAACAAGTGGAAGAGGATGGCTTAGCCACCTTCATGTTTTGTAATTCAACTTTGTCCTCCCACTGAGAAAGTGGTTGAGTGATATTGTCCTCCCGCTGAAATATGCGGTCGAGTGATAGTTTTTATGTATAAGTCCTCTCGCTGCATAAGCGGTAGAGTGATTTGGTTTTGGTTATGCTCTTATTCCCTTGGCTGGTTTACTGCCAAGTTCTTGGTCTTCATCCCACTGAAAAGTGGAAGGGGTTGGCTTGTCGCCCGGTATTGTACTTGCATTGCAATTTCCAGCAAATCAATGAGCTGATGAACCCCTTATCACCGTATCCTCTCACCTTCCCACATTGGGCTCTTGGTGATCAGAAAGTGGAAGGGTTACTTTCAGCAGTATTGAGATTATATTTTCTAACTTTAATAGATGCATTGTAGTATTTGTTGTGATCAAAAACGAAAAAAATCAATGGGAATATTACAGTGGTATCAGGAATTGGTTTTCTTGCCAACCTGTGAAGTCAGAGTGAACAAAGTTCTCCATGAGTGACAGAGACGTCCGTTACTACAACAAAGAACAGAGACGCCAGCAGTATCAAATTCCTGCAGTGCCTTTTGAAGAGACTTTTTCAGAAGTCCTAAGAAACAGAGATAAGGAAGTTGATTCAGTTGACTCAGCAAATTCAATGGGGGAAAGACTATTTGGAAAGAATGAAACAGCTATGGTTGCAGACTAAGATACTGGTTCTTGGCAAAATGGGTTGGATCTGGGTCCTGGTTCTTGCCTGGTCCTAGTTCTCCCCAGGTTCTCCTTGGGTTCGTCCCGGGTCCTGCCCAAGTGGCTGGGTTCTCTATGGGTCCTACCATGAAGGACCCATAGAGAACCCTGCCAACTAGGTAGGACTCGGGAAGAACCCAAGGAGAACCCGTGCGGACCCAGGAGAACCAAGGCCCGTGGGTTCCCAAAAATGGGGCACACAAGTCATAAAAACACAAAAAAAAATAAAAAACACCTTTTTTAATACTTGTTTAACATCTAAACCCTAATTTTGCCCCTTATGATGCATGAAATGCATCAAAACATATATATAATTTTGATGTTTGAACATATATATAATATATGTATACATATATATATAATTCAAATATATATATATATATATATATATGTTCGGACATACCCGTACCCATACCCAAGAAAAAAAAAAATTTGTCGAATTCGCAAATCCGTACCCGTATCCATACCCGAATCAGTAACTTAGGCTGTAAAGAAAATAGAGAAGAAATTTGACACCATGATGGACATGATGTCTCAGATGATAACCACCTTTAGGCAGAGTGCTGGAGGAGGGCATAATCAAGATCCAAATCAGAGTATGAGTGGTAATAATGCCAGCACTTCCAACAACTCCGGTGGTAATAGAAATGGCAAAAACAATGGCAGCAATAGTAATGGAATGCCTATTGGATCAATGACTAGGCCATTGCGACCCATTTTCCTTCCAAGGGAAACACCGCCTCCTGAAGTTGAAGTCCCTGTAGCTGAGGAGATTCGGGCCAGTTTTGTGGAGTATGCAGCATTTCCCCAAGAGATTCGAAATGCTATGTCTCTTGACCAATACATGAATCAAAAAAAGAGAAGGGAAGGAAGATATGATAATCATTACTCCACTCCAAGAGATTAGCAACAAGCTCTTGGGAAGGTTACTCTAGCACACTTCGATGGAAGCACTATGAGCACAGCTAGAGCTTGGGTGCAAAAGTTGGACAATTACTTGTCCTTGAGACCTATGCCTAAAGAAGAGGCCATCAAGTTCGCAACCTTGCACTTAGATGGAGCTGCTCACGAATGGTGGTACCATGGGTTGATCACCCTTGGTCATAACTTGATCCATACCTATGTTGAATTCACCAACAAGTTGATAGAAAGATTTGATACCAAGGATCCGGAGGTGAAGTTTAGAGAGCTTGCACAACTCAAACAGCAAGGTTCTTTGGACACCTTCATAACTGAATTTCAAAGTCTTTCAGTTATGGTTAGTAGTATTTCGGAGAAAAGATTGGTGGTCCTATTCACTAAAGGACTTGAAGAACCATTAAAAGGTTGGGTAAAAGCCTTTGACCCGCCCACCTTGGCTAATGCAATCAAGAAGGCTAGAAGCATGGAGTTGTTGGCCCTAAGTCTAGATTTCAGTCAAAGCCTTTCCCATTCCGTAAAGCAAGAAGAAATTTTCTAATCAGCCTAAGAAGTTCCCTTCCCGGATGGATGATGAGCTCCGTCAAGGACTTCAAAGGAAGAATTTGTGTTATTCATGCAAGGAACCTTGGGTTCCGGGTCATAGATGCCATGGGAAGGGTAATGCTTGGCAAATGGAAGCATATTCAACAGATGGATCAGATTCTGAAAATTCAAAACAGCAGCTTGATTCGGAGGGTAGTGAGTATGAAGAGGCTCCAGAAGGGCCTGAAAGTGATCAAGATGATAAGGGTATAGTTGCCCAACTCTCTAGCTTCCACAAGAATGAATCATTTAGAGTTCAAGGAGCATTGGGAGAGCATCGACTTGTTGCTCTAATTGATACCAGAGCAACTCACAACTTCATTGATGCTAGGATTGTCGCCAAGAGAGGCCTTATCACTGATGATGTTGAAGACTTCAAGGACATGGTGGCTGATAGATCAACAATTTGTTGTACGGATGGTGTCAAACATGTCAATGAAGCTTGGTAATTATGAAGTCAAGGATGACTTCTATGTTGTCAATATTGGAGGGACTGATAATGTGGTCCTTGGCATCCGGTGGCTGCGATCTCTTGGTAAGATCACTCTTAACTTGCAAACCATGGAGTTAAAGTTCATGACTGAACGAAAGAAGGTGGTTTTGTGAGGGATGTCTAATGGAGGACCTTGAATTGTATCCCTGAAGAGGATGGAGAGGCTGATCCGTCATAACCAAGTAGAGTGGGCAGCATGATGTTTGATAATGCCATCAAACCCATTAGAAGACAAGGGCAGCTACACTACTGATATTCAAGCTCTAATCACAAACAAGAGCAAGGTCTTTGGAAATCCGCCACTTAGAAGACCTCCTGAGTGTATGGTCATGCCATCTAACTCACTTGAAGAAAAGAGAAGCTATCCTGAAGACATTCAGGCTTTGATTTCAAAGAGGAGCAAGGTGTTTCAGACTCCACCCCCGGGTAGGCCGCTTGAGCATGATACTGAACACATCATTGAGTTGGAAGAAGGTACTGAGCCTATCATGACTACTCCTTACTGTAACCCAAAGAAGTAGAAGGATGAGATTGAGAAAGCCATTAAGGAGCTTCTAGACATGGGTTACATTAGGCCAAGCAAGAGCCCTTTTGCTTTGGTTGTTGTATTGGTGAAGAAGAATGGGACCATGCGTATGTGTGGATTACCGAACCCTAAATCAAAAAACCATCAAGAATCAGTACCCCATTCCGAGGATTGATGAGCTCATTGATGAGCTGCATGGTGTCGTGTACTTCTCCAAGATAGATCTCAGATCGGGCTACCATAAAATCAGAATGAGGGCTTCTGATGTTGAGAAGACTGCTTTCAGATGCCACTTTGGGCATTTCGAATTTCTAGTCATGCCTTTTGGTTTGACTAATGCTCCAGCCATATTTCAGTCCTGCATGAACAGGATCTTTTAGAAGCAATTGAGGAAGTTTGTGCTCATATTCTTTGATGACATCCTCATCTTCAGCGAGTCTTGGAAGGAGCACTTACAACACTTAGATGAAATTCTTAGCATTCTGGAGTCTGAATCATTGTTTGCCAAAGAATCTAAGTGTGAATTTGGAATGAAGGAGTTGCTCTCCTTTGGGCACATCATCAGTGCAGAGGGTGTGAAGGTGGATCCTAAAAAGATTAGAGCTATCCTTGATTGGCCACCACCTAAGAACATAACTCATTTGAAAGGATTCTTGGGTCTATGTGGTTTTTACAGAAGGTTTGTGAAGGGTTATTCTCAATTGGCTGCCCCCCTCACAGATCTCACTAAAAAAGGAGCCTTTGAGTGGTCTGCAAAGGCACAAACAGTGTTTAATCAATTTAAGGAGATCATGAGCTCATGCCCAGTTTTGGCCTTACCAGACTTCACCAAGGATTTGGTCCTAATCTAGCGTAGTTCAGTGATCCTCATTGCTCAGCCTCATCTAGATTTTTGTAGATAATCAGTATTGGAGTTATAAGCGATTTAATTAAATATTATTTCCTTATCCTAGGTTTAATATTTAATTATTTTATTACTTATTGATATTATGAGGAATTGTGCATAATATGATATTCTTCCTAAGTCATGTCTGGGTGAATTATTTGATAATTGAAAGGAGACTTTATTTTATACAACAAAGTTTTTTATGCCAAAATCGTGGTCCTCTCTCCTAGGCGCGATTTTTGACTTGGGAAGTGGGCGCCATACTTGGGTCCACCACTTGAAATGAAATGAAATTTGAATGAGGTGAATTTGGAGGCAATTTCATTTGAATTCCAAACTTGAAAAGCTATATATAGGTATTTGGCTCCTCATTTGATTATCCAGAGAAAATATATCGCTATGCTATCAGAATGACTCTAGACTTCTTCGAGGGTGAAAAGCTCCTAGATCTTTCTTCCCAGTTTCGAGTGTGAGATATCACTCCTAGCTGTGGTTCAAATTTGTGAGCTACTTGGTGTACTTGGGATTGCATTGGGTGTGATTTTGAAGAATTGTGTGATGCTACGTTTTTTTGGAGATGCTGGTGTGTGTTTGTAAGAACCCACACCTAGTGGACTCTAACCAACCACAATTTTCTGCCTTTGTTTGATTTTTCAATGTTTTCAATGTTTGGGTTTTGCTTGAGTTTTCAATGATGTTTCACCAAGGAATAAAGAAAGTGCAAATAACATATGCTGCAAACTAGAGTATGGAAATGACAGCTACAGCCATAAGCATTTTATCGAACATTTGCCATGCAATTCCTATTATGAAATGTTGACTTTCAGCTAGGGACATTAAGACAAACAGTTATCTTGCAAACTGAAATAAATACTACAAATATATCATATGCAACTCCTTTTAATTGATGTCCCAATTACCACAGATATGAAAGGGCCAAGACTCTTGGCTAACAGCTGAATATGATATGAAACAAAATACCCAGGTCTGAGTACAATGGCAGCATACAACCAACTTCGAATGTCTATTAAATACTGAAATTAAATGCAAGAGGAACCTGATAATAGTGATGCTCGATGATGGAGATGAAAGTTGCAATCAGAATCAAGCACAAATACTGTAGCACGGCACTGTTCACGCGCACTGTTCATGCACACTGTTCACGCGCACTGTTCATGAGCACTGTAGCAGCAAGCACAAACTTGCAATCTGCTCTTAAAACCTTGAATAATTTGTTGATAATCTCTCCCAACAAGAATGATATAACTCCATGTGCCAAAGAAGGATGATTCACAACCAACTATAAATGTTCTTCAACAATAAACTTCAAACCCTTGTAGAAAACTTCACCAATTTGCACAAATGAAAGAACTGAAGTATTCTTTCCCACAACTGCAATAATTTAGATGTTATTTCACACCTTCAAAATTGCTATCAATAGGAAGTTTTCGTTTCCTATGATCAAAGAAGAAAATTGCGAAAGCCCTAGGCTCCACAATAAAAATCAATCAAAATACTATTCATCAACTGGATGCCGAGAATGAACTCTTGCCTTTCCTTTTATTCTTTCCTTAAGAGAGCTCAAACACCTTCCTGGCCAATGTGGGATAAAAGATTTATTCCCACATTAAATTATTCACTTAACACACTTTATTATATTAAAGTGACTTTATTATTATAAAGTTACTTTAGAACTTTATAATAATATTAAAATATTAAATAAATCACTTAAGTCACTTAAACTTTAATATCTCTTGATGTACTTGTCTGATTGCTAAACCGTCTGAGCCAGGAGTCGACTCTCCCTGTTCTCCATGTGATTGGATGCCTGTCTAAAAATAGAAACCCTGAATAGTGACTTACTATAAATAGTAAGTATGTGGAACTGAGTCTAGAAATAGCTGCAAAGGCCCAATCAAGGTCGACACTGCCAATAAGCTCTGCTCAGATGTCTTTCTATTAATAGGAACCCTGACTCTCCCAAAATAGTAACTTACTATAAATAGTAAGTGTGCCAATCTGAGTCAAGAAATCTGTGCAAAGGCCAAAACCTGAATCCAGCTGAAGAGTAATGTCTCTAATCACCAAGTAACTGCCACATGAGGCCCTCTATCAATAATTGTTAGCCTACGAGGGTCAAATGATAGGCTAATTCTTACAAACTATGATGCTCGCAAAATGGGGACATTACAGTGTTGGCTGGAAGTGTGTTTTGCTCATAGTTATCTGCATGTTGGGTGCATCGTTTTGGGTGAAGGCTCATTGGAAGCATATTGGAGAGGCAATAGTTCTTCTACATTGGCGTGGCATTTGGGGAACTCTCCAATTTATGATTGCAAATTGCAATATTCAGCTATTTCACCATTTCCAGATTTGCATTGGGTTGTGTGCATCACTTTTGCTGCTCTCAAGTTGTTGTTTTAAGGTATGGGACTGATTGCCTAAGTTATGATATTCATCTGCATTTGGTTTGACATGATTTCATTCAGTTTTGAGAAAGTTACGAGCAATTTAATGGATTTGGATGTGGCTGGTTCTGCGTTTTATTGACTCTGATTTCAGAATAGTAAGTAGTGTTTTTGTTGTGTGAATTTGATATTGAATACTGGAGATATGTACTTAGCTCTATCTTTTCTCGCATCTCTATCTTTGTAAGATTGCTTCAATAGTACTGATCAATCATTCTAGTTGAATTATATGGTATTTCCCACTGAACAAGTGCAAGAGGATGGCTTAGCCGCCTTCATGTTTTGTAATTCAGCTTTATCCTCCCACTGAGAAAGTGGTTGAGTGATATTGTCCTCCCGCTGAAATATGCGGTCAAGTGATAGTTTTTATGTATAAGTCCTCCCGCTGCATAAGCGGTAGAGTGATTTGGTTCTTGTTATGTTCTTATTCCCTTGGCTGGTTTACCGCCAAGTCCTTGGTCATCCTGCTGAAAAGTGGAAGGGGTTGGCTTGCCCCCTAGTATTGTACTTGCATTGTAATTTCCAGCAAATCAGTGAGCTAACGAACCCCTTATCATCGTATCCTCTCACCTTCCCACATTGGGCTCTTGGTGATCAGAATGTGTAAGGGTTACTTTCAGCAGTATTGAGATTATATTTCCTAACTTTAACGGGTGCATTGTAGTATTTGTTGTGATCAAAAAAGAAAAAAATTAGTGGGAATATTACATATCACAAAATTGTTGTGAATGTAACAGATGAGCATTTCTACCAAAATGTCTTATGTATTTACTAAGGTTGCAGCAGAAAAGGAACTAGGCAAGAAATATTGAGCGTTCTGATTCTGTTGATTTAGTTGCAAACATGCATAGTTTTGTGAATCATTTTTGGATGCTACATTTCAAAATTTTAACTAGAAGTTTGTCTATTTAAATAGGATAATAGAGTGCAGAATTTAAAAAATACCCAAGGGTATAGATATTTAATAGCCTTTCCCTCCCCTCCAGCAAAGTCATAGTTAAGAGACATGATACTTCCACGGTCCATATTAGTAAATTCAAGCATCATGTAGTATGATCTGAAACATTTATGTAAAAAACGCTTGCACAATTGTATCCAGAAGCATTCTTGAATTTATTGAAGTCATAGTTGTTATATATGCCGAATCACTGATAGTTGTAATATATGGAAATCATAAATTAGGTGCTACAAACACCATTTCTTAGGTTCGTCCAACAACAACATGTCCAGTGTTGTATCATGTATTTCCTAGTATTCCTGATATTTTTTCTTGTATGGCACTACTGTTCAACTGTTGGCATATGCATGGAAGCTTTTCTTATTTAATCTACTTATTACAATGACTCTCTCCACTCAAAGCTCCAAGTGTGTAAATTCAGGTATATGCTTTATAAGTTGAGATTTATTAATCTAAAGTGCAATATTTAGACTTCCCCCTTGCAGCCATACAATTCTAAGCAGTCCTAATTTCTGTTCTTGTATATTAACATTTACGCAAATGCCAAATACATGAAAAAAACTCTTATTAGAATTATAATTAATATTTACTTTGACTTTGTCCAGTAAACATTCCAACCATGTGGATTCAGGAACAGGCGTATGCTTTACAAGTTGAGATGTATCAGCCACAACTCTGATGTTGCAGAGTTCATTATAGTAGCATCCCCTCAATGTGTTTGAATAGTTATGATCTATTACATTTTCCCAACATCATTAAACATCTAAAATTGTACAAGCTCTTTGTATTACCTTCCGAAATAACTCCTTCATTCCCCCACCAGCAGAACTCGGGTAGTAAATCATAACACTGTGATCATCTCCTGCACATAAATCCATGATAAGAAATAGCAACCTTTTACAAAGAATCAAACTCCATCACTAATGGTACAACACATAAATTTTAAAACATCAATAAAATTCAGTTCCAACAAAGAGCACTACAACATAATGAGATACAATTTTGTTTCTAATGCATGCTTTCTTATACATTTAGGTATGATTTAACCCCCACACATGACATTTGTTTTTATTTTACCTTTACAATTTATCAACTATAATGTCCTCTTCTTCGACTTAGGCATTCGGGTCAGTTCCATGAGCCTAATTCGGAGAATCAAAAAGGGAATAGTTTAATTAATTAAATTAAGTCGCCTTAAATTAATGTTGTGGGTGACTAGTATTTAATTAATTTATATAAAGTGACTTAAATTAAAAAGCGGAAATAATATCAAGTCTCTTTATGTGGACCAAAAAGATTAATATTTTAATAAAGGTGAATTAAAAATATAACTTCTAGGAAGTTGTAAAAAAGGAATGAAGGAGCTCATTTTCATATCTTAATCATTTTATTTCTTTCATTTGCAAAGTTTGGACTGTGAATACAGCTTCCTGATAGGTATTTGGCTTAGCAGATGATAGATTTCTTCCTAGTCAAATTTGTTGGACAATGTGAGGAATCATGAGTAGAGGATTGATATTTTGTACTTTGTCATTGCAAGTTGTTTTTATCAAAGGATGCATCATAAGAAAGGTGAAAGAATCCATGCATATCTACAGATAAGAGTATGGGATTTGGGGATCCATTAAGGCATTAGGTATCCAAAATAAAGGGTTGTCTTCCATACAAGAATTACAGTTTGCAAGTTAAGACAGTAGCAGATTTCTCATCTTATCATGGCATTGAGTTCACTTTGGATCAGCCTAGAATGATATGTGATGTTGCATTGTAAGTGAAATCACTAGAATAATAGCTCCAAAAATACCTTATAGCAGCAAGATCATGAAGAAGGTTTTTTAATTGATTGTAGAGAATTTTCAGGGGTTGGATCATTTCGGCAGTCCACTGTTTGATAAGGGGGTAGCCATACATGAGACTTTCGCAAAATTCAAGTTTCGTTACATTGTGTTAAAAATTGATTTTGAGGAAATGATATGGTCACATTTCTAATCTTTTGGGTTGCCATTAATGATGTTTATATCAAGAAATTATAACCTTCATACACTCCATCATGTCATTCATTTTGAATGAATAAAAGTTTTCATATGGGATATTATGATGCATAAAGACTTCATCGTCTTGAAGCACCACCGCTAGATGACACCTACAATAAAATCATGATATGCAATATGATGGATTTAGCTACTGCATTGTGGAGTATTTGTCCAAATACTCACCAGCTAGGTATAGTGGAGGTTTATGATTACAAAGGGACTATTTGATGGAGGTCTACGGGACAAAATTTCGAATTTTGTGCAGATGACATCCTTTCAATCAGCCATCACATGATTTTAGTGGCTTGCATATAGATGGATTGGCAAATTTCTGCAGTCAAGGAATAGAGAATTTATTGGTTGGAGTTTAGTGATAAAGAATTTCCTGTCTTTGAAAGAGTGTTTTCAGTCATTTCTATGCTCACATCTCATATGCATATTAGAATAATAAATAATTCATTATTGCAGTTGCTATCCCAGTTTCGCATTGCTGATTTTGATAAAGTCATCCAATCAGTTGATTTGTTTTTAGCACTTACACATAATATGTCAGAATATAGTGGGCAAGGTAAGATGCAAATTTCAGAAGGTGATTGATGAGTCTATGAGAATGACATTAGTAGGAGGCATTATCTTGTAGATATACTAGATTTCATAACTAGACATGAGATGGTGCTTGTGAAACCAAGCTACATACGAGATGTGGCATCTCATGATATCCTACCATCCCTCGCATCATGGAGACATCACTTCTTTCTATCTCATTGGCAGAACACATGTATGTAGGGACTTTGAGACACATGTTGACAGTTTAGGGGAAGAACAAGTTCCTATCAATGGTCGCTTCCTATCATGGGTTATATGAATGGGATAAATATGGCAAGATGAATGACTTTGTGGATTGACCACAAGGAGAGAAGCACTATTGCGACTCAAAGGTTGATGGGCATCAACATGGTGGAGCCACTTTGGGAGTGACTATCTATACTCAAGATCATATGTATGGGTTGTTAGAAATTAAAGATGATGGGAGAGTTATACCATGGGAGATTATGGATCAAAAAGGTGAAAGGAATGTTGTTTTTACCTCTCTTTATAGTCATATTATGAGTCCATTTGTGTTCATACAAGTGGACTGGAGAGCGATTTTGAGCAAAATTTGGTACACTTATGAGTTGGTGACTACTGTAAAGGCATTTTCAGCCAAGGGAATTATCAGAAAATCCATTTTGGCCAAGACTTTTCAGTGTTGTAGCGATTGTTCTTCTTTTGGGGTAATGAAAATTGAAAATCAGACTTGAACAGCTACAGATCTAAGCAATTCCAGAACATTCAACCTCTTCACTATTAAAATAATATTATATTATTTCTATAATGGTCATCTTATTGTCGTCTCAAGCTATTTTTAGAGTCTTCGAGTTAGAATGACTTGTTGCTATTTTTAGCTTCAGCTAAATGATTGTTTTTCTTTAGAAACGTCGTCTTGTAATCTCTATTTAAGGAGCATTTGTCTCCTCTATTTACTATCAAATTATTTGAACATTCACAGGGTTAGTTTATGGCTTCAAATGGAAGGAATGGCAAATTTGGCCAACCAAGTTCGGTGTTGGATAAGTTTCCAGGCACCAAAAAACTACTGTCTTATTATCATCTTGCACTTATGGTTGGCACAGCAAGTTACTTTACAATGACAACCAATATGCTTGAGCACAAGGTATTGTCAATGAAAGATTTAACATTTATTTCCACAATTTAACTCCTATGGTGCCACCAATTTGTGATTATGGAGAACAATCTTCTAAGGAGTTGACCAAGATCTTGAAATGTTTGGTTGTTCTTCTTACAAAAGGATTTCAAGAGGTCACTTGTGCAAGTGCCCAATAGTACAAAGCTTCGAGTAGATGGAGCTATGAAGCTTCTAAACATATTTGGGATCTTGGAATCACACGGAGCTTTATCCAAGATCAATCAATTTATGAGTTGGCATTGCTTGAGGACAAGCAATCCTTGGGGAGAGACGACTATAACATCCCCAATTTTACACTATATTGTTTTGTGAGCCAGTTTTTGGGGTTCACCAAAGGTTTCCAAACAAGTTGGGAGAGTTCTAGCATTCTTGGCATCCGATGATGGTTTAGAGTTAAGTTGGTACTCTAGTTGGTGACAACACTCTTTGTAGCATTCTAGGTTTTCTTTTTTGGGGGGGGGTTTGTTCTCCTCGGTCTTTGGAGAACACTGCTATTTATAGCAAATGCTCATCTTGACACCAACCATTTTGGGATTTTGGGGTTTGTTCTCCTCACTCCTTGGAGAACACTACTATGTATAGTCAATGCTCATTTCAGCACCTAGCATCGTTCTTCAACATCAATTATTTAAATATTTGCACTAAAGCTATAAAGTAATGTTTTAATATTCACTTTAGTGTTTAAATGTTATAAAGTGATGGTTTGTACCCCAAAAGTGGACACCTAGGAGAAATAAGGGGAGCCTTTGCACAAGAAATGTTATTAATATTTCAAAGAGGTCTTTTTTGAGTGGAAAATTGTTTTTTTCATTTGTAAAAAGTAACAAAAAGAAAAAATTGTTTTTTTTTCAATAAGCATCAAAAAAACAAAAAGTGTTTTCTAAAAAGTAGCCAAAAACAAATAAGTAGCGAAAATGCAAAAAAGTAATGATGTACTTGTGTTGTGCTGAGGATGCAGGGTTGATGACACCAATAAAATCCATTCCCCATTTGGCAAATGGTCTAGCTTCAATCACTGGATTCAGTGGCATGGCAAGATTCCTTTCTCTAAAAGCTGCGACTTGACATGTGTGGCAAGTCCTGATGTGATTAAATGTATCTTTGAAAAGCGTAGGCCAATAATATCCTGCTCTCAGGATCTGGTGAGCTGTGGCGAGGTTGGCTCCATGTCCGGTCCCAAACTTGGAATGGAAATGTTCAATTATCTGTTTTGCTTCATCTTTGCCAACACACCTCAAATATACCCCTTCATGATTTCTGCGATATAAAACAGATCCTTCAAGCATGTAGTGCTGACACTTCATTCTTAGTGCTCTCTTCTGTGTGGGTGTCATGCGAGCAGGACATCTGTGATTAAGTAAGTATGTCACAATATCTTTGTACCATTCATCATGTGTGACGTCTTCTAATTCATAAACTTGTTGGACTAACCCTGGTCCGTCAATTGCCAATGTCTGCGCCAAAGCTTGTCCTCGAACAAGTTTCATGGGCTGAATTTCAATATCAAATTCTTGGATAATGGCGACCCACTTTCCTCTTCTCTCTCCTAATTCGTTTTGCATGAGAAGAGTCTTGACTGCTACATCAGGCACAATTGCATAAATCTTGGCCCTCAGGAGGTAATGTCTGAATTTCTTAACTGCCTTTACTAATGCGTATACTTGGTTTTCAATATTGGGGTATCTAAGTTCTGCATCTTTCAGCAGGGTGCTCATAAATGCAATTGGATTTTCATCTCTTTCTTCACTTCTCTGGGTCAGAATAGCGGCACAAGCGTAGTCAGAAGCGAAGGAATATAAATAAAATGGCTTGAGATAATCAGGACTAATCAAAACTGGTGCTTCTGAGATGGCGGTCTTTATTTCTTCAAACGCCCTTTTGGCTTGTGGAGTCCACTCAATTTTGGTGTCCTTCTTCAGCATCTCGTTCAAAGGTCTGACGATCTCGGCAAATCCGGTGATGAACTTTCGAACGAAGTTGATCTTGCCGAAAAATGACTTGAGTTCTTTCTTGCTTGCTAGCAAATTGATAGTGGATATAGCTTTCACTCTTTCAGGATCAATGGATATTCCTTTTTCTGAAATGACATGTCCTAAAAGCTTTCCTTCTGTGACTCCAAATATGCATTTCTTTGGATTAAGGGAGACACCGTATCTTTTGCACCTTTGGAAGACTCTTCTTAAGTCGTCCACATGATCTTCTCTTTGCCTAGAGAAAACTGTGATGTCATCCATATATATAATAATGCATTTACCAATTAAATCTCTGAAAGCGATATCCATAGCTCTCTGGAATGTGGCCCCGGCATTTATAAGTCCAAAAGGCATCCTCTTGTAAGCAAACGTCCCCCATTGGTGGTGAAAGCAGTCTTTAGTTGATCTTCAAGTTCGACTAGAACTTGGTTGTATCCTGAATATCCATCTAGAAAGGACATCATCTGCGATCCATTGACAATCTGCAACACTTCATCTAATGATGGTAGCGGATAATTATCTTTCTCTGATGCTCGGTTGAGATTTCTGAAATCAACACACAATTTGATTTCTCCACTTTTCTTTCTAACAGGTACCAGGTTGGCGACCCACGTCGAATGTCTTACTGGGAAGATGATCTTGGTTGTGAGTAACTTCTTCACTTCTTGGTATATCAGTGGTTCCAATAGAGGATTAACCGGTCTTTGTCTTTGCCTGAATGGCTTGCTTCCTGGCTTCAACAGGATCGTGTGAGTGATAATTGCAGTGTCATACGTCTTGAGATCTTCATAGCTCCATGCGATGACATCTGGGAAGTCCCTCATGTTTTTCAGGATTCCATCTCTTTCAGTCGCTGTGCAGGATTTTCCAATGAATACGTTCTTGGTTTGTATCTCATCACCTAGATTGATCGTGTCGCACATGTTTTCATCCGAACTGTGGTTCTTCTTTTCTTTCAACTTGTCAGGATCAAAAATCCTTTCTAATTCAACCATTCCTTTTGGAATAGTGTTTGTCTTTAAATTCAAGACACCTTCAACATCAAATTCGGCTTCTCCTACTTCATCTTCATCAATGATCTGCGTTAAGAAGACATCTGTGTTGGTTAGGAAGTCTAGGATGTGCTTGTCGTGTTCGAAAACTTGAAAATTGGTAATGTTGTCTGGGACTGAGGGAACTGATACTAACTCGACTGTGAACTTCTTCAATCCTTCCATTGCTAATGGTATCAAAGAACTAACGGCCTGCGCAAGGGAATTCGCTACTTGATTCTGATGTCTATAAATCGAATTGATATTGAAAGCTTCAAAACTCTCAATTAGATCCCAGACTCGATTTCTGTACTTGGTCAATCTTTTGTCATGGCAAACATACTGCTTCCTGATTTGTCTTATTGCTATTTCTGAGTCTCCATATACTTGTAATATTTTCACTCCTTTTTGGATGGCTAATAATAGTCCATGAATCAAAGACTCATATTCAGCTACGTTGTTGGTGCAAGGAAATTGTAATCTGTGAGCGGCAAGGTAAGTTTCTCCTGTTGGACTAATTAATTCGTAGCCGGCTCCAGATCCTTGTTTAGATTTAGATCCGTTGAACCTTAATGTCCATATTTGATTTTCTTGATTTTCTGTTTCTGGGCCTTCCTGACTTTCAGATGATATATCGGATAAAACTTTATCTTCCATAGAACTCTCGGTCTCTGTAGAGCTTTCATTCTCTGAATCTTGAATTTCTTCCAGGATTAGTGTCTTCGGGGCTCTTTTGTATACTTGCTCCAATGCGGTCTGGCATAAAGCACAAGATAATTCTGAGTGGACGGCATTGTGAATTCTACACCAATTTGGAAGAAGCAAATCTCGGACGGACGCTAAGTTGCCAAGTTGCACACTTTGTTGGATGTTTCTCTGTACGAATCTCCTAAAATTTTCAAACATCCCTTCGTCTTCTTGGTCGGATCCTTGATCGCTTTCAATAACTATCTCTGTCGATTCTATCACCTCTTGTTGGGTATCTTCATCTTGTACGTTTTGTATCATTAAAACTTCCTCCACTTTGGGCTTGTACGTCCCCAGGTCGAACTCTAAAAACAGGACTTCATTGTCTTCCCCATATTCGGTTATCATCAATCTCAACCTTGGAGTACTATCAATTTTGATCTGGTTCGGGACTCCTCTCCATGGTAGCCACATGTGTGCGAAATCAGTTGACACATACCCATTCAATTTTCGCGACCAATCTCGACTTAGGAGCATTCCATATGAATCTGGAATATCCACCACTGAAATATCTATGAAGTTCTGGACTCTTGGATCTGCGGCCAATTGCATATGTATGTTGTTTAACTCACCCATGACTGGAACTTCTGTCTTGTCAAGCTGAGTGACTTTTCTCTTGGTAGGAGCGGGGGTTATACCTAGTCTTTGACAAACAGCCAGGGGCATCACGTTACTGGAAGCTCCGGAATCATAAAGGCAATTGTGTAATAATTTTCCAAATATTCTGACTGATAGCAGGAACGGTGCCGGTTCATCTTTTGCTTGGGAAGGGACTGAGATCTCCTCATTTGATTCTTGATGTTTGACTTCATTAATCTTTGAATGATCGTCCTTTGCTAGACTCTCCACTTTTGAGTGATTGGCTTTGTTTGTAGATTTTCCTTTCTTGATCACATCTTTCTTGATTGCGACTTCCTTTTCTGGAAGAACCAGGTTAGTGGTGAGGTTCTCTTTGACGGTAGATTGGGTCTTCTTATTCTCACCCCTTTTGAGTAATACTTTTCCTTCCAACATATCTTCCTTTTTAGCTGGGAAGGTTATAGTCTGGACCATACATTCATTCTGTTCGGATTGTCCTTGGGGATCAGCTTGCTCTTGGGTCACATTGATAGTAGCTTGAACATTTGACCTTGTTGTACTAGACTCACTTAGGCTATTGATTTCTGACACTTTGAGCAATTCATAAAGTGGTAGGCTCACTTTAACTTTCTTGAGTTCATCCAACACTAAGGCGGCCAATCTTTTCATTTCATTACCTGTGGGAGGTGCAATATTCCTTTGTCTGTATTCTTGAGTATTCTGAGGGTACTCTGGAACGTTGCTAGCTTGGGGATCCGGCGGAGTAGAGAAATTGTTTGGAGGGATCGACGTTGTTAGAGGTTCTTGATTCCTCTGATTTCTGTGATAAACTCTCTGGTTCACACCTCCTGACGATTGGTGAAACACCTCCTTTATGCCTTCTACCAGGACACTGTCATTCAATGGTGGAAAATAATACTCTGAATCTTCTATAGGTCCATTCGCAGATGCTGGCGGAAACTGGGATCCTGGTGGTACCATCGGTCCATTAGCTGACTCTGGTGGAAATCTTCCATTTTGTACTTGACTAATTTCTTCTTGTGAATATCTGCAGGTTTCCACAATCATGGCTTGACCGTACTGCGTGGTTGGAACAATTTCGTATCCTATCGTGGGAGGATTTTCAGGTGGATTAGTGGTGCGCATCTCTTGTTGGAAAATGTCGGCCGCAATCTTGCACTCAGGACACTGCAACTCGGAATGTTGGTTCGTATTGTGGAGTCTGCACCAACTAGACAAGGCTACTTCGGCTAAAAACACTTTGCTTGTAGAAGGATTTTCTTGATTTTACGAGTTTGGTGGGTTATCCAATGGCGTCACCACATTTCCGTTGTTGGGAGCCGTATTCCATGGTCTCCTCTGGAAACCTTGGTTATTATTTCCTTGATAGTTGTTTCTAAATCCTTGATTATTGTTTCCTTGGAAATTTTGGTTGTGATTGATCCTTTGCATACTTTGGAGTTGATTATTCTGGTTCCTCAAGTGGGTCACCTCAGTTGATAGCCTCTTGACTTGCTCAATCAACTCTTTCATTTCGTCTTTCTCTTCTTGTGTCCTTGACGAACTTGTGGCATTTTGCAGGTACACAGGTTGTGCGGGTGGAGCTTGAGAAATTGGAACTCCAGGGTGAAGGACCAACTGATTTGCCGGCTGTACGGTTGGATATGTTGCTTGCGGAATTGGATTCATGACTGGAGTTTGGTTGGCCAAGGCCGTACCAACTGCCTGCATCTGGTTCGGTGCTGCGACAGGTCCCATGTGAAGAAGTGGCCCAGTGATATTCTGTCCCATGTGCTTACTTACTTCAATAGCTTTTGCATAGGCCGCATTTAGATCATTCGGAGTCGGATGCGTCCTTACGAACATAGCTGTGAGATGATCTAAGGCTCCATAGTAAATTTCTCTTGGATCTGCAATAAGATAAGGAGGACGTAGCATTGTGTATGTGCGGTGAAACCTGTTGTTGAAAGACGTAATAGGTTCATGTTCTCTCCTTCGAACCTCCACAAATTGTCTATATAACTCAGCTGGTGTAGTTGGGATACCAAATTTGGCAATGAATGCGTCTTTCATCGCGTCCCAAGTCCTGATGGACCCTGTAGGCAAATGAATGAACCAAAAGTATGCCTCTTCTCCCAATGAGTAGGGAAAAAGTCTACATGCCACATCTCCATATTCAATTTGTCTGTTACGAAGAAGGTCCTCGAACATCTTGATATGATCTTCCGCTGTGCGATGGAAATCACTGACATTGAACTTGGAACAAAAGTGCTCTGGATTCTTCGGCATATCATGATAAACTGCAAATTCCAACGGTGATGGATTGTTGACTAACCAAGTCGCACCATTAAGTATATGAGGAGGAGGAGGTGGAGGTGGAACACGTTGAGCCATTGTATTCTTTGAAGTTGAACTTGATGAACTAGCTTGGCCTTTTGTTTGAGAAATTGCTTGGATACTGGATTGGATCGCCGCTTGTACTTGTTCTTGAAGAACTTGTGATGATTTAGGAGATCCTTCCAATCTTAATTCGAACTCTTTGGGAGTGTCTTCTCTCTTAGCTCGCTTTGCTTTGGAGGTAAATTGAAGTTCGCTTAGATTCTTGATGCCTGGTGTGGACCTCAACAACCTTTGATGTTTCTCGGGTGAGAAAGAACCAATGCGATCCAGCGTGAAGTCTTGTGAAGATTATTGTGGGTTCCTTTGATTGCGAAGTTCTCTAGCTATGACCCTTCGATGTTCTTCGGCTCTATCTTCCTCTTGTTCCAAGATAATTCTGACTCTGTTATACTCAACTTCACTTCTCATTGCGTCCCACGCTACTTGATTCAATCCTGAAATGATATCTTCTTGAGTGTTACCTATCTGCAAATTCTGTTGCACCACTTGATTCAATCCTTCATGTGGCAACACCATCGTACTTCATGATCACTTTTGCAATGTATTTCCCTTCAAAATCTTTGCTTTCAGAAATTCGGAAAACTGCCCTCCTTCTAGCGCCAATTCTGTTGACGTGTATTTTATACACCATCACACACAGAATAAAATACCAATAGGCATCTTATCCTCTCTTGAGAAAAAGCCTCTAACTGCTGAAGATTCACATAAAGGATCAGTTAGGAAGACTCCAAGGTTCTGGTTAGTAGGGTCTCTACGTGTGGACAAGCTTCCAGCGGTATGATGTGATTTGCTGTTTCCTTCAAGGGGTCTTACATATTCCGAAAGTTCAAGATTTGCTAAACTAAAGAAACTTTCAAAAATAACAAAAGAGTAGGGTTTGAAAGAGGTCTAATCTAACCTAACCCTAAGAATGACTTCGTGTGAACAAGACTTGGCAAGATTCAACCAATTTCAATTTTGCCATAAGATAACAACTCAATTGAAATTGATGCGATCTTCTAAGGTAATAAAATGATATTCAATGCATCAAAGATCAAAGATACTACCACGAAGGTACATATCCAAGATACAATAATGATTGAAGATTAAGGGACTCAAAGTATTCTCCAGTCGACCACGCAAGGCGTTCCTACAATCAGCAAGAAGCTAGTGGTTTGGATTACGAATCCTACCAAAGATCAAGTCTCACACAATGTCCTTCAAATTAACACACTACTTTGATTGAGTATGATTCAAGTAAATTGAACAACCATGAAGATAACCAAGAAAGTTGCAACAAAACACCATAACTTCAATATTTTATTGATTTCCAAGTCATCATGTACAACAATTGCTTGAATTCCTCTCTTCAAAACTCAATCTTGCTACAAAATAAAATTGCTTCTAACTCTAATCTCTCTAATACAATAAACTCTCTGATATCTAACTATTGACTATTACCAAATGAAATGAAAAATGGGGGTATAAATAGCATCCCCAATTACAATGAAAGGTCCAAATCGAAAGTAGATCAACGGTCAAGATCATGACACCTAAACCCTAATTAGGGTTTCTAACAAATGGCCTCCTTTTTACAGAACAATATTAAATACATAGCCAAATACTAAATTTGGCACAAAAACCTAGGAGACATAAACCAATGACAAATAAGATGCCATGTCATCTATAACAACCTTTCATCTAGAATCTTATTCCCTTTCCAATGTTCTTTTTTGGCATATGCAATGAATCTTGTCACGATTCCTTCGATTTCTGCAATTGGAATCTCGGGAAGATTCTTCATACTCTCTTCCAAGTGGATGACCTGATCGAATGCATCTAGAAGAGCTGCGTCCCAAGTAGATTCAAGTTCCTTCGTTCTTTCAATCAGGAGCATGGTGGCAAACATCTGATCATTGTGCTCATCTGTAACATTTGCGTCCTTGCAAAAGATGACCTTGATTCTATCCTCTAATTCCTGCATATCCACATCTGTCTCGACCTCGATCCTTCTGCCAAGAATGGTAGGAAGTACCTCAAATACTCTGTCCTGGATCGGATTGATCACCTCCTCAACTTGGCCACATCTAACACTGATGTCCTCGAAGAAAACACTCTTCATATAGAGTAAGGTTGACCACTGAAACAAACTGTGAGATTCTCCATCCAAAATCTTCTCTTGTGCTAAAACTTTCCTTGATGTGTGTCTAATTACCTTCAAGACAGAAATGATGACATCTTTGGTATGGGCAAATGCAGCTACTGTCATCATCAAATTGTGGATTATCTCAAGAACCTGCATAGCTTGATGAATAATCTTCATCATCCTTGTTACAAACTCTATGGCCACGGTATGAGATTTATCCATCCAAGTACTTGTACGTTGGACCATGTTCCTGAATCTTTCTGCCTCATTGATTGATTGAAGTGGAAGTGCTTGCACTGGTGATCTAGCTGGATCCTGACGTCCCAAAGGTTCGTTGATGTGACTGAAATATGTCCTCCATCCACCGACCTCTCTCTCAAGCTTTCTATTCTTCTCCATTTCTTCTCTAAGCTTGTCCTTCAATGCCTCAAATGAGTCGGTAGCATCATCTAAAGTCTGCTCTGCTGTAGATGGTCCTAACTCAAATGTCTGTATATCATATTCCTCTGCTAGGATCTCACCTTCATATTTGTCTGCTGCCGATGTAGCTATCTGCAGTTTTCTGGATCCAGTCTCATCTCGAATCATCTTGGACATCTTGGTAGCCTTCCTCTTTTCTGTTACTTCATGTGAACATCCAACAAGGCTCTCTAAATCAATAGCATTGTCCTCGTCCTCTACTACGATCACCTTGGTTAATCTTTCCTTCAACCAATCTGGGATAATCGATCTTTTTTCCTGAACTTGAATCTCTTTATGTACTACTTCTTCTTCTCTGGGAGGAGATGTCATTTCATTGTCTTCTTTATCTTCATCTAAATCATAATCTTGGAGAGATCCATCTGGTGAACCATGTTGTGCCTGTCCTCCTTCCTACCTGTCATTCTGTACCATAGACTCCATGGATTCTTCCACTTGAATTGTTCTCTTCTCAGGTCTAGAAGATGTACCGGATGATCGATCTCTGTTAGCCTCTTGTTTCTTCTTGGAAGATTCTCTCTTTCCAGGTCTCTCTTTCCTCTTCGAACCTCTTGGATGGAGATTGCCCTCACTGGCACATCGAAGGTTACCTTCACCTGAATTTCTAGGATTAGGATTGCCTTCACTCACACTAGCTCCACCTTCGGCTGGTTTCTCTTCCAAAGTGAAAGTCATAGCTATGCCTTGTTCTCTCAACTTCTGATGTTGTATGTCAACCCATCTGCGAGTACAAGACAAGACTGGTGCCATCAAAGTATCTAAATCCACGACCTCGGGCTCATTCCAATCCAACCTTATTGTTTTGCTTTCTCGATCATAGGAAGACTGGATATGTCTGCCACTGTCCTGAGCTTGATCGGCCACTCTATAAATCCTGCATTTCCTGATGAAATCCAAAGGCAATCTAGAATGCATTTTCCGTTTCACTTCAAGATCATCTAAGAGATTCATCATAAAATCTTCTATTTGGTACTCATGTTTAAACTTTCTGCCGACTGTCTCCTCTAAATGTCCATGTGGATCAAAGCTTTCTCTCAGAGCAAAAGATGAAAAAGAATACAAGGCTAACTCCTTCTCTGCGTCATCCATGGCTAAAGCATTAGGACATACCTCAACTGAATTGCCCAAAATGATGGGTACTGGAACTCCATTCTGATGTCTGTGTCTGAATGCCCTTGCATATGCTGCCAACTGTCTTGTTACTTCAAGTAACACAATTCTGTCTGTTGGATATCTCGGCAACATGTATGGAGGTAAAGGACATCCATGCACCCTAATATAAGTGAACTTGGGAAACTGAATGAACCAAGCACCGTACCTCTTTATGAATTCCTGTGCATCTTGAGATAATCTGTTGTGAATTCCACCTTGCAACGACCTTGTGATGTTCATCGTGAAGGTATCATTAACTAGCTTGTAGTTGCTTCCTGGCCGATGATGCAAGTAGGCATAGGAATCACAAGCTCTGACCTTGCCGGGTCCTCTTCCAATCACTCCTCTGTGAGGTAGTCCTGCGTACTCAACACTCCTAATCAAGGCATAGATGACATATGAACTCATGTGGAAGGACTTAGTAGCCTTGAGTCTCCTCAACTGTACGTCCAAGCAATGGCTAATCATTCTAGCCCAATGTATCGTACCTTTCCCTTGAACAATCACCCGGATGAAGTAAAACATCCATTTCTCAAAATAGAAGGCGTGAGGGGCTCTTGTAACTCGGTTGAGCATAGTAATCAAATCTCTGTACTCCTCCTGGAAATCAATCCTGTGTGGTGTGTTCGGGATCTTGCTCAGACGGGGACGACTCTTGAGTAACCAGTTCTTATTGATTATGCTTAGACAAGCATCTGGATCATCTTCGTACATTGACCTGGCTCCTTCTAAGCTCTTATATATCATGTCCCTGTGCTCTGGAAGATGGAAAGCTTCACTTAAAGCTTCCTCTGAAAGGTACGCCAAAGTGTTTCCCTCTTTGGACACGATCGTCCTGGACTGTGGATCATAATGACGAGCGCACTCGATCATCAACTCATGGCACTGAATAGCTGGAGGAAAGCCGGCCGCCTTAATGATGCCACTCTCAATTATTCTCCGGGCGACAGGTGATGGCTTGCCAATGTAAGGGACATCTTGAAACTTCTTCGTGCTGAAGTTGCCTAAATTAGTATCTCCAATGTTGCTCCACTTTGACATGATCTTAGTCTCCACTTCTTCGGTCTTCTGATCTTCTTTCATGAGAGCTGAACGACTTGTGGATGCTCCCGCCTTCGGGGTTGCCATACCTACACAACATTTCATAATGAGAAGCTAGATTTTGCAATAAATAACATAGATTAGAGAATATTTTTAGGAAACTTCATGATAAGTCCTTGAATTATCATTTCCTAAAAATGACGATTGAGCTAGGGATTCAAAATTCAAAATTTCAAAATCTAGGCCATGACGATCAACAATCAAAATTAAAACAATAAAGCAAAAATCGCCATACCTCAATAGAGAGCTAACTCTAGAATGCAAAATGAATAAAATTCGCCTAGGCAAAATTGACGTTAGATAGCTTTGATGTGATTTCTCTTCAAATAGCAATTTCGCCACCTTTGGAGATGCCCTTGACGTGATCTCCTTTAAATGATCGATCCTTTATCAATTCGCTCAAGTGAAAACCAAGTTCGCACCTCCTTGGATGATGTTTGCGCCTTCCTTTGGATATGAATTCGCACCCCCTAACTTGAAATGAAATTCGCACTTGAACTCAATCTCGCACTTCTCCCTTTGTCTTCCAAATCGCATGTGAAATGGCAAAAAATGATAATGTGAAAATGAAGATTTTCACCCTCCTTTTATAGTGCTTACCTCTCACCTCCATATAGGCCGACTTGGTAAATAATAAGGCAATTTAAGCGATTTTTTAAACAAGGGCCGACCTTCATAAAACAATAAAATACCAAGCGCTCCCTTTGATTTTTTATTAAATTAATAATTAATTATTAAATGCCTTCATTTTTAATTAATAAATTTCAATTTTTACAAGGCAAAATAATTAATTAATACCAAGCGCAATATTTAAATGCCATTTTAATTGGATTTTCAAACTTTATCGAATTTTAGCATTTAAATAAATTAAAAAATGTTTATTTTGGGCGCCAAAATTTGAAAATGAAATATACATACCTCATCGCCCTGGTCCCTGACTGAGGGACAGGAGCGATCCATCAATTTGGTCTTGATCTTTGCATTTTTGACATCCAAAGTCTTCATCTCCACGTTCAAATCGACATTTTAGCTGGGTCCTTCGAGTTTGATTGACTTGTTTGTGCGAAGGAATGTCTTTAAATGTGATATCGCCCTGGTCCCTTGGAGAGGGACAGGAGCGATCCTTGTCTTCTAGCTTGAAATTCATTGTTTTTGATTCTAACTCTTCGTTCATTGCCTTCCAAATGGCGTTTTAGACCCTTTGCAACTTGTTTTGTTATGATCTTCGAAGGATAATAGGTGTTTTGGCAAATATCGCCCTGGTCCCTTGGAGAGGTACAGGAGCGATCCTCATAATTTCTCCTTGACCTTTGTAAATTCGAGCCTCAATCATCTTTGTGAAGGACAAACAATGCTATTCTTTCATTCCATGCTCATTTCGCTTGAATTCCACAAGACATTTAAACGTTAGAAGGATCATCGCCCTTGTCCCTTGGAGAGGGACAAGGAGCGATCCATGTGTCTTGGCTCAAATTTGCAAACTTTTGATCTTGGTTCTTTGTTCATCACCTTCGAAATAGCGTCCTTGATATTGCCTATCCTTGCCTTGTCTTGGTTTTGAGGGAACATGGGTATTTTAATAAAAATCGTTCTGGTCCTTGTCCAAAGGACAGGAGCGATATAGACCTTTTGTACAAATTGGTAGCATTTTAACGTGCAACACCTTGGTATATGACCTTCAAAGGACGCCTTGAACCTTTTACGACCTTGTAAAGTCTTGACTTAACGTGATTTTTGCATGAATTGGCCAATATATTCAATATCGCTCTGGTCCCTTCCTGAGGGACAGGAGCGAACTGGGGGTCTTGATGTAATTCGTTCAATGTTGATGACCCTTGATGCTTTGTGCTTGATGGAGATGCCTTAAGACGTCCTTGCCACCTTGTTCTCCGTCTTAGAAAGTCTTGAATTTGGAGGAACGATAGTATAATCATTATATCGCCCTGGTCCCTTGGAGAGGGACAAGAGCGATCCTAGCCTTGTGGAGTCCACTTCACTTTATCATCTTTGAAAACTATCTTCAACGGATTCGTAATGTTCCATTCCATTCACCCATGCCTTGGGGTCCATTCAAATTGAGCAAGAAAATCATCTAAAGTAAAAATCGCTCTGGTCCCTCCCTGAGGGACAGGAGCGAACTTAGGTATTTAGGTCCCATGTTGAGGTTTGATAATCTTCAATTTGTCTTCAATGGGTTCAATTCATCTCCTTTCTTGCCTTCAAACTTATAACTTGCTTGATTTTCGTCTGGATTTTGCCCTATGAAGAACTTCGCTCTGGTCCCTGGGAGAGGGACGGGAGCTACAAAGAATTTCGCCCTGGTCCCTGACTGAGGGACAGGAGCGATTTTGGCATTCTGGGTCATTCTCCTTCATGTCGGCACTTCAAGTTATATTCATTTGATAAAATGCATCTCCTTGGATCTCTTCAAATCATCAAGTCGTTAAAATCTTGCAAGGACAAGGTAATATTTGATTTGTAGCTCTAGTCCTTCACTGAGGGACAGGAGCGATTTTGACTCCTAGAGGCACTTCCGTGTTCGTGAAATTCTTCAATTTATATTCAACGGAAAGATCACGCCATTCTTCATCACTTGCAATTCGAAATTCATCTTGACTCTGCAGGGACAGTAAGATATTTTAAAACGAGCTCCGGTCCTTCACTGAGGGACAGGAGTGATTTTGCTCCTACAGGCCAAAATATCATGATTTTGCACATTTAATCACTTCACGAGGCAAAAACAAATCATTCCCAATGCCCGGGATCAAAAATCAAAAAAGTCAAAATTTGGTCAAAATTACTCATTTGGACAAAAATTCACACTTCATCATCAACACTTAGACAAATTTAAGCTCAGCACTCAAAAATTCCAATTGAAAATAGACCACTCTGGCGAATTCATTTTATTCAAAATTGCATCCTACAAAAGGAAGCTCAAAAAGCTCTCAAAACTGACTGGATTCTGGCCTGAAAAGACGGCAATTAAAACCCTAAGGCTTGACCCTAAATCCAGACAACTGACCGACTAACAAAACCCTAAAAAACAAAGCGAAAGGCGAGCGAAAAACAAGCAAAAAGAGGGGGTCCCCATTTGCAATGGGGCGATGTGTGAAATGGTCACAACAGGTCCCGGTGGTGGACTTCATCTTTGTTCAGCGGCACGGTTCCCAATGCTCGGTTGTTCTCGCACTCTTGCATCTTTTCTTTTCCAATCTTCAGCGCCTGGCCTTGGATTGTGATCCTTCCTTGATTTGTGTTTGAGGTTTTTCTCCTAGTTCTTCGATGACGCCCTGCGATCAATCAACCAATTTCATTTCATTAAATCAATTTGAAAAATTAATTAATTAATTTCACAAATATTAAATCCAATTACAACGTCTGGCTTGAGAAGCTCTTTGTGAGATGTATCTTGAAAATGCTTCTCCTTTCTCTTCGAACGTGAAATCTGATCCTTGGTCTTGATGGTGTTTGGGCGATTTACTTCTACGTGTTTTACCTTTGGAGTCTTGGGCGTTTTGAAAACTTCTTATAGCGCGACTCTGGAGGTTTGAAGAGCTTCTGCAAATTTTAAAACACTAACTCTCATGCCTTTTCTGGTGAATTTTGGAGAATGGAGGGCACTTTTGCAGACTTTAAACTTTACGTCTCCATCTTCCAAATTATGAACTCTGCGTTTTCGCGCTCTATCTAATAAACTTTCTGCGTTGTGTTCTTCGGACGAATGGGGATCTATCAATTTCTATGTGTCGCGATTCTGGGCACTATGTCAAATTTCGGACCTTGGAGGCGTTTTGGCGATTTGCCCAAAATTTCAGACCATAAGGCGTTTTGGAATTTGCCCAGAATTTCGGACCATTCAGCATTTTTATAAATTTCAGAGCTAAACGCGTTTTTTGTAACCTGTAGAAATTTTGGACCTAAATGCCCTTTGGAATTTTCGGATGCTTTGGACGTTTTGTTTACTAAGGCGTTTTTTGGACCATTTAACACTTCGCAAAAAAACTTCGAAGTTCAACGCGCTTTGCAAATTTCGGAGCACTTGGGTTGTTTTCGCCAATTTCGTCGCCTTTCAATTTCGGCTCTAGGGTCCGAAAATAAGGATTCAATGCGAAGTTCAGGCCAAAAGACGTTTTATGCAAAATCGATGCACTTCCAAATTTCAGAGCAGGGGTCCGAATTTGGGGTTATAAAGCGAACTTCGGAGCTGGAGGAGTTTTTTGAAACATTTCGCACTATTTCACATTTTCTAATTTTGTCCTAGGGTCCGAAAATAGACACTTAAGTGATTTTTCACACCTTGAAGGTCTTTTGCAAGATTTCACGTTTTTATTTTTTTCGCCCCAGGGTCCGAAAATGGACGTTTAAGTGTTTTCGGAGCTTATAGCATATTTGGCGAATTTTAAAAGGAACTTCGGACCTCAACGTGTTTTTTTCAAACTCGATACACTTTTCAAATTTCCCCCCCAGGTCCGAAAATGGACACTTAAGTGGTTTTCGGACCTTGTAACATATTTTGCAAAATCGCGTTTTTTAAACATTTCGCCCCAGGGTCCGAAAATGGACATTTAAAGTGTTTTTCGGACCTTGAGGGTCTTTTAGCAACTTAAGGTCCATATATTCTTTCAGGATGTTTGAGAGTGGTTTCGGAGTTTTTGGAGGATTCCTCAGTTTTTCAGAGTTAGTCAAATTTCAGGATTAGGACATTCCAGACTTAGCCAAATTTCAGGGTCAAGAAATTCCAGACTAAGCCAAATTTCAAGATCAGGACAGAAAGGCACAAACTTGGGGGTCCCTGTCTAAGACGGGGATGGGTGTGCGATTCACACAACACAACCCTAAACAAAAATTAGGAAAAATTTGTGAAAATGACCTTCGTAATGAAGGCTTGTGAGCTTTCGGACCCTACAAAGGGTGCTACCTGATGAGCCTTAGTTTTATGCTTTTATTTGCTATCTTTTAAGACTTTTATATTTGTTGATGGACTTTATATCATGCTTTAACCGACCTTTGGACCTATTTTGATAGTCATGCCACCTATAGTTTAAGACCTTTATTTTGACAAAACCATGAACTTTATGAATGTAAGTATAAGTATTTACTGTTTTTGTGTGATTGATGAATGTGTGCAATGGATGATCATGAAATGTGGATGGAATGCTTGCTCTAATCTTTGTGTTGCAGCCGCGTGGAAACATTCTTTGAGATGAAACAAGGCTTCATTTATAGCAGCATGGTAACGTGGGCAAAGATTGGACAGCAAGGCCAGAAAAGGTCAAGGATTGTTGCAACTCGGGCACTAGCTGTCCAAGCTCATTAAGGAATCCGCAGAACAGTCATGATTCATTAAATAGTTTTGTTGATGGTTATGATGGATGTTAGAGATTATATAGGGAAGATCTACAAATGTTCAAGAACGAGACAAAGTCCTAATTGTCTTAGTTTTCCTAGATTTCGTAGTTTAAATAAAAGCTTCCACCTAGATATTAGGAAGAGGAGCGACTCTTATGGGAATTGCTGTAAGGATGGATGCTATAAATCCTTCCCGTATTCCTTAGATAGTTAGTTACTATTTTCTTATCAAGCAATTTTATGTTGTTCACTTGATTTCTGAATAAAGAGCATATCTACTTTTTGAACAAGTTTATGATGTTCTAATATGGTTGTGCGAGTTCAATAAGTTAGTTTCTACTGTAACTTTCATTCCAGAAGACTCACCCAAGGGGCCCCACTTGGTGAAGATTCTGTCTGGTTATCTTTTATGCATTTTGTCTTTTGAGTTATTTAATTTTGTTCTATTGAATTGCTCGTTGTATGCTCCTACAGCCATAGACTATTACTCTAGGTCTGTTCCTGCAGCCACAGAAGAATAGAATAGTTGTTTCTGTATAAGTTAGAAGAATTTACATTTTGATAGAAGTTAGTATAATCTTCCGGAGTTATGATTTTAAAAGTAATTTTCTTTCCTATTAAGATTTATTTAGCATTTCCATTCGCTTAGAATAGGATAGACTTGTTCCTAGACACTCTTGGTACATATATCTTGCAGTCCCATTTCAAGATGTATGTCCTCGGATTGATAGATAAATGAGTCAAGGTAATGGGGTTTGGATAGCTGCTCAGTTAGAAATTTGTGTCTCTAAGTTGAGTACTAAGTTGTGTATAACATCCATTGTTTTGAACCAACACTACCCTCAACACCACTAGGGGCTTTGCCAGGGGCACTGCCCCTTGACCCCAAACCACCACCCGCCATTCTTATTGTTAATGCAATCATTGCCATGTTTTTTATGTTTATTAGTTTAAACTTCACTTAGTATGCCAAAGTTTCATTTGAAATTCTTATAATTATTCTCGGTTTGCTCCTAAAGTTTTAAAACTCTGCCCACCATTGTTAATGTTCAAATTTAAATGTAATCATTTTCATATTTTTAATGTTTATTAGTTTATACTTAGTGTGGCAAAGTTTCATTTACAGTTCTTATACTTATTCCCTGCACATTTTTTATAGCTAATCTTTTGAGTACTATATGTATTTGTGCCACAAACAACCTTGGGAAACTCTGCAGAACTATGAAAAAAACAATTTTCCTGAAAAGTAGCAAAAAACATTAAAAAAAGTACTTTTCAAAAAAGCAACGAAAAAAAACAAAATGTTTTTTCTTAAAAAAGATTTCAAAAAGTTATAAAAGGAGGATTGAATGTAACATACACCCTTATACCTCCTTTTTTTTTGTGCTTGTTGTAATGTTTGAATCATGATTTTGCAAATGGTGTTGATGAAGAATTTCAATGTTTTGTTCATAACGATAGATTGCAGCAAAATAGGAAATATTGCATTAATTTAAACTTACGAAAATTTGAACATTACATAGGAAATACACTGCTGAAAATTCCAGATTTTTTTGCAAGCTTAAATATTCAATTTTTCAATAAAATACTGACAACCCAGTTCATAAAATAACCCCTATTATCTAAATCCAACATACCCAAAAAATGCAACAATAATTTGGGTCGAGCTGCTCACAAAATTTACCCTAACAACACCTAGTATCAAAACTTGCCGCGAGAAAGGCGAGTTTGCCGAGTTGGCGAATCGAGCCAAGCTTGGCGAGTTTTGACAACTCGTGACTCGAACTCGATGAGTTTTGCTCATAAATCGCCTAACTCGGGCGAGTCAGGCGAGTTATGGTAAAACTCGCCAAGTCCGAGCTCCAGGACTCACGCCACGGAATGTCAAACATGGCAGACACAAAGGCTGAGGCTACGGCTATGGCAGAGGAGGAGGATAGAGCACAAACCGGCACAGGCACAGCTGATGTTGATCATTGTGGCACCTCACAGGCAGAGACTATGGCTACTCAGTCATCTAGGACCTACCTTAGACGCTTTTGTAGGAGGCAGACAGACTACTCTGAGGCTGAGGCTGACGATGAGCTAGAGCCTGAGCCATAGATTTGTTTTTGTTTACAGTTACATATATGTTTGGGAACATTTGATGTCATGGATTTTATATACATTTGACAACATTTATAACTCTATATATCTATGTTTTCTATTTCCTTCAGCTACAATTTACATTTCTACGCATGTGATGGATGCATGTTTATGTATGTGATCAAATTAGCTTCTATTTGATGATGTTATAGTGTCTTTGAGCTTTATTCAATAATGGGTGCATGTGTTAAATTTGCATCAGATTTAGATGGTATTTTCAAATTTTATTAACACTTAGATATTAAATTAATCCAGATAATATATTACTGATATCTTAATAATTCCAGATTGCAATATAATGTCGATCTTATTTACTGTTGTATTTATCAGAATTTCTCAATGCTGATTACACAGTATATCGAACTATCCAAGTTCGTATATGACAGACTTCTCACACTGCAGATTGCTCTATCTCTCTCACAATATTCTCCGCTTCAATCACTAATCTTGACTATAATTAATATCAACTTCCGTATGTTGACTACTCTCTATATTGTTCGGTGTGTATATATCCCGACCGAATGTGATATGGTTGATATTATATAGGCTCGGTGGTCAACATAGAGTTACAACTCTATGTGAAACTTACACGGTTCCACATAGAGTCGTGACTCCTATGTGGAGCCATGTTTATCGATAACAATAATCAACGTATAACCAAACAATATGCAATCGGTATAGTTAGTGTAATCGATAATATGTTATGATAACAATATTTAATCATTGCATATATAGATCGGTATACTAGTACAATCGATGCTATGTATAATCAGTAATATAAGACTATTACTGATTATATATAGGATCGATGATATATATAATCCGATTGTCATATCAATGATTAAATCGATCATCATACAGTATATTAATCTATTATCAGAATGCAAGGATAGAAGAGAAAGATTAATCATGCAAATGTCCAAGGCCGTAAGGCCAATTAGACATTTGAATGGTTAGCGTCATCCGACCGTTGTTAACTAACTTCAACAGCATGAATTTAAATCATTAAAAATCTCTAAATTTCAAGGATTTTTTAATTTTGTCGAGTCGCGAGTCGAGCCGGCCTTGCCGAGTCTGAGCCAAGTCCGAGTTTGGGAACTTTGCTCTAAAGACTACAAATCACTATAGCAAATCACAGTAGCAGCAACACTGTAGCAAAATCGTTGTAGCAGTGACATTGTAGCAATATCACAAACCCTTGAGAAATTACCCTAGCAATATACTCACAAATTCTCCAACCAAGCATGCTGAAAGAGAGCACTTCAATCTCTTTTATAACGCTCTCACAAGAGCTCATGCACTTGCTTTGCCAATGTGGGATAAATAGTTTAACATACACCCTTTTTACGACTTATGTCTCCGATGTATAATAAAATAAGGGGATCATTTTATCTAAAAATTTCCCACAACTATAGACTTAGCATTAATAAAATTAAATCTTTAAATTTAACTTTATAAACTAACTTTATTAATGCACAATAAATCATATCAATGAAAAATAAATCTTCTATAGATATTAAACATTTACCATCGACAAGTCACTTCCACTGGAGGTCCAATCAAGTCCAGAATGACTTACTATAAATAGTAAGTATGCTCAAAACTACCTTTGAACACCTCAGAATGATCTGCAACTGAAACTGCCTAGGCCAAAAGGCCTCTAAGTCCCTTTTCTGTCCTTGTAAACATTAGCCTACGAGACCATAGGGAAATAGACGAACGACACACTATAAATGCTAGAAAGGGGACATTACATTGAAGCTCTCATTCAAATAATTAAGAGTTGCACACATAAGGAGATGTTGGAATGAATAGAGGAGTTCTTCTAGGTGTTGTTGAGGACAAACCAAAATATGCATTAAGAAAGAGATGAAAGGATGGAAAGCCTGCATATGCAAACCTCCAAAAAGCGTGCAAAAGGTTTCATGCTAATGAAAAATTGTGCATTCCTTAAGCAGCAGCATACCTTGATAATCTAAATTCATTGTACTGAATTAACAAAACATGTCAAACATTCAACCTCCTTTCATTATTCATTGCCATGGTTTTAATACCATGCTAAAAATGGTAAAACTTGCATCATTTCATTCGATAGAATAACAAGTATATATATACAATAAGAAATGTAGTTACACTGATATCACCCAAATAATTTTCTAAAGGATGTTAATAGTTTATAATTTATCTAATGTAGGACTAACTTGGGGATGAGACAATAATCGCTAACCCAATGACACTACACAATTTACATTCAATGCAGCCTATGATAGAGCTTTTTCCTAAGGAATATGGCTCCAAGAATCAACCCACCAGACAAATTGAACTGAGGTTGACAAATGATACGTCAATCGATGTAAGATACTAACAAACATCCAATGAACATGTGTAATCAAAGTAGAAAGACAGCAGCCTACTGCTGTTTACTTTCTTACTTCAAAAGAAGCTTTTTGTAAATATAAACTTTACGTGCTGCATCAATTATGCAAAATGAGATACGGTAAAGTGTATGTATGGGTTTCTGAAAGAAAAGAAACTACTTATGTTTCAATTTATGTTGACAGCATTATCTGATTAAAAATGCAAAACAGGAATGTTCATAACTAAACATAAAAATGGTCACATGGTATAGTCCAAGCTTGCATGAATAACCAAGACAATGAAGGCTTTTCAACTATTGTTCGCTACTTAGCATAATAAGAATAAAAATTTTAAAACACTAACCATGAAGTGACTTCTTAAAAAGTATGCATAAAAAACAACTAACCATGAACAGGCTTCTCAACAAAAGGCTTCAAGATTCGCTTTCCATGAACTTCAACAAAATCTTCTTCTTCTACAAAGTAATCCAACTCCTGGCAGGGATAATCCCTATTCACAAGTGCATAACAGGGAGTAGGAATGCCATATTTTGCAAGGCGCTGTCATTTAAAATAAGTAATACCTAAGGTGAGTATTAAATGACATAAAACACATATTTATGCAGCCCTAAAGTTAGAGATGATCATAAACGATTTTTCAAACTGTTATATCCTACATAAAAATTAGCTAGAAACCACAATACAAAGTTCAAATAATATTTTATTGTCCAAACATGACAGAAAAAATCTAAGACGACAAGAGCATAACATGTCTGAGCATATCAAAGGAGATTGAAATATTAACAGAACAAACTCTGTTCTTGATTGATGAACTTAAACAAAGTCAATGAAATAAAATGACATGACTTTTAGAGAACAAATAAAATAGCTATATCACATTTTCAGCCAATATTGCAAGGTTTCCAATGCTTATAAATGATCAATTTTATCAATCCAAAGTATCCATTACACATTTCCAGACACCGCTGAAAAACCTCAGGTCGCTAATTTCCTTACAGATAGAAGTAACTTGACTACAAAAAACTAGCTATAAACCTATAACAGATTGTGTTAACTAATGGAAATCATATTGATAAAAACAATCTAACATTGTCTCAGACATAGCTTTCAATAGTGCTAACCTGATAGAAAAAATACAAAATAAGAAGAACCTATCATTACCTCAGCCATAATTTTAAAACTCGCCAAGTAAATCAGACTCTTGAGCATTTCAGGTAACCATGTAACTCACATCCAAACTTGCACTCAGCACAAATCAGTTTTTCCAGATCCACCGGCTCACTAAACATGGAAAAAGGTCTGACATGGCAACACTACACTGAAAATGCACAATGTTTTTATCTTTTTTAGCAAGCCCACCCATGCCATTTCCTCACACAGTATTTTCAAGTTTGCTTAAGTGAATTCAAGCAAGTTTGAGGTGGAGTTGATTAGCAAATTTTTGCAAATTCTGGATTCTAAGTCAATTTCATTTTTATTAAGTAATACAAGAATATAATTTCTTTTCAAAATATTAACTTAAGAGTTTTAAGAATGTTTTGAATGCATTGAATTCAATTTTCATAAGTTTTAATACTAATTTAAGCTAATGTCTATGCACAAAAATACTAGCTTTTTTAGTTAGGGTTTAGGGTATAAAACAATTTAGTTATCATAAACTTGTTCATTGCTATTGCTATTCAGTTAGATCCAAAATGCATTTTACATTAATTTTATTTTATGTTCCCAATTCGAATTGTTATTTTTAAATTTTAAATGTTGGTTTTGTGTGCCTAAACATGTTATTTTATTAAAAATAAATTAAAAAACTGATTTTAAGATTAACATACAGTGGCATCAACCTTAGGGAACGCAAGATAACCCTTGCTGAAAGTCAAAAGAATGCCAGTTGAAAACATGGCACACTAGAGCCGAACCTGAAAACTGTTATTTGCAACTCTTGTGAGAAGAAGTTTCTAGAGGCATAAATTGCCTCATCTAGCATCCTCCACGTATTCCTTACCGCAATGTAAGACCATATCCCAATGCAATAAATGAAGCACAACAAGAGATATAGACAACCCTTCCATTGTTGGATCAAAAGAAATTAGAGATGGCAAGGGCAAATGCATCTTCGTAAGAGCCACTAATTTCAACTTACCATGGTTAAGAGGTGGATATAATTGAGACTATTAACTCTACTCAAGATCCACACAACTGCAATGCATCCACCTTATCTAGCTTGAGTAAAGACAAATCACAAGGTGTTGTGTATTGAAACACACCCTGAGTAAAATGTTCACTTGAAGGTACAACATGGAACAAGGAGATACAAGAGAAAGTACAAAAGACTTGTGCTAATTTTTGGTACTACAACCTTCCTTACAATGATAGCAAGGGCCCATACTAAGAGTATTTAGTCATTGCATTTTGACAATTGCAAAGATACAAGGTGCCCTCTGCACATGACTCAAGCGGGCACTTACTCCAAAATGCTAGTGCAAATGGAAAATCAATCTTGGAAGAACAAAGGAAATAATGGTGCAAGTTTGGATGCACCATACTTTTAAATTGATGGATAGGTGGAAGAAACCACACCCTCGTCAACTTTCTAGCCATTTTGAATAGTAAATTGGTGTTTTTGAAGTACAAACATGGCCCTAACAAAGAAAAATATGCAAAATATTTGAGTCTAATGTTGGAGGAGATTGTGTTAAGGGATGAATCTGGCCCACTTGTTTAAGTTTAATCTTGGCCATTCATCCATTTTGAAACTCTATATAAAGGAGTTGGTTTCTCCTTTATTGGGAGTAAGAAGTTAAAGATTGTTGCAAAGGATCTGGCAAAATTTATACAGATTTTAATGGATGTTAAAGCTGTGTCATTTTACCGTGAGTGCATGGTCCTCTTCTCCACCCTTTTTAAATTTCTGCAAATGTATTTAATTTTCAGACAGCTTGTTTAGATATATATTTGATAGAAATCTTGGTTCATACCATTAAGAAATAACTAATTGTTATTCCCACTGTATGGTTAGTCTGAGCCCAATTTTATGCTAAGTTCGGTTGTTAAATTTGAATGAATGGGTGTGAAAATCCAACATATATATTCAGCAACTTGAAAATTTAAAGTTCCTAGATGATTGCATCGGTTTTTACCTAGTTGTGCTCATTTGCTGGCAAAGTAAATTCTGGTTATTTTAAGATTTCCGTCTATGTGTCTCAATATGTTGTCTTAGTTAAGTTAGCTAGCTATTCTTATTACTCTCTATCCTTATCCCTTTTTTCCCCTTTTTTTTTAACCCGCAAGTCAAAACTAAAGCAGCATCATGTTAAAGGTAAATCGGATGAAATCAAACTGTAAGATCTTAGGGAACCTATGCAAAACCAATTCTGTCTAACCGTAAGTCCCCTTTGTGTTTCCAGCAAAACACATCAACTGTTGAGCTATCCTGCAGTCAAGACCTGACAATCGAAACCTTGAGGTCGTCCCCATTGATCAATTAAAACAGCATTAGGGATTTCCTTATCTCAAGAGAGGATAGGATACTTCACATTCTATTATGCGTTGATTGCACAGAGTCCTAGTTCCGCGATTTTAGCCACGTCAACACACAGTTTAAACTTACCATCTGCATTGGCATATATATTTAGTGGAGAAAAACATTGTTCTCATTGTTAACATTAAATTTGATTTTCATCAAAACGTCATAAAGCAAATTTATGATTTTCCATACTTATTCTAGCAATTGACATTTTGATAATGTGTTTCATGGCATTACTGAGATTAGAACTTCCTTTTTAAGTTTCATGACTTCACATTTTTAATCTAGCTTTTCCTAGTTCTAGTGTGGCTGAAATATTCTAGAAAAATTGTGTTGCATATCAATATTTGCCATGTCGATGATAGATAGCGTCGGTCGAATTCCTCTTGGCCGACTCAGCATGGTCAAACGTGTGAATGGCCTATCGGCCTTACACATTTGATGCACCGTCTAATATTAATCTATTAATATATTCTTAGTGAATTAGAGGAGTCTCTTTGGGTTTGCTTTAAATTGTTACAAGCCAACTTTTGACTAAAAGTCACGAACCTCTATTGAAAGTATGCGATATGTAAAGGGAGACGACTCTTGGGCATCACCTATCGACAGATATATAAGAAGCATTGTCTTCTCTCCTTGGCATATACAAGTTCGGATATAACAACTACACTAGCAGATCTGTATTCATCTACAACAGACAGGATTCACATTTGTAATGTCCCCACTTTGAAATAAAATTCAATAATAAATGATAATAATAAAATTAAAATATAAAATAAGATAATTAAATATAATTAAATATGATTGATTAAAAATTAATTAAGTTAATGAAAAGTCAAAAGAAATGAAAGGAAAGGTTGTGACTCCCTCAACAATGAGATATAAAAGGGAGAAGAGAACCTCATTTGAGAGGGGGAATAATTTGGAAATGAGAAGTGCAGATCTGATTTAAATGATAAGTGCAGATCTGATTATAAGAGGTTGTGTCCCTTTCAAAGGGCAGAAATAATGAAGAGTTGCACTCTTTCAAAGGGTGCTAATGATGAAAGGGTGATTCTCTTGCCAAAGGGTATACATGATGAAGAGGTGTGACCTCTCCCTCACATTGAGAGATATGAAGGAAAGGAATCAAAAGCATCTAGTAAGATCACCATTGATCAGATTAGATCAGAATTGTTATCAAGTTACAGGCAGTAACATTTGTGTTCTTGGTGGTATGCATGGGGATGTGCTTAATAAGTATGCTTAATAAATGAAGCCCAATAATGTTCTTATGCAGAATTAATAGTAATGATAATATGGACTGCAATATGTATGAAAGTCATACTTAATTTCATATATATATCCATAATATACTTATAGTCTAAATCATGTTATTACTTTCCGTATTTAAGAAGATGGGATTGAGAAGTTCCAAAGAGGAACAGTCTAAATCCAAGCAATAGGTTAAGTCCCAAGATAGGGTGGGGATCAGCGACCCATAAGCCTTGAGGGTATAGACCCAAGATAGGTAAGGGCTTGGATCTGTAAACTTTGAGGGAACCTATTGTAGTTGGTCTCTAAGCGCTTTGGTAACATATGTAAACCCTTCTCCCTTAAAACTGAAGTAGTAGCAAGGTTTGATATCTATATTAAGAACTATGAATAATGAAATTAATCAACTAATGAGGAAAATAGACAAGCACTTGTTAATAACTTATTGAAGAAAATCTATCAATTTTAGTATATTTAAATAGATCAGGTAGGGGACATTACAACATTGTATTCATCTACAGCAGACAGGATTCACTCCTTGTGACATTCGATATATATATATTGAAGATATTCACAGCAAGTTCAAACAGAACATATATCTCAGGCAGATCGAAAACATATTCAGCAGATTGTATGTACACAAAAGAAGTTCAAATCCAACATTCTTCATAAGCAGTCGAAGTTCATATACATTTGAATTCATATTCACAGTTCGAATTTCTCACATCACCTTGTATGGTGAATTGATGTGTGCACAGAGCTTTAAGGAGTGAATCTATTTTGTAATATCATACTTAACTTAGATCTAATAAATATAAATAGAGACTTGTGTGGCTGGGTTTTTTAACCTTCACGAAGAAGGTTTTCCCAGGGTAAATTCTGTGCATTTGTGTTTGACTTACTGCCTACCTAATCTGATCATTAAAATTTAACATGCCAAACTAAATATCAAAGGTCTACCAAAAAAAATTTGGGGCATTATAAAAATCTCAGAATGAAATGCAAGTCATATACTTTAGTTTAGTTTGAAATGTATATGTATAATTCCAAACAAAATTAATAGTTTGAAATGCACAAATTTTTTTCAAAACAACATAAATACAATTCAAAACAAAAGTAATTTGTAATAACTAGAAAGACCACTTTACCTTGTTGATTGTCTCTAATATTGGCAATATCCACCATACTACAAGATCATGGCTCCAAGTTCAACAAAAACTAATTTGGAAATGGATGGACTTACAGCCACAAATCCCCAACTCTTTAAGAAATATTATAATGTTATTGTAAATAAAAAATTCCAATGATTTAATCCAGTTTCAGTAGTACAATGAAACGGTCAAGCTAAATTCCCTATATACAAGAAAAGACAAGAAAACTGCAACATTCAATCAATTAAAAAAAGTTAAGTACCACATAACACACCTCATATACCTTCCGCCTATCATGAAGAAGATGCTGGGGTGCCAATTCATTCACAAGAAAAGGCCTGAAAGAACAAATGGAAGAAAACTTCAAAACACAGTATCCAGTTCTCTAAGCTAGGTAGACATTTCCCTGCCAGCTTGAGATTTTAATTGTGATAAAAGTAAGCACAACAATGATGGCAAAGAAACCCATTGTTTTTGGGAGAATTATCAGCTTCTAAAGATGATCAAACTGAACCAAAGAACAAAATAGAAGGGTTGCTATAAAGAAAATGCAGCTAGAAAAGAAAAAACAAATAATAAAGCAACTAATTGGAATGATTGGAAAAATATGGTTTTAGACTTGGATTCTTCCAAGCCTAACACTTTCAATTCCCATAAAAAAGGAACCAAACCATTAAATATTATAACTTCACTACTTCTAGGGACTCTAAAGAAACCTCAAAGATAGGAAAATTACGGTGGCTGTGCTTGACCCTAAGAATAAAAGCACCCTAAGAAGTTGACTTTGCCACAAAGAAGTAAACTTAAATATTGATGTAAAATATTGAAGCCAACAACATCCAAAACAAAAACGTGCATGACTCCCATTTGTTTTTCACATGTAAATATGAGTCGGAATCTAGCCACTAAAAGAGACAAGCAATAAAAACTATTAAACAGCAGGGAAAGAAACTAACTTTCGAAGAGCTGCATAAGCTTCAGCTTTCTCAAGAGGATAACCAGTGGAGTAGAAAGCAATCAAGCAATCACATATTGGCCACCTGCAAAACCATAACATCTCAAAACCAAATAAAACATCATATGATTCAGTATGCCTCACAAGAAAAAATCTATACATTAGATGAGCTCAAGACATTAAAATTATATTAACATATAATACAAATAACCCTGGTAAAAAAATAAAACATGGTGTCATGTTAAACTTGTTGAAGCAAGTACATGAATAATAAACAATATTAGATATCTTAGACAAAATAACCCATTGATTGTGGTATTGGTTCCCAGTGGGCACATATAATAAAATCGGTAGGCAACAAGCAATTTTATTATGAAAGAAGTTTGCAGTATATACAATAGGTAGTCAGGTAACTTGTAACTGATTAAATACGTGACTAACCAGCCACTATTCACTATTAAAGAATGACAATGAATTATTAGTATTGTTTAATATTGCATAAATATTTAGATATGATATTTTATTTCATTGATCCCCAATTACTATATCATTTTCTCAAGGATACAATTCAAAAAGTTTTGAAAATTTTCAGATTCACTATTGCATGTGATTTGGTAAATATGTCAACACATTGCTCTTAAGTTGAAAAAATATTGTAGTGAACATTATGTTGTTGCACATGCTCGCAGATATAGCAAGTAGCAACAAACAACCTCAATGCATTTAATACACTCAAGAAAAACCAGGTTATGAACAAGCTTCAACACTCCCTAGTTGTCGCTAAAAAAACCATAGATGTTTCTAAAGCACATTCATTCCTATCAAAAATGTGACATATCTATATCACTTCACAAATAACTCCACCTCTAGCATGATATTTTGCATCTATGGAAGAGCAAACAATACTGCTTTGTTTTTTACACCCCCATCATATAGGACTAGATCCCAAAAAGAAAACAAAGTGTAAAGTGGACTTCTGGTCATCTAAAGAGCCAACATAGTCCACATCCATGTATCCTCATGAAGAAATATGTTCATTTCGTTTATATTCTAGGCCATACTCCACTATACCACAAATATATCTCAAAACTCACTTTTAGGCTTTCCAAAATGAAGCCTTGGGTTCCTACATAAACCTTGAAAGAACACTAACTGCATAGCTGATATTTGGGCAAGTGTACGTCAACAAATTGAGACTCCCAATCAGTTGGTGATATGAGGTAGCATTCACCTAAGGTGATGGATTATGCCTTGAAGTGCAATCCTGTCTCTATTGGTGTTCTTGGTGTAATTATGACATTTTACTTTGGTTTATTCTTTCCTAGGTCCTGTTGTGCGTTGCACACGCTCCTTGTCGCCGACTGGGTCCCCCTTTTCTTTTTTGGTCTTTTCGCCTTCGCCCTGTTGAGTTCTGTGCAAGGTGTCTCGCGTCCTTTTGAGCATGCCCGTAATTAGTCCAGGAGATGATGTCATGAGCGGAAGCTTGGAAATCCGTAAGATTAGTTTAACATTCGGGCGTTAAAATTCCAAGAGATTGTTTAAAACTTGTGAAATCGCCTATGATAGGTGAGAAATGGCAGAAGCTTACAAATTCCCGAAAGATGAAGCGCCTAAAGGTCACAGAAGGACCCAAAGTGTCGATTTTCGCCAAAGGATATAGAGGAGATATAAAAAATGCAAAGTGTCAAAAAGTTGACAAAACCTCTCAAAATCCCGAAATTTGCACTAAGGGGGAAAATTGCAAAGGTTTTTAAGAAGTTTACAAAATGGGTAGAAACCCCGAAATTCGCCAGTATTGGATAAAATGTAGGAATTTGTAAGTTTGCAAAATGCCTAGAAACCCCGAAATTTGCCATGAGGAGGAAAGATGTCAAAGTTCCTTTTAACTTTTCAAGAGTGCCCATATCGCCGAAATTTGCATTAGAGGGCTTAAAGTGCGAAAAGTTTGAAAAGTTTGAAAAACCTCTCCAAACCCTAAAAATCGCATTATAAGGGAAAAGTGATAGAAAATGAAAAACGTGCAAAACATTTTAAAATGCCGAAGTTCGCATTATAGGTAAAATCGCGATTTTTTAACAAAGTTTGAAAAGGCAAACAAATTGCCAAAAATCGCATTATAAGGGAAAAGTGATAGAAAATGAAAACTTGCAAAACATTCTAAAATGCCGATGTTCGCATTACAAGGTAAAGTTGCGATTTTTGACAAAAGGCAACCAAAATCGCCAAAAAGATCGCATTCCAAAGGGTAAGTGCAAAAAGTTATAAGAAGTTTTCAAACCTCTTCCAAACGCCGAACTTTGCAAACCTCCCCAAAATGCCGAAGTTTCAACTATAAAGCAAAATCGCAATTTTCACAAAGTTTAAAAAGAGACTCCAAATCCCAAAAATCGTGATCTAGAAGGTAAATGCAAAAAGAAATGAAGAAAGTTCGAAAAGAACCCAAAAACCCGAAGTTTTCAAAAATCGGGATTTTTTTAAAAAGTTTGAAAAGCAACATGAAATGCCGAAAAGCGCATTATGGGGAGATGAATGAAAGAAATAAAGTTTCCAAAAGCACCCAAAAACCCTGAAGTTCGCATTACAAAGGTAAATCACGATTTTTAACAAACTTGCAAAACGTTCCAAATCACCGAAATTCGAAAGGACTCCCCAAACAGCGATTTTTGGTGAAAGCTTAAAACTTGCAAAATGTCCTACATTCTCCGAAATTCGCCATCTAAGGTAATATCGCGATTTGTTTGGCAAGTGTTAGATGTCGTGAGGTTAAAAAAGCATTCCAATCTCCCGAAGTTTGGCAAAATCACGCAGAGGTTTAGAGAGTTTTCAAAAAACGCCCATCTTTGACGCGACTAGAAGAGAAATCACAAAGTTTGAAGTTTGAAACCCTTCCCCCCATTCTCTGAAATTCGCCAGAAACGGCGTGAATGTTGAAGCGTGAAGTTTGAAAAGCTCTTCAAACCTCCAAAGTCGCAATTTCAAACTTTGCAGAGAGCAATCCAAATGCCAAAGTTCGTGTAGGAAGAAAAATTGCGATTTCTAAACATTGCAAACCCATTTCGAAACGCCCCAAGGTAAATCACGCAGGAGTAAATTGCCAAAATCTCACCAAGGTTAAAATTGCTAAGTCTAAGTGTTTAAACTGCATTTTCTCTCCAAACTTAGGCGCGAAATCAGAGGAATAGGGAGTTAACCATTGCAATTTGAAATTGCAGAACTCTCCCATTCCAAATTTGCAAGTTGTGAATTTGTCTTTTCAAAGCGTAGGGCATAAGAGAGGCTTTTTTTCAAATTCCAAAGGAAATCATTCCTGCAGGTCAGATTGTGCAGATTGACACCATTCGTTTCGCCAGGTAAGTTTGCTTTGTCTCTCTTAAAATCATTTAAAATATATGCAAAATTGGATAGATGTGTTTGTGTAAAATTGACCAAATGATTAAATCCTTAAACCGCATCTTTTCCCGTTTAAAAGGCATCAAGCAAAACAATTCAAATCAGAGTTTGTTCCCAGGAGTTAACCAGAAACGCATTTTTCAGACTCAGGGAATATTTAAACCTCACCCATTATGAAAATTGATCTTAAAATGTCTAAGTGCAAATTTAGCAGTCGAAATCGCCTAAGTCCTTGAGCCGCAGCCGAATAAGTAAATTTTTTAATCGAAGAGCTTCATAATGTTCATGTTCAAATCAAATCAAGCTCTTTAGTTGAAGTGTCATGCTTTCTTCAAATTCAGTTTTCAAATTAATCCTTGTCTGCTAATGTATCCCTTTTATCTAACCCGCTTTATTTCCTTCATATCGTCTCGTAATCCGCATCTGGTTGTGCAAGATAGATGCCTAAATCTGCGGTAGAGTCCTCAAAAACACCTGGTGCAGCCGAAACGTCCTAAGCATCCAAGTCAGACCTCCCTCGCAGAGTCGAAAAGATGAAATATCAGTATCAGAGAGGAGGACTGAGGGAATCAAAGGTTCAAAGCATATGGGAAAATGTAAGTGATACTGACCTGGGCCACATTGATATTCAAGATTTCAGAAACAGAGTATTCTCCCCTAATGCCTATGGCAGGCCTAGGCGGATGATGGAGAGTGGCATCGCCCAGGCAGCAGTATTTCCCCCGTCAGTGCAAAATTATGAGCTGGTAGTAGAGGCTGCCCGACATTACCAACCAAACACCAAATTGGTACTCCTCAGTGTTCCACGGGCATTGGGGACGGGGGGACGGGGGGACGGGGGGGACGCGTTTCCGGGACGGGGGGACCAAGGGCCTAAATTTGGGGACGGCGGGGTGGTGGTGCTCATATACTTGTACATATACATATAGTACTTGAAAAACTAGTTTTGAAAAGATGTATGACAGTTTTACAGTGTAAGAATTACATTTGAAATGAGACTATAGGAAATTTGAAATACTAAAACTAAATACCAAGATTTCTAAGTTGTGTTGTTATATGGAGCCTAATCAAACTCGGAGGTTAGATTTTCCCTACTTCTATCGGCGCGGTTTCCCCCTATATTTTTCAACGGGGGTTTGGGGGCAGTGCCCCCAAGTTGGGGTCGGGTGTTATTTTTCTATTGGCCCACGTCCAATTAGAGTTACCCCTTAACCCTCAAAAAATTTAAAAACTCACTTTTTTTTTAAATTTTAATTTTAAACATTGCATATAAGTGGGGGCGACAGGAGACGTCTGGGCGTCTCCCCGTCCTTGGAGAGACGTCTGCACGTCTCTTGAAGGACAGGGAGACGCCCAAACGTCTCCCAAGGAGACGTGGAGGCGTCTCCATGTCTCTTTGGGAGACGCCCAAACGTCTCCCAAGGAGACGTCTCCACGTCTCCCTGGGAGACGCGGGGACGCGGGGATGTCTCCGCGTCCCGGCGGCGTTTGGGTGGCGGTGGCGGGATGGCGGGGGACATCGCGTCCCCGTCCCCGAGACGTTTCTGACGAGGGGACGCGCCCAAAAAGGGGGGGGACGCGTCCCCGTGGTTCACTGGTACTCCTTGAGAATGTGGTCCTCGCCGACTTCACTCCTGAAGCCATTGGTGACGCGTTTGACATCCCCTTCCCGAACAACCCCATGGCAACAACTATAGATGAAGCGCTAGTGGCGTATGATATGAACCCTTCCAAGTGTAGAACATTGATAAATGAGGAGTGGTACAAGGAGAGAAGACCTCCAAGCATTAGAATTGGGAAAAAGACCCCAAGAAGCGACTTTGACAATGAGCATGGAGATATGGTCACATTGCTCAGCAGGGTTATGGGACTCCCCCAATCTAACTACTTTGAAGAGTGGATGTTTTACTTTACAGAACAGGTCTTCGCTGGGAAATCCAAGTTCGACTAGACCCAGATCATAAGTGACAACATCCATACCCAGTTGATTGAACTTGAGGAGAAGAAGTACTTTACCATGACATCCTATCTAGTCTATATGTTCGCTAGAAACCAACCACTGCCAGGTTTAATCATGAAAGGTGAAATTGGGAATGGGCCCAATCAGGTGAAGGTATATGATTGCTACCCACAATTACATTATCAGGACATAGCTCAAAGAGAAAAGAATAGCCCTGCCTATGCAGTTGGCCAGTATGAGCGTGTCAATGACGCCTTCACAATGCGCCTGGTCAAGCTGATGCAAGGAGGACTACACATAAGGCTTTCAGAGCAAGCTACCATTCTGATACAGAGGTACGGCGCCTGGTTCATCCAGTTCCCAAGATTCTCCTACATCCGAATAGCTGGCTTTGAGGGCGCTACTTTCCGACTTCCACGATATCCAACCGACAAAATAGTTATTCTGGAAGTCGCGAGGCAGGCACATCCGGCGAACAGTTTACTCAGAGAAAAGAGGCAGTTTGGATCCGTCTTCCCTATGATTATAGGTAGCCTTGATGTCCATCTGAAGAATCCAGCCCATGCAGAAGAATCCCTTGCAGAACTAGCCTCTTACGGCCTACAGGAACATTTCCCAAGGAAATTCTTTGATCACGACAATCTAGCAAAGAGAGCCTACGGTAGGCAATACAGAGCAAAGGAGTCAGTTGAAGATTATTGGAAGAACTGCTCTAATGACTATGAAGTCTGACGGCGCGAGTATTCGAGGCTGAGTGTGCAGCAAATGCAACTCTATGAATACCGTCGGGTCCCGGATCAGCTAACGGATTCTGGAAATTGCTTACAAGTCCGAGAATTTGAGGCAGTAAGACATCTCTTGCCAGGCATCGATTGGTCACAAGATCCAATCACTGATTTTGAGGCAGTCATGGCAGCCCCAGGAAGGTACACTGATCAGTGGTTGCACCAACAGATTGAGCGGTTGATTCATGAGGGAGTCCAATTCACCTACCAAATGATGGGTAGCTTTGATTCTTAGTCCTTCGAAGATGAGGGAACCTTGAGTGCACCAAAGGAAGAGGTTGAAAAGCCCGAAAAAAGGAAGAAGGCTAAAGCCAACAGAGGGACTCGGATATCTAAAACAACAAGAAGGGAGAAGATCCCTATTAGGAGACTGGAGGTCACTTCATCATCAAAAGACCCCAGTTCATCTGATGATATAATAGAACTAGATTATATACCTGCCCCGCCTTCCCAGAGCGATGTTGACGCATTCGGAACTGATGATCCTCCTACACTCGACATGCTAAATGAAGAGGTGAGGGTCATTGAGGCTGCCCATCCTGAGAATCAAGTGGAGGAAGGAGAAATTCCGTCTACTCAGGGGGTTGAGGTACATGAACCCACCCAGGGGAGCCACCATGAATTGCAACTGCATAGTACTGCCAAGGATGACTCCACTGTTGAAGGAGAACAAAGGACAGATGAGAGTCACGAGCCTGAAAGGACTGAAGAACAACCATCACATGAAAACACCAGACAGTTGTTCAACAAAGTAGGAGAGAATTCAACTGCAAGCAAGGGACTTGACACTTCCTCCACTCCTCCTGTAACAGAGCAGCTACAAATATGCGATGAGCCAACTGAAAACATTAAAGAGCAGAGTGGGAATTTAACCATAGCATTAGGGCAGACCATACCTCAAGATTGGTTAATTGCTCGAGCTTAGCGAAAGGCAACCACCAAGCCACCCATTGACTTGGAGGACATTTTCTCGCGCGTAGACGAAGCCAAGTACAAGAAAAAGAAGAAGCCTAAAGCATATTCCCGGATAACCAAAGATGAACAAAGGAACCGTAACCTCCATATTGCCACCCCGCCTGTCGATAAGCCAGCAGATTAGGTTACACTGGCTAACTATAGCATCATAATTGTCCCCATTGAACGAGCCACCAAGGAACAGGAAAGGGAGGAGTTCAAGGACTCCGTGCAAAACATGCTCAAACAACTCGAAGAGATAACTGCTGAGAAAGACATGTATCGAGTTCATGCTGAGCAGGCCGAGGTGTACATTGATCAACTCCTGAGACCATTGCATAATGCCCCCGAGTCCCATATTCCCCCAACAACATTGGCACAAAGGACCAGCACAGAATTTGAAGGAGTACAAGATACTGCCAAGACCGTCAAGGAATGGGATGCGAGGCATTAAAGAAAGGGGAGAGCAAATCATTGAAGAGGTAAAAGAAATGGCCCACCACCGGGAGACCATTCTGGTCAAGTTGCTCGAGGTAAAGCGGGAATGCCTCAAAGTCCATGAGGTAGCTGCTACAACTCTTCCTCTCGTAAGAGCTCTTTTCTGGACCCAAGCACAGATTCCTACATTGTCCGCCATCCTGGACCCCCACGACATCAACATTTTTAAAGAATGGTACTGGACTATCACTATGAAGAGTGAGACAAGAGAAATCATTGACAAAGAGCAAGATGCATGCATGGGAATTCAGAAGAACATGCAGGAACTTGGCAAGACAATCCTCCGATCAATGGTTTTGGGTTGGAAAAATGATCTGTCCGATGACGTAGTACAACCAAACTAGGAGAAAAGATTGAGAACAGATAAGATCGCCTACTCAACTGAGGACCTGGATTTTGCCGGTAAAATACATTCAGACATTTTGTGTTTTGAGGCTCATCGATCCAACTAGCAGGATGGTTTGAAGCACATAGATCGTTATCTAGAGGGCATGCAGTATAAAATACATCATCCCCCTATGCCTCAGTTCAAGGTGTTGTTCCAGTTGTGCATCAGGTTCCAAGAGTATGTTTGTGAAGAACGTGCAGCAGGTCAGGACCTTTGGAAAGAGTATTTGCATGGCGAGGATGAATTTTTAGTAAGAGGATATGAAGCTGGAAAAGAAAAAGTGCTTTCTTAAAAAAAAAAGCATTTTTCTTTTAAATTTGAAAAAGCACTTTTTGGCCAATGTTCATATTTGACTGCCAGGTCAACTGTAAACTTTAAACTTTGTGCATGTGCACTTTTTGAATTATTATGGATGGTTTTTAATTACCTTTTTTAGGTAGTTATTGCTCCCCTTTGGGTCGTTACTGATATTTACCTTCCATTTATGGGTATCGGTACCTTTTTGTACAGATGAAGGGCCACTTGTTTAGTTTAAATCTTGGCCATTCATCTATTTTGGGAAATCTATTTAAAGGGACTAGTTTTCCCTCATTTTTGTAAGAAGTTCAAGGATTGTTGTTGAAGCTCTGGCGAAACTTACACATGATTAATGGAAAATTAAGGTTGTTTTCATTTCATTTGTGAGTGCATGGTCTCCTTCTTCACCATTTAAATTATTATGTTATGTCTTTCATTTTTCAATAGCATTTTTAGGATAAACATCTGATAGAATCCTCGTTGTTCATACCATTAAGGATTGACTGACTGTCATTCCCTTTGCATGGTTAATCTAAACCAATCTATATGCTTAGTTTGGTTATTAAACAGTTAGTGAATGAATATTAAAATTCTGAATCTATGTTTAATAGCATGAAAACTTATTTTCCCTTGAAGATCGCACTAGATTCTTAAAAACATTGTGCTTAAATAGCTAATAGTGTTAAATCTGGTTAATTGGAGGTGTCTGTCTGTTTTTCTTGAACATGTTGTCTTAGTTAAGTAATTAGATTTTCTGTATCTCTTCTCCCATCCCTCTTTTTCCCCTTTTTTTACCAAGAAACCCCGCAACCCTGCTGAATTAGTATCTATCCAACTGAAATCAACCGATAACGAGACTCTTAGAATTTTAGGGAACTCATCCGAAAATTGTCCATCTCACCGTAAGTCCCCTTTGTGTTTCCAACAAAACACATCAAACCACTGAGTAATCCCGCAGTCAAGACCTGACAATCAAAACCTTGAGGTCATCCCCTTTGATCAAACAAAAAACAGCATTAGGGATTTCCTTATCTCAAGAGAGGATAGGATGCTCGGTCAGATCATTCAATCCTGCGTTGGCTGGATGGAGTTTGCAGCAATGCGACTTTAGACACGTCAACAAGTCCTAATTACACTTTACTTAAGCTTACTTAGGGAATTGCATAGGAGTAGTTGGACCTCTCCACTTTAGGTGGAATTATCACTTTATCACATTATCATATCCACCTTTCGTGGTTGCACTTTGCCACCTTTAGTGGTGTTATCAAGTGATCACTTTTCCACTTTAAGTGGGTTGATAGCTTTTCGCTCTACTTATCTTGTCATTGTCTCATTCACTCACCTTGGCTATATAACCAAGGGGGTCTTCTATGTACTTTTGTCCAGCTTATTCCATCATTGATGAGAATACAATTTGTTCTTGTCACTATTGTTCTCTCTTATTATTGTGCTATCCAATAGGCCTCCACATCATGTGTGGCTATTTCTATAGCCAATTCTTATAGGTGTCAACATGGGCTTGCAATCTTCCATCCTAAAATTTTCAAGCAATGTCATGGCATATTATCTGAGATTCATAAGTATGATTCTTCTTTTGCCATATTTCTAGTCTAAGATAGTAACGTGGGAGCTTGAGATTTGTCACATCAAATGATCATTTTAGATTGTTCTCTTTGCATTAATTCTATTGCAAACTCCTAGTGATAACTAGATTGTTGATATATACTATTAACATACAAGCTCCCCCTTATAGAGATTGGGAGCAAGGGATTCCTCATGAATATAAAACTAAAGACATGCTCATTGAAATTGATGTGCTAAGCTCTGGGAGCATATTTCAGAGAGAATTTACAAATTTGCACACTTTGTGTTCCTCTCTAGGTGCAATATACCCCTCAAGTTTAGTCATATAGACTTCTTATCTGAGATCTACATTAAGGAAGACACTTTAGATACCCAATTAACAAACCTACCACCAAAACTGCATTGTCATTGCCAAAAGGCCCAAAAATATTATGAGACTTGATTTTTGTGGTAAAGGAAAAGGTTTCTTTATAGTTAATACCTTCTTTTCATGCATAACCCTTAGGTACATGTCAGTCCTTGTACTTGTCAATGCTATGTAAGAACCCAACTTGGCTCTCCTCTGCTGACTGTTTCTTTTGAATGCAATAGATTTGAATTTGTTTTGGTTTTTGAATGTTTATAGATTTTTTTTGTGTTTTTTTTGGTAATAATGAGCAATGAAACAATACTGGAATAAACTCCTATGCTTAAAATAATACTGGAACAATAATATTACTGCTGGAATTAATTTACGAAACTATCTAGGGAATGTTTGTTCTGTTTTATGGCCAATATGCCTGGAAAACAAATTCATTACAATGTAAGATAAAAACCTGATTTTTGCTGTCCCAGTAGTTGAAAAAAAAATCTGCCAACTGCAAATTTTAATTTTTTTGAAAAAATTACTGTTCACGCGGTACTGTAGCAATCCGTACGGCGGCACTATTCACGCGGTATTGTTCACTCGGCACTGTAGCAGTCCGTATGGCGGTACTGTAGCGTTTACTGTAGCGCGGGTACTGTAGCAGCAATTGTATTTTGAAATGATTGCTTCAATTCTGATTTTTAATGGCTGCCAAATGAAACTGTAGGTCTGCAATTAATATATATTCGAAAATCTGCATACCCTAGATGTCTTCCCTTCTTTTTAAAGCCCAAATAGAACTCCAGAATGAAGCTCTCCTGAAATGCCAAATTTAGTGGATATTTCACCACCTCAAATGGTTGCAACACTGAAGAATTGTCGGTCTCCAATGGCTGACTGAATCAGAAACCCTTGGCTTCTTCTCCCAAGTTCATAACAAACAAATATCAATTCTCTGGATGGATGATATAAAATGAGCTCTTAAGTCCCTTCTTATTCTTTCTTATGAGAGCTCGAACACTTTCTTGGCCAATGTGGGATTAAAGACATATTCACACATTATAATATTAAAGTGACTTTATTATTATAAAGTTACTTTATAACTTTATAATAACATTAAAATATTTAAATAAATCACTTAAGTCACTTTTAATTAAATTAATTAAATATAAAGTCACCTTTTTTTAATTTTATTTTATTTAATGACTTAATAAGAAATTAATTTAATCAATTTCTCCTTATTTCTCCACTTAGCCTTCGGAGAATGTAAAGGCTAAGAACTCCAATGAGATGCTAAAAAGGTGGGGACATTACAGTCCGCCCTTCCTGAAATTGCTTGTCCTCAAGCAACTTCAACTCCGGATGCTGCAAAATCTCCTCATTCTCCCAAGTAGCATCCTCTACTGGCAAATCCTTCCACTTCACCAAATATTCCCGGATGTTACGTCTCCTGAAGTTCCTTTCTCTGAAATCAATGATAGCCTCCGGTATCAAAACAAGTTTTCCCTCATCATCCAAGGGTGGTAGTACTGTAGAAGGCACAATATGATGTCTTAGCGCCTTCTTGAGGCGTGACACATGAAAAACGTTGTGCACCTTGCTCTCTGCCGGTAAATCTAACTCATAAGCCACCTCTCCCACTTTCCTGATAATCCTAAATGGACCATAGTATCGTGGCTTAAGTTTCTCGGCACCACTCTTCTTGAGAGTGGATTGACAGTAAGGCTGCAACATAAGATACACCATATCTCCAACCTCAAAAGTCCGCTCAGTCCTCTTCTGATCTGCATACTGCTTCTGCTGATTTTGTGCCTTAGTTATATTATCCTTGAGAGTCTTAACAATGTCTTGACTCTCCTGTAACAAATCACCTACACTGGGCACTCTACTGTCACTCAAAAGCAGATCCATAAAATTGGGTGCCTCATACCCATACAGGGCCATAAAGGGTGACATCTGAATAGACATGTGATAAGTGGTATTGTAGCAATACTCACAGAGATAAATCCACTTTACCCATGCCTTCTGTTGCCCTGCTATATAATTTCTGAGATATCCCTCCACCCATTTGTTCACTATCTCTGTCTGACCATCTGTCTGAGGGTGGTAGCTAGTAGTCGGAGTGAGCTCTGTCGCACACAACCTGAATAGCTCCTGCCAAAAGTGACTCATAAACCTACTGTCCCTGTCACTCACAATGCTCCGAGGTAAGCCATGTAATCTGAATATCTCCTTGAAGAACAACTCTGCCACCTGTGTAGCAGTGTATGTAGCAGTGATTGGAAAGAAGTGTGCAAACTTCGTAAGGCGATCCACAACCACATATATGCAGTCCCTGCCTTGGGCTCTAGGCAGTCCTGTGATGAAGTCCATAGACAAACACTCCCACTTCCTATCAGGAATCGGAAGTGGCTGAAGTAAACCGGCTGGATAGGAGTGTTCTTGCTTATTCTGCTGGCAGGTGGGACACTCCCTAACATACTGAAGTACCTCTGCTTTGAGCCCTTTCCATGTGAAGCGCTCTCTAATCTACCGGTATGTCTTGTAGAAACCAGGATGTCCTGCCATAGGTGAATCATGAAAAGATTTCAGAACCATCCTCCTCACTACTGATCCTGGAACCAAAAATATTCGCCCTTTGTAAATGATGAGCTCATTCACAAGGGTGTATCTGCTGTCCTGAATAGTCCCATCTATGAATCTAGCTGCCCAAGTATCCTTTGCATACTCTGCAAGGATCAAGTGTCTCCAATCCTCCGATATGTCTGTCAATAAGCTCAAATGGGGCCGACGTGATAAGGCATCAGCAACTACATTCTGTGTCCCCTTAAAATATGTAATGTCAAAGTCATAGGACTGTAACTTGCTCACCCACTTCTGCTGCCTATCATTGAGATCTCGCTGCCCCAAAAAGTATTTTAGGCTATTATGGTCGGTTTTGATACAAAATTTGCTACCTACCAAATATTGCCTGAATTTAGCCAAAGCATGCATAATGGCTAACATCTCCTTATCATAAATGCTGAACCTCCGCTCTGGCCCTCTCAATTTCCTGCTCTCATAAGCAATAGGGTGCTTCTCCTGCATAAGCACCGCTCCAATGCCCTCCCCGGAAGCATCACAGTGTAGCTCAAAAGGTTTGCTGAAATCTGGTAATGCTAACACTGGACAAGAAGTCATCAACTCCTTAAATTTCTCAAAACACTCCTGTGCCTCAGGAGTCCACAAGAAAGCTCCCTTTCTCATCAAATCTGTCAAGGGTGCTGCATGCCTAGAATATCCATCCACAAACCTCCTGTAGAAACCACATAATCTCAGAAAGCCCCTCAACTGTGTAAGGTTCACCGGTGAAGGCCACTCCACAATGGCACGAATCTTTTCAGGATCCATGCGTACGCCCTCTGCACTGATGATGTGACCCAAGTACAACAACTCTGTCATGCCCAAATCACACTTCGACTCCTTTGCATACAAGGACTCTCTGCTCAATATATCCAACACCTTTTCAAGGTGAACCAAGTGCTCCTCCCAAGATCTACTGTATACCAAGATATCATCGAAGAAGACAAGTACAAATTTCCTCAACTGAGGATGGAAAACCCGATTCATTGTTGCCTGAAAAGTAGCAGGTGCATTAGTTAGCCCAAATGGTATAACTACAAACTCAAAATGGCCACAATGACATCTAAAGGCTGTCTTCTCAATGTCCTGCTCTCTAACTCTGATCTGGTGATAACCTGATCTCAAATCTATCTTCGAGAAGAAGCAAGCTCCATGAAGCTCATCTATCAACTCATCAATCCTAGGAATGGGGTACCTGTTTTTAATTATCTTCCTATTAAGCACCCTGTAATCAATGCACATCCTCAATGTCCCATCCTTCTTCTTCACTAAGACCACTGAAGAAGCGAAAGGAGACTTACTTGGTCTAATGTGGCCCATAGCAAGTAACTCCTTTACGGTTTTCTCAATTTCATCCTTCAACCTCTTCGGATGCCTGTAAGGTGTAATCATGATGGGTTTAGCCCCCTCCTCTAACTCAATGATGTGCTCAATACCCCTGTCTGGTGGTCTACCTGGTGGAATGTCACTGAACACCTTAAGAGTGTTTAACTCTAAGCTCCTGAATATCAGGAGGATATTCAATCTTCTGCTGTCCCTCCTGTGATGGCATCAACATGCACTCTGCTGCCCACTCTACCTGATCATCTCGAATCAATCTAGCCATCCTCCGGAAAGAAACCATCCTGAGATCACTGTCCCTGATTGCCTTAAGAATATGTGTCTTCCCATTCACTTTAAACCTCATCTCCATCTCCTTGAGGTTAAGAGTGAACTCCCCAATATCATGCAACCAACTCATCCCAAGGACTATATCTGTATCTCCCATAGGCACAAAATAGAAATCTGCCTTAAAGTCATAATTATTAACTTTCAATGGGAGTCCAGTGATCTTACGATCACATTTGAGGACATAGCCATCAGCTCCCCTCACTCTAATTCCCCCAAACTCCTCTGTTTGTATGCCACGCTTCTCCACCATCCTAGCATCAATGAAATTATGAGTGGCACCTGTATCAACCAAAGTTATGACTCGCTGTCCAGCAAGCACTCCTCTCATCCGGAATGACCCTTCTTGCCTAATACTTGTGAGACGAGCTTCCCTAAGTTGCCCATCTCCTTCCCCATCATTGGACTCCATTTTAGACAAGTTTTCAGCCTTGTCTTCCTCTTTTTCACCATCTATTTCCTCTATATCAGACTGCTGGTCTGAGTTATCTGATTCTGATTCCTCATAGTATGCCCACATAACTCTGTTAGCTTTGCCCTTTGGTCTAAGAGGACAATCATGGTTTGCATCATAGGGTCCTTTACAGTAGAAACATAATTTTTTCTTCCTCAAATCATTTAATGTTTCCCTGTCAAAAGGTGCTGGAGTTTTATCTTTAGAATCATTTTTAAAATCAGTCCTCTCTGGTTTTTTATAAAATGGTTTGTTATCCTTACTAGAAGATGCTCCTTTGGACTGAAATTTGTTTGTTGGGACTGCATGTTCCATACTTCTTGCCTTTTTCATAGCTTCCTATAAAGAAATAGGATCAAATGCCTTTATCCAACCTCTCAGTGGTTCGGATAAGCCCTCAATGAAAAGAACTATCAATCTACGCTCTGAAATGTTTGGCACCATGACTGCCAACCGCTGAAATTCACCAATGAAATACTCCAAGTTGCCTGTTTGTTTTAGCTGTGCTAAGTCCCGGAAGTAAACCTCTGGATCTTTCTTGTCAAATCTTTCAACCAACCTATCCACGAAGTCCTGGTACTCTGTCACCTGATTATGTTGAAGTGTTACCAAACCATGGTACCACCAATCATGTGCTACTCCCTCCAAATCCAAAGTGGCGTATTTGATAGCTTCAATCTCTGTCATTGGCCTCAGTGCCAAAAATGTGTCAAGCTTATGAATCCAAGCTTGAGCTGTCATCTTACCACTCCCATCAAATGTAGGCATAGTAAGCTTGCCTGTAACTCTATTCAGCTCACTATTTTGACCTCTAGGCCTCCTATCCTGTCTGAGTGACCTGTAATGCTCTCTCCTCTGATTTACAAACCTCTCGAATGTCATCCTCTCTCGTACCTGTGGAGTTAATAAATCCCATTCGTCATTCGCAGCCATGAGGATATCTGCGAACATCTCCTCTCCTGGTTCTCCTGTAGGTGCTACCTCAGGCTCATCTCTAATGAAGGTAGGACGTGTAGGCCTGTCTGCTATCCTGGAATGAGTCCTATGAGTTCTAGGTGACCCCACTGCACTCCTGTGATCCCCTTGCTCCTGATTCTGTCTGTCTTGTGGGTTCATGCGCTCAATCATGGTGGTGAGTGCCTGCAAGGCCTGAGCCATCTGCTGCTGTCCTGTAGCCATTACTCTGAAAAATTCTCTTGTTTCTTGCTCCTCATTCCTATCGCCTCTGGGTGGGCTACCCCCTTGCCTGTCACCCATGGTGCCCGGCTGCCTGTCAAATTCTTGTTCCCTGTCAAACAAAGCTCGCCTGCGAGTGTAATATTTGTGAGAGCCAACCTCAGGCGGCTGCATGTGATTGCTAAACCCTCAGGATGGCAGGATTTAGCTCTGATACCAATGTAAGAACCCAACTTGGCTCTCCTCTGCTGACTGTTTCTTTTGAATGCAATAGATTTGAATTTGTTTTGGTTTTTGAATGTTTATAGATTTTTTTTGTGTTTTTTTTGGTAATAATGAGCAATGAAACAATACTGGAATAAACTCCTATGCTTAAAATAATACTGGAACAATAATATTACTGCTGGAATTAATTTACGAAACTATCTAGGGAATGTTTGTTCTGTTTTATGGCCAATATGCCTGGAAAACAAATTCATTACAATGTAAGATAAAAACCTGATTTTTGCTGTCCCAGTAGTTGAAAAAAAAATCTGCCAACTGCAAATTTTAATTTTTTTGAAAAAATTACTGTTCACGCGGTACTGTAGCAATCCGTACGGCGGCACTATTCACGCGGTATTGTTCACTCGGCACTGTAGCAGTCCGTATGGCGGTACTGTAGCGTTTACTGTAGCGCGGGTACTGTAGCAGCAATTGTATTTTGAAATGATTGCTTCAATTCTGATTTTTAATGGCTGCCAAATGAAACTGTAGGTCTGCAATTAATATATATTCGAAAATCTGCATACCCTAGATGTCTTCCCTTCTTTTTAAAGCCCAAATAGAACTCCAGAATGAAGCTCTCCTGAAATGCCAAATTTAGTGGATATTTCACCACCTCAAATGGTTGCAACACTGAAGAATTGTCGGTCTCCAATGGCTGACTGAATCAGAAACCCTTGGCTTCTTCTCCCAAGTTCATAACAAACAAATATCAATTCTCTGGATGGATGATATAAAATGAGCTCTTAAGTCCCTTCTTATTCTTTCTTATGAGAGCTCGAACACTTTCTTGGCCAATGTGAGATTAAAGACATATTCACACATTATAATATTAAAGTGACTTTATTATTATAAAGTTACTTTATAACTTTATAATAACATTAAAATATTTAAATAAATCACTTAAGTCACTTTTAATTAAATTAATTAAATATAAAGTCACCTTTTTTTAATTTTATTTTATTTAATGACTTAATAAGAAATTAATTTAATCAATTTCTCCTTATTTCTCCACTTAGCCTTCGGAGAATGTAAAGGCTAAGAACTCCAATGAGATGCTAAAAAGGTGGGGACATTACATGCTATCATCTAGTTTGTATTTGATTTTGAAGACCCAATTGCATCCAATAGCCTTCTTCCTTGGTGGAAGATCAACAAGTTCCCTATTGTTGTTCCTCATAATGCCTGAAATTCTACATCCATGGCATTCTTCCAAGGTTGTGCCTCAAGAGCATGCTTTACTATTTCCAGTTTTGAATTCTGAATGACTATGCGCATTAGAGACAAATTCGCTTCCTTACAAAATTTTTAATTCTAAATTGAGAAGGAAAGCATAGCATCTCATCTCGTCACCAATCCGAAAAAAAGACTTCAGGGGCACTAGGGAAACACTAGGGACTGCATCACTACACTCCGGCTCGGCTTCGCCTCATGACTGCCTTCTTGATCACTTCAATCCACTTGTCTTGCCCAAAGCCCCTCGTATCAATTCCCCGACTTCTTTCAGCTCAGCATAGGTGACTAGAGGGATTATCATATACTCAATGCTTCACCGTTTCAAGAACAAGTATATGATTTCCATACTTTTCATAAAGAAGCGATCCTTGTTGAGGATTCAAATCAATATTTATTAGCTATTCAAGAGGAAGATATCCTTGGTAAGCATTCGTTCATACAACAGGAAGAAGATTCAAAAGAAGCATTTGAAGTCATCCCAAAGGGAGAAAATTCAAGCATCATTAGAGACAAAGATCATATGAACATGGTGATAGAGCCAGAGTATGAACAATTCGAAGGGGTGCTACCACTTGATTTTGTATACCAAGAACAAATTGAGAAGATTTTTTATAATCAACTTATCAAGGAGATTCTCATTTTCAAAGATATGCTTACCGAGCTACACAAGGATACATGGTTTATGCAAGGTAGTGAGGTTGTTGTTACCATGGAAGCCAAGTATGAAGAGCAGTACGAAGAAGCGATGTTTGTTGCTAAAGATTGAAGAGGAGCTAATAGGTGAGATGTTCCATGTTTACAATTTTAAATTTCCACTTGAATTCAATTTTCAACACCATATGATTACTAATGAGGGTAATTTTGATTTGGATGTCATGGATGCTCGTGGAATAATACATCACCCATGGCGACCTCCAAAAGCTGTTGAGGATCCCTTTTCATAAGATGCATTCTGGAATAATGGACAAGGATCTCCATTTGAACACGAAGTACGACAAGTTGTCTCTTTCCCTGCTTCTAATTTTGAATGCTATGAATCTTGTTATGGGGGTTTAGGAAGAACAACTTGCATATGGATAGACCATGGACCCGAGGAGTTGCCAAACCGCTTCTCTTACATGAGGAATTGATTGAGTATAAGAGGTGCATTGTGAGAGCTTACTTCCTTGAGTTTAAGGATAAGTTTGCACAACTTTGAACCATCATTTTTGTTATGCTCTTATTGCATAGTTTTAGAAATCACGTCAAGTCATGTACATATGTCGCTCTTTTGAGTTGTGTCCGGTCTACGAGTCTTGTAAATAGTCTTATGGTAGGTTTGCTTTTTTGTGTGTTTTAGTTTAGTTGTTTTGAGTGAGCCGGGTTGCTAATTTGCCTTGAGTCATTTGGCTCGATATTGTTGGGCGGCTCAAGTGGTTTGGTTTTTTTGCTTTAGCTTAGTTTGCTTTAGTTTGTAAGGCGTTGCTTAGTTTTGGTGTCCTAGGTGGGAACCTTTGTTTGTGTTGTTTCTGCATACGTTGGCACAATTTGGATCTTACATTCAGTCCATTTCCTAGATATCTATTCTTGAAGTGCTTTAGAATCCGAGGTTGTTCTTCTTTAGCTTTATCATTTGGTTAAGATTTGCACTCGACTCAAAAAAAGGGAATCTCCTATTGTGTCTTCATACTAGCATCTTTTGATTACTATAATTTTACACATTAAATCAATTGCTCTAAGTTAATGTGGTGCCATAGGTAAAGTCGTGGCTAGTGAAAAATCTTAGATCCTACTTCAACATGACTACAATCCTCAAACCCAAGTTAGCTTCATTGCTTACGAGCCAAAGTGTGGAAAAATGGGAAAAAGAAAGCAATATCAAAAGAAAGAAAAAAATCAAGAGAAAAACGAAAAGGAAATATCTAAGTATTTGGCTTTGGGGACATCCAAGTAACTCCATGGGGGCTATGGGCACTATTGATGTGGGAAAAGTACGATTTTCTTTTGGTCAACACAAAATAGAATGCTAAGTATATCCTATTCTCTCTTGGATAAGGAAATCCCTAGTGCTATCAAGGCTGATCACGAAAGATGACCGCAAGGCTCATTTTGTCAGGACTTGACTGGCTATGGATAACTCAGCGTAGATGTGTTTTGCTGGTAAACACAAGGGGACTTATGCTTGCTGTGAGGATAAGCTTCTAAAATGGGTTCTACAAGCAACTCTGGGACTTTACAAGCCTCACATTCATCAGATTTTCATTATGCATGATGTTGTCCTAAATATTTGGATAACAGGTTTAAAAATAAATAGCAAAAGAGAAGGGTAGAGAGATTAATGTATCCTAACTAGAACAGCCTTTTGAGTTAGCAGACAGAGCTTTAAAAAAAACAGGCCTTGCTTTGCTAGCTTTTGACACAACTAAGCAAAGGTCGGTACAATCTTCAAAGGGTTAACAAAGATTTTCAAACTGCTAATTGCATGCATTGAACTCTAAATATTCATAGCATTTCAACTTAAAATTTAGTAATCAAACTAAGATTTATATGTGTTCAAACTAACCATACAAAGAAATTAACAATCAATATTCCAATGGTATGAACAGAAAATTCTATCAAATACTAACTCAAGGAAACCATTCTATACTAATAAATGCATAAATAGAAATTAAATACTGGGAAGAAGTAAAACCATGCACTCACAAGAAATTCATACACAGATTAGTCTGCAACAGTTCTGTATTAAATTTGGCAGAGTTTCGACAACAATTCATAATATTTTTTTTCCCCAAAATGGTAGGGAAAAGGCTCCCTTTTATAGATTTACAAAATTTGGATAAATGGCCAAGATTTAATTCAGCAAATGGCCCAAATTCATCCATAAGGCATGCCCTCCCATACCTAGTAAGGATGTATTTCACATCCCAGCTAACTTTGCAACTACTAGCCATTAAGTTCCCTCACAAAGAAAATTGCGAGGAGGTTAAGACGAAAAAAGGTACTTTTGTTGTTGAGGAAATAACTAACTTTGGGCACTATGTTTTATCTTTTATGTTAGCCCAAAATAGATATTTCCTCCTTTATGGAAAGAAATCTTTTTCACTATCTAAGTACTCTTTCCAAATATCCCTATCTGTTGCACGCTCTTCTTGAATATATTCTTGGAACACCATCATGACAGACCTTATTTCCTGCATGGAAGGCACAGGTGTGTTGTTCATTCAAAAACTAGTATCCACACAATGATGCTCCACCCTCTTCAATTTCTGCTTCCAATCAGCTTTGTTGGCCTCCTATTCACATATTACTGCACTCAACCTGCTAGCAATCCCCATGTCATGCTTGGCATACGGGGTCCTATCATTCTTGAACTAGCTTTTCCAACAGAGCTTCAACGTGTCAAGTTGCATCTTGGTGAATAATAATTGAATGATTATATTTATGAATATACAACGTATATATAGAGGTTTACAAGATGGCGTTCTAAAAAAAAAAGAGTTGTTAAACTGAAGCTTCAACACGAAGCTAAAAAGCTAAAACACTTAATAAAGCTAAAAAGCTAACTATGTGTTCTAATAAAAGAAGCAATAATTGAACTTAAAACAGTAAACAAACTAAAAAGCTAATTAAGTCGACAACTAAGATGACCATAATAGAATAGATATTTTAAGATTACTTTAATACCCTCCGTAATGGTCATCGTACTCAATACCCTACAGAAGACACTGCAGGTCTTTTGATCACAAATGCAATGCAAAGAACACTCTAGTTCCCAGGATCTATAGAATGTTAATGACCAAGTGTACCAGGAGCCATCCATCCTAATGTAATCCTAAAAAGCCTAAAACCTCGATTTTGAAGAAAAATTGGCAAACCCTCCAAAGAGCAACAAACACAATTTTGATAAAAACTGCAAAAACTTTTGCAGAAGAGCATTGAGCACTGTTCGCTCCAACAATTCCAAAACAGACTGCAAGATATTGTTGGTTGAAAATTTTATACAACTGCGAAAGCGTGCAAAATTATGTTTTCAGCCGAAGCGTGTGTTAAAAACTCTTCTAATTTTAAGGGAAGGTTCCCCCTTTCCTACTATTACAAACTAAACACCAATCTAACTTGGGTGGAAAAACATCCTTTTCTCATTTTTCAAAAAAGATGAAATTATTTTCTCTTTTCAGAAAAGAAACTGCAACTAAGTAACAAATACATAAATTTAGAAATTTCAAGAACAATAAAGATGCTTTATACGAAAGGAAGCAAAGCTCAAAGTCTTCACCTGTCTACCTTCCAAAATGATTAATATGATAACAATATACGACTTACAATAGCTCAAAGTTTGTTGCTATTGTGCACCTCTAAACTACTATAACTAGGAGCAACTAAAGCACAAAGTTTTATAATCTCTCTCTCTATCATGAACACTTAGCTACAACAGTTTAATCCTCAATATTTGTAACACAAAGTCTACAAGAAATTAGATTAAAGTTCTCTTCAACAACTTCACCAAAATCTCAACTACATACAAACAAGTATATCACTATGACATAAGAACACAATGGATATATGAACAAGGCTTCAACACAAAGTTCGAAACTCAAATGCCTTCTTTGTATTGGTTGAGAATTCAATTTACAAGTATAAAACACAAAGTATTTATCGGTATAAATTTCTACAAAGTTTTTTCGCTTGCTAAAAAGAAAAAAATTACATAGAGCGCCCTCCAATATATATAGGAGAGGGGCTAAGAGCAAAAAGTGGGAGAAGTCCAACTAAGACTTTTTCCACAACCACTATAACTATGACTTATTCCAAACTATAGTCGTATTGTGTTTCAACTTGGAATTTGTTTACATGTAATTACAAGTTAGAAGATTACAAGTAATGGGACTACCTGTAATTACAAGTTTTGATACTACATGTAATTTGTCAAAAGAAAAATATATAAAACAAAAACATGATTTATGTGCCAAGAGACACTCCTTGTTCTTCTCTATTCTTGGCCATGAAAGCTTGAAACTTGTTGATTGACTCCTACAATTCATCAAGATTTGGACCTACTATATTATTTGCAACAACAACAGTTTTGATGATGACATCGAAGTATCTCACTATCGCTACTCTATGTTCTTCAAGAACAATTTGCATCTTGTCAAGAAAAACTTGGCAATTCACAAACCTATTGATTGAAGCCATTGTAAATTGCTTAGATTCAAGCTCCTGATGAAGCCTTGACACCAACTCAAAAAATATAACATTGTCAAGAAGCAATTCTTCATTTTGACTTACCATCTTACAAGACATTTCTCAAAATTGGAGATAATATCCTGCTCCACTTTGGTACTCATTTCAAGAGCAACTTCAATATCTTTAATCAAATCCTTTGACAAATAATGACCTATTGATCATAAGCTCCTCAAACTCTATATACCTTTCTCTATTTGGTATCACAAAGTTGTTGCACAAGATTTCAAATTACACTTGATCCATTTCATGCCAAATTTTCAAATCTCTTTCTATAGATTCCAGACTTTGCTTAAAAGCTTCTAAAGTTTGGTTCAATTTCATCTTTGCTATCCTTACATTGCCTAGCACCAGTAAGGCTTCCTTTACCACTTGAATACTCTGATCTACCAGTTAGTTGATCTACCCAAGAGTCAATAGGTTTGGCCTTTTGAGCAAATCTTTCAACCTGTTTCATGGACTCTTCAGAAGGAGAGGAAGTCAAGGGATCGACCTTTTCTAGAGAATTGGTGATCTTTTGGATCATTGAGATATGTTGTGCATTTTCTTCCTTGAGCTTATCCTTCTTTTTTAGGAGCTCATCATAACTCTAAACCAATGAAGCCACTGAATCCCGAGCATCATGCATCATTCCAGCATGTGTTTGCTTTCCTAGTTCCACCCTTGTGAACCTGTGGTCAGATAGCTACATTTCTCCTTGAGGCTTATCAATAAGAGATTCTACTACTTCTACATATTTCATCTTATTACTGTCCACAACCATTCGCGACACTGTTTTTTCTTTCTTGGCAGCCTTTGGCTTGGATTTCTTAAGCTGCTGAAAATCAAACACATCAGGAGAAATTTCCTACTTCTTCCTCTTTGGAGTGATTGAACTCAACCATGGGGGTAAATCTAATGAGCTTGCATTTGTAATAACAACTGCAGTTTGTGTAGAAACAGGCTTTGTGTGTACCACAGTTGTCATTCTAGGGGAAGCCTCGGTCTGCACAGCAACAAGCGTTTGCTCAAATGGCAAATCATGGCAGGTTTCGGACATGAACTTATCAAATCTTATGGCAAAGGTATCAATTTCAGGAGCGACACACTTAATAGAATGGCATATGAAGGATCCACATCAAAAAAATTAACCAAGTTTCATGTGAAGCATCCATAGCTATCCCTACTATTGATGATGACACATTAGTGCAAACAAATACACTTGCTCAACGGGATCAACATGAACCATAGAGAAAGAATCCACATTTGTGTCTATTGGAGACATAGGAACATCCAAAGACATCTAGGGAATGGTTGTGTGAGGAGAATCTGAGTTCAAGGTAGTAGGAGATTCTGGAGCATTCTCCTCATGTAGTTCATCCTTAGGGTCAATAACGTGAATTTGCATTTGAGGCTTCTCTTTTCCTTTCAACAATACTTCTTCAAGAGGAATAACCAAAGCCCTACTAACTCTTAGCTTGATCCTAGTACCAACAGAAGAACCACCCACTTTGGATTTGACCCTCACCTCAGACTTACATCCAACTGGTCCTGTTGAATCATCTTCTACCCCAACCTTAATCTTTATAGTTTTAATATTATTGCTTTTAAGCCAAGCATTGGTGTTGGCAAGGATGGGCTGAAATCTATCAAAGATTGAGATACATTCCTTCTGTGACCATTGCCCATATGGAAGAGGAGCCTCAGCGAGCCTTTGTTCAATATACTCTGGGTTTCCCGTCATCTACCATGCCTTCTGAAATCTTGGTTAGATCCAGATCTACAATTTCCTCCAAGGTAAGCCCGATGTAGTCCTGATGTCTTCTTTTGTATGAAGATCAACCCAGATATCCACAAGGCGATGAACATGAGTGAAGGCTCTCTTGATTTTATCTTTCATCCCTTGATAGCCAAAATCTTTTCACTTTGAACTTCTTCAACTTGATTTCTTGAATATTTTGTCTCCATTGCTTTTGCTCTTGCTAAAGTTGTCAAGAAATATCAGCCAATCTACAATGGATTATGTGAAGATATGTTGATACCTAGCTAATGTTGAGCTAACTGAACTATCATCAACTATCTAGCCAACTCTGTAATATTCCCACTAATTTTTTTTTTCGTTTTTTCAAAGCACTATCACAATTACACCAATCACCCGTTAGGGTTAGAATAAAGAAATCCAAACAACTGGAAATAACCCTACACTTTCTGATCACCAAGAGCCCAGGCTGGAAGGGTGAGAGCATACGATAGCAGGGGATCGTTAGTGATAATCTGCTGAATTGCTGAAATACAATAACGGGCGGTTAGCCAACCCCTTCCACTTTTCAGCGGGATGAAAACCAAGAACTGGGCGGTAAACCAGCCAAGGGAACAAGAACATAACCAGAACCAAATCACTCTACCGCTTATGCAGCGGAAGGACTTATACATTAAAAACTATCACTCAACCGCATATTTCAGCAGGAGGACAATATCACTCAACTACTTTCTCAGTGGGAGGACAAAATTACAAAACAAGAGGGCGGCTAAGTCATCCTCTTCCACTTGTTCACTGGGAAATACCATATAATGCAACAAGAATGATTGATCAGTACTACTGAAACAATCTTACAAAAATAGAGATGCGAGAGAAGATAGAGTTAAGTACACATCTCAAGTATTCAAAATCAAAGTTCACACAACAAAAATCAATACATGCTGTTCTAAAATCAGAGTCAATAATATGCAGAACCAGCCACACCCAAATCCACTAAAATGCTCGTAACTTTCCCAAAACTAAACGAAATCACGTCAAACCAAATGCAAATGAATAGTATAACTTAGGCGATCAATCCAATACCTTAAAACAGCAACTTGAAAACCACAAGAGCGATGCACGCAACCCAATGCAAATCTGGAAATGGCGCTACAGCTGAATACTTCAATTTGCAATCACAAATTAGAGAGTTCACCAAATGCCACTCCAATGTAGAAAAATGATTGTCTCTCCAATACGCTTCTAACGAGCCTTCACCCAGAACGATGCACCCAACACACAAATAGCTACGAACAAAACACACTTCCAGCCAACACGCACCAGCAACTCCAAAAAACACACCAAATGCAATCCAAAGGAACACCAAGCAGTTCACAAATTCGAACCACAGCTAGGAGTGATGTCTCACACTCGAAACTGCAAAGAAAGATTTAGGAGGTTTTTCATCCTCGAAGAAGTCTAGAGTCATTCCGACAGCATAACAATATATTTTCTCTGAATGCCAAATGAGAGGCCAAGCACCTGTATTTATAAATTTTTCCCTCTAAAATTCAAATGCAAATGGCGCCCAAAACCATTGAAATTCAATTTCAATTCATGTCATAGCCTCCCCTAGACATGGCGTTAATTTTCCCAAACTGCCTAGGCAAAGTTCCAACTTTTTCCTAGGTGACAACTTTGCAATATAAAATAATATAAACATGAAATATTTCATCTTTCTCAACGCCACCTTTTTAATGCCACTGACTTAGGAAAATAACAATATTGCTAGCAGATAGATATTTTTCCTAAGTTGCCCATAACACAATTAATCAGTAATAAAAATAAGTAAATATCAAACCTTAGGATAAGGAATTAATATTTAATTAAATAACTTACAACTCCAATACTGATTAATACCAAAATCAAGGATGAAGCTGTGCGATGAAGACCACTAAACTGTGCTGAGTCAGGACCCTGTCCGAGACTGCTAAAAATAAAAATGCTCAACACAGCCACTTACTAAAAATAGTATGAATGAATATATAAATGTATTATATGTATAAATACAAGTAAATCTGAGTAATGATGTATAGGCCTGGAAGTTATGTTTACTCACACCATTTAGCTAACTAAAATCTAAAAATCATAAGAACATAACTAGTATTGAGGTGCAGAAAGGCTCCATTTGGTCAAACTTAAACCAAAAAACCATAAAGTTTATAATCAGCAGGTCTATGTTATAAATATATTATACACCTTTACGCGAGTACATATATCTCTAAATTAGATATAATTGCGTATAGTCAACTGCATGTCTATGTGTTAGAATTACATGTATTCCTCAGCTGAACTATAGACTGAAATAAATCTTATCCTCAGAATCTCTGCCTTCATGAAATTTATGTCATTGTGATACAAAGGTTAAGGCTATTGTGAAGTCTATCCTAAATAAAAATAAGTTAACCTTAGACATCGTGATTACTCACTGTGCATGTGAAGGGCGGGTACACATGCACATAAGTACAAGTACTTGGGCATATACCGGCAAGTATGTACCAGTGAAGTTATAACTGGTAATATTTGACGTATATGCAAAGGTAATTGTACTCACATGTCCGCGTACGCATATCTTAGCATGCATGGGTAGACATGTTCCAGCATAGCGATGCAGACTTGTACCAAGCCAGGTGTTCAGTTGAAACCTGTTGAAAACATAGTAGTTGTGCGAGGTAGAAATGGTTGTTAACACTTGAAATACCTATACTATAACTATTGAACGCTAAACCCAAGATGGTCCTTAGATTTACTTTCGAGTTCAGTTGAACTCCTTAACCCAAACTTTTGCCAAGAAGGGTGAGATCATTGACAGCGCGAAGACTTGTGCTTACAGTGTAAACCTTGGCCAAGGTGGTGCTGTATAATGCATGCACTAGTCTGATCTTTAGCACTAGATATACCCTTAGTCAGAGCGTCATACTAGTAGGGAGTTACCCTTAGTGTATGACCGACTAAGTGTGTAGGTCCTAACACCAAGTCTCAGATGGAATTGAGTTCTCGTATTCCTTTACCTCCTTGCGAAGGGCCGGGCCAATCCAAAAGGATATGGCACGGGGGACTAGATAGTCCATGGTTGGGCGGAAAAGCGCCCTAATGATACTTTCCCTCCCCACCAGTATCATGACAGAGTTTGAAGTTCAAAATTTACCATCAGATGAAAAGTGCTCTCTAAAACCTATCTCTCTTTCATTTCATGCAAGTTAATTAGTTCTTAAATATTACATGTATGCTTAATTTTTAGTTCAATGTACTTAATCTTTCAGTTATCGTTACTCATTTTCCTGTTTGAATTTATAAAAAAAAAATATATATCCATCTTGCTATGCTCATGTTAATGGCTATTTTTGCAACGATTAGATTATTTGAATGGTTATCTCTTTTAAAATTTTCAGCATGTTACACCTTAAACCAAATGCTCCATGTAGGTGGAATGCCTAGTATCCTTTAGAATCCTTGAATCCAACACCTTCTCAGCTTGTAGCATGGTTGGAGGTGGCAAAGGCAGGTCTAAAAGTGACTGAGAGACGTTTGAAACTCTATTGTACTCCTCTGGAATTGGGCCTTTGTATTGCACCAAGTCTGCAACATTGAAAATTGGAGACAAAGCTATGTCCCCGGGTAGATCAATCTTGTAAGCATTTTGTCCATATTTAGCCAAGACCTTACAAGGTCCAATCCTTCTCATTTGAAGCTTGTTGGGTACACCTTTTTGAAGCCTTGCTTTGTTCAAGTGGACCATTACCAAGTCACCAACAGCAAATTGCACACTCTTCCTCTTTTCATCCACTTTGTCCTTGATTCTTTGAGAGTTTTCTTGTAAAACTTGCCTAACTCGCTCATGAATCTCCTTCATGGACTAAGCCATGTCAACAGCATGTCCACTCCTCAGCTCCATATTTCCAAGGTCTCTAAGCTCCAACACACCTCTTGGATGAATCCCATTAACTACTTCAAAAGGACTCTTGCTAGTTGATCTATTCACACTGTCATAATAAGCAAACTCAGCTTGATGGATGATCTGATCCCAAGCTTGCCCATACTCCTTTGTCAAACATCTAAGAAGGTTCCCAAGTGTCCTATTTTACCACCTCTGTTTGGCCATCCGTTTGGGGATGGTATGCTGATCTAAAAGACAAGTTAGTACCCAATCTTTGCCATAAAGTTTTCCAAAAATGACCAATGAACTTGGTATCTCTATCTGACACTATGATGATTGGCAAACCATGAATCCTAATGACCTCTTTGAAAAACAAATGAGCAATATGGCTAGCATCATGAGTCATCTTACATGGAATAAAATGGGCCATTTTACTGAATCTATCCACCACAAGATAGATGCTATCAAATCCAGTTTTGGTCTTGGGTAAACCAACAACAAAATCCATAATTACACACTCCCATGGCCGATTTGGGATAGGTAATGGCTGATAGATTCCAGCATTCGAAGAGGTTCCCTTTGCCTTTTGACAAACAACACAGTATTCAACATATTTTCTGATATCCCTTTGCATCTTTGGCCAATAATAGAATCTTTGAACAAGTTCTCTCTCATGGATCCTCATGACCACTTATTCAACCCAAAATTACCACTTAAGCAACCATTGTGCTTCTCTTGTATCAAGTTCTCTCTCATGGATCCTCTTGGCACACAAAGCTGTCCACCTTTAAATAAAGGACCATCTTGCAAAGTAGAATCTGCATATTCACTATGAAAATCATTCCTAAACTCTTGGCAAACCTTGTAGATGTCAGCAAAATCTTCATCATCTTGATATAGCCCTTTGAAACTATCAACTCCAATGCTCTTGCGCTGCACTTCTTGAACTGTTAGTAACCTTCTATTTAATGCATCAGCAACCTTATTACATTGAAATTTCTTATGCTTAATGGTAAAAGTATAAAATTGCAAGTACTCCACCCATTTGATATGCCTATGATTCAACTTTTCTTGGGAGTTGAGGAAACTAAGAGTTTGATTATCAGTATAAACCACAAATTCTTTAGGCAATAAGTAATGCCTCCATTTTCTGAGTCCTTGAACAAGTGCATGTAATTCCAAATCATAGGAAGAATACCTTTTATTGGCTTCATTGACCTTTTCACTGAAGAATGCAACTGGTCTATTGTCTTGGCTTAGGACTGCTCCAACTGCTATGTTGCTTGCATCACATTCAATGGTGAAGAGTTTGTCAAAGCTTGGAAGAACAAGGACAGGTTGAGTAGCCACCTTTGTCTTCAAGAGTCCAAATCCTTTATGTGCCTCTTTTGTCCATTGAAACTTAGTCTTTACACCTCCTTTGATTGTATCAAGCATAGGTGCACATGTCTCACTGAACCCTCTGATGAACTTCCTGTAAAACTGAGCCAAACCATGAAAACTCCTTACTTCACTTGCTATTTTAGGTGTAGGCCAACTGATTATTGCTTCCACCTTTGAAGTATCCATCTTCAAATCACCACTTGAGATTACAAACCCAAGATATACCAACTCCTGTTTCATGAACTCACATTTCTCGAAATTGATAGTTAGTTGTTCATCACATAATTTCTTCAATACAATCTCTATATGCCTAAGATGTTCTTCTTTAAATTTACTAAAAATCAAGATGTCATCTAGATAAACAACAAGTTTACCAATGTAATCTTTGAGCACTTCATTCATGAGCCTCATGAATGTGCTAGGGGTATTTGTGAGTCCAAATGGCATAACAAGCCATTCATAAAGACCTTCTGTGGTTTTGAATGTTGTCTTCCACTCATCTCCCTCCTTGATTCTAATTTGGTGATAGCCACTCTTGAGGTCTATCTTGGTGAAATACTTAGCACCCCCTAAACAATCCATCAAATCTTCAATTCTTGGAATAGGAAATCTATATCTGATTGTAATTCGGTTGATGGCTCATGAGTCAGTACAAAGTCTCCAAGTACCTCCCTTCTTAGGTGCCAAAATGGTGGGAACTACGCATGGGTTGATGCTCTTTCTTATCAGACCATTATCCAAAAGTTCTTGGATTTTCTTAGCCACTTCTTTATTCTGCTCCAGTGTCATTTTGTAGGCTGCTTTATTAGGCAATGAGGCTTCGGATATAAAGTCAATCTAATGGCTTATGGCTCGTTGAGGAGGCAAAGTAGCAGGTGTTCCATCACTTATGATCTCCTTAAACTGATTGAGTATTTGATGCTCTTCATCAGGAATACAAACTTTCTTGTCCTTCTTTTCCTCTTTTGGTTTCACAACAAGTGCAAACCCCACTCCCTCTCCTTCTTTGAGAGTATTTATAAACTCCTTCTCACCAACTAGTAACACATTTGAACCTTTAGATCTACCCTCTTCTTCATCTCCTATGGACTGAATTTTGTAAGTAACTCCATCTTTTTGGAAGGTGTAGGAGTTCTTTTCTCCATGGTGTATTGCTTTTCTATCAAATTGCCAAGGCCTACCTAGGAGTAGATGGCATGCATGCATTGGCAAGATATCACGCAAAATCTTGTCTTTATAGCCTCCTATGGTGAACTCCACCCAAGTTTGCTCACTCACCAAAACATGTTGTCTTTTGTTGAGCCAAGTAACCCTATAAGGATCACTATGTGGGATTCTTTGTAGTTTGAGTTTGCTTACTGCTTCTTCTGACACTATGTTGTCAATGGATCCTGAATCCACCACCACTCTACACACATTACCCATGATCTTGCACTTTATCCTAAACAAGGGTCTTCTTTGACTAGGTTCCTCTTTTACTGGTTCTTTGATCAAAACTCTTCTTATCATGAGGTTCTCTCCAACCTCGGAATCTAAGCTCACCTCTGGTGTCTTCACACTTGCTGCATCCTCTTGGATATAACTCACTCTCCTTTCACCTCCTTGGGATGAAGAAGACTTCTTCGGGCATCTATAGGTCGGGTGCCCAAGTTGATGACAGTTGTAGCACTTCATTGTGGAGAAATATGACCCTCTTCCTGATCCACTAGACCTTCCTCTACAGAGTTGCTAGATCCCCTTCCTCTATAGCTGCTCTTGCTATTGGAATCCCCACTTTGCTCTACCAACTTGGATTCCCCTTCGGATCTTTGGTCTACACCGCTTCCACCATAGCTACCTCTATGACCTCTGCCATCTCTTCCCCTACCTCTGCCTCTATTACTTTGCTCTTGTTTCTTTTTGCTCTTCACTTCCACCTAGAGTGCCAATTGATAGCACTTGTGGACAGTACAAGGACACAACAAGCTTAACTCTTCTTGGATATTCCACCTCAAACCATTCAAGTACCTGGCAACCTTGATGCTTTCATTTTCTACCACCTTGGATCTCAAACACAACTTCTGAAATTCTTCAGTGTAGCTGCTCACATCTAGTTTTCTTTGTCCCAAATTTTGTCTCCTTTTGTGTAGGTGGATCTCATAGTCTTCAGGGATATAGGCTTCTCTCACCTTGGCTAACATTCCTTTCCAAGTAGCAATTGGATTCTTACCCTCCTTTTGTCTCTCCTCTTGGATGAACTTCCACCAAGTCAAGGCTGCTCCTCTCAATGTAGATTTGGCTACCTTCACCTTTTGGGCTTCACTAACTCCAGCACACTCAAAGTGATTCTCTAACCCTTCAATCCACTCCATTACCACTTTTGGTTCCATTTTTCCAATAAAAAGTGGCACTCCTTCTAGAGACTTACCCCTAAAGGCTTTGATGGCTCTAAGGAAAGGTTCTTCTAGCAAAACAGGATCTGGTTCAGGTGCGCCATCCTCTTCTACCACTTCTTTACCCTTTTCTTCATTGACTTTGATAGTCACCTTCTCGATTTTGTCTTCTACTTCACCTAGTTTATTCTCCAATTGTTCCAACTTTTCCCTGAGGAGTCTATTCTCTTCCTCTTGGTCTTCTACCCTTTTGGCTAACTCTGCATTATTCACCATACTGAAACTATTTTCACCCACTGATTCAGTCTCTGACATAAATTAGTTCCTTCCCAAGTCTTATTGGGCTCTGATACCACTTTGATAGGGAGACTCTCTCAAAGAAGTGCAATTTGGTTTGTAGGTTAGGAAAGGGTGATGTTGTGGGGTCCCTTGTTTGTCTTATGCTCTACTCTCCTTGTTTGAATCAATCCCAACACCCAAACTCCTTTGGAGAACTCTCTACCACTTAAGTTGTTCCAGTTACTCAAGTCCAAGGATAGAACTCACAGGAGTAAGTTCAACCTCCAAGCCTAAGTCAATGCTCTTCACTTGCAGGGGACTAGGAAGGATCTGCGATGGTTTATCAACTCCCTCCATGTGGTTTTGAAGTTTACTTCCCTTCATTTCCCTATCGCTTTCATGGTTCCTATATTTTAGGCCTTGTAGCCCTATGAGCCCCTTTTAGCCCTCCTTTCACGGTTTTTGCTCCTTTGCTCTAAACCTTCTAAAGGACCCTCCAGAAGCCTTGGTGATATGGATACCCATTTGGGCACTCTTCAAGATTTTGGAGATTAGGTGGTCTGAAATGACCGTACAGATACGGTCCCCAAAATGGTTGTTTTGAAGGGTTTAAGGCTTGTGTGCTTTCACCAATGGGTTTTATAGGACTCCACACCCTGTCAAACCTCCACACTCACACTGAGGCTCCGCATAACAACCATCCTCCATGCCAATCACTTGGCTCTGTCAAATTTGATCACCCCTGCAAGAAATAAGAAAAATAACAATCATGTTCCCTTGTCGGGCTATGGCAGAGCTCGCCTAGGGCATGATGGTAAAGTGATCCAATGCAACTTCCAGGACACAAAATTGAATATTTACACTGTACACAGACTCCATTGCTTGAATCCCAAAGGCCATTGAGAAACCACAATGGGAATTCAAGTTGGAGCCATTTTTAGGGCCTTAACCCCTTTACTCAGACCGAGAGCAACGCAAACAAGAAAGAATTTCAATTCACCAACTAAACCTACACCATGAAGGGACACAAATACTGTTTGAGCACCACAACAACAAGTGCTAGACTTCCATGAAAGAACAGTACGGAAATCAATTCATTAGTACGGACTGCAATAAGCAATTTGACAATTTTTGTGAAAAATCTGGAAATTGCCTCAAGTTGCTATTCAAAATTCAATATTTGGAGCTTCCAACTCTTTTACAGTGTTTTGAGTGGCCTTATATTTGCCTACTCAATCAAAACCAGTCACCAATCGAACCTCCCACTACCGATTTGAGCATTTAGTCAAAATTGCTCACATTTTTGCAAAATGTTGTCAAACCACCATGACAACTTTTACTCCACAATGCATTTTGACAACTATTGCACAGCTTCACACTTTTGACCCCCTAAGATGATTTCCTAACATCAAATAAACATTTTCAAAAGCCTTATGAGGCCTTACAAGGATTTTTACAAAATTTCGCTATATGATGCCATTTGAGGCTTACAAAGGCACATAGGCCCACAACAGAGTAAATAAGCTAGAATTAATTACAAGCAAACTACAAAACAAACTCAAGCACATTTTCGGACTCTTCAATAGTCCCTTATTAAATCATTGACCCAATGAGGATCATTCACTCCAAAATTTGAAGGTTCACTAAGAAACCTCAGGTGCTCCTACACCAGTTGGCTTGGACTGTGGGTTTGCTCCCCATTGGTCTCGGGTTCGACTCTGAGGCCCGAAGTCACCTGATGGATCTGGCTTATGGGCGGCTTGGTCCATCCCCAAAGACTAGTCTCACCTCAAGCTCACCCCTTCCTGAACCCCAACTTGGCAGTAAGTAAGCCCAAGGTAAGGTAGGTTGGGCGCTGGGCTTGGCTCGCGGGGATACCCTGAGTTACCAAAATGAATTATTAAATACATTATGAGCGCAATTTTCAACACACATCTTGAGGGGACATTATTTTATTAAAATTTGGGTAAATAAAACAGTGGAGAAAAATAAAGTTTAATAAACTTTATTAAAATAAAGTTGTAAACCCTAAAAGGTACAATTAAGGTTTGGGGTCAATAAAAGAACATTTGGAGGCCTCATTTCATTATTCAGTCTTTTATTTTCACATGCACTTTAGCTTTGAGGAAGGGTTTCTACAGCAGATCAGCCTCCTAGGAACGAAATCTCCCAAGGGAAATAGTGAATTGGACGAAAACCCAGTTCATATTTGAGCGGAATCTACACAAGGTTGGGTTCCTGTTTGGGCTTCATTGGAAAGATTCTTATGCAAGTTTGGAGTTATTTTCAGAGGTAAATCAGACATTTTTGTAACAGCAGGTTGAATTCACCATTTAGTTGCAGAACTGGGACGTTTGGACCTATGACACCATCATTCAGCAACAAATCCAGCCTGTCGTACCATTATTCAATGAGAATATAACCTACTACAGCTGGGTGTCAGGGGTTGGAAATATAATCAGACCTGTAGCTATTTATATAGTGACTGGAAAGTGCATATCAGACTTGTAGCAGCTCATATCAGTCTTGCTGTTGCAGTTGAAACTTCATATCAGACCTGAAAGTGGTCATTTTCAGTCCCAAAGTGGTCTACATCAGCCTACAACAGCTAGTTAACATCCGGGTATGATGCATGTTGATTATATGGTGCTAAACCCTATGGATTAAATTGTAACAATCTGATTTGTGACTGATAATAGGACTGTAATCTCTCATTTCAGTCTTAGCAGCAAACAATAAACTAGTATTTTGCCATATCATTTAGCTATAAATGTTTTGATTCATTGCAAAGTCATTTCATTTCATTATTTGCAATATGTTATCATAAACAAGCATCAAAACAACACAGCAAAAATCAGATCAGAATTACCAGTCTCAAAACATCACCATCTCCGAGAGTCCAAGACATATATCAAACCAAACAAACCAAAAAAATTGGATCAGATTTGGGTAGGGATCTTTCAGACTACTCGCTAGCCTACAAGAACCCAATGATAAGCCAATCCTTGCTCAACTGCTTGTCAACTAGGAAGGGGACATTACAATCCTCCCTTCCCGAGATTGCTTGCCCTCAACCAAACACCCAACAACCCTCTGCTCCACTCTAATAGAAATACCATACACAGCAATCTGTGAAGCAACAACATGGAATCCATGCAAAGAACCAATCAATACCCAGATCCCATATTAAAATGTAGAACCTGCTGTAAGAGTTGAAGAAGAAGTTTGTCAACCAATCACCTTGAAGTAACCATCCATGCATGTAGGACATCAAGACAATGTGAAGATGAACTCCCATATGCCAAATAACCAACACAGATGGCCACCAACCCTCACTATCATAGCTCTGATCAGCAACATAGATGATATCAAACATGTCATCAAACCGATTCCAATCAAAGCATATCCAAAAGAAATACCCCTCAACATTCCCAGACTAAATCATTGACGTAGTCAATGCAAAATCAGGAAATGCTATATGATTCCAACTAGGACAGCCACTAATCCATAAGGAATCGAAGAATATGCAGTCACCAATCAATAAAGATATCGCTGCCATATCAAGGGAAATAGGTGGAAAACTCACTGCTCAACACAGACAACTCTTGAGTGGCTGGCCCACTAAGAGAGTCATCAATTAAATCACTATCACCGTCATGAAAATGATCAAGTATCTCAACTGGAAACTCTAAATTAGGCAACTCATGTCTCTCGTCATCAAAAGAATGGTTAATATCACTAACATGTTGAAGGTGAAGCTTGGCTTGTTGAGCCACAATCTTAGCTCTCTTTACCCTTTCTAACCATCCTTCAATCGACTTTTGGGTCTGCTCTTTAACAGCTGCTCCAAAGTGTCTAAAATCAGTCTTATGATGAGATGCATCATATAAATTATCATGACCAATGCATGCATCTTGTGTTCCAACACTTTAGACTCTTCTTCACAAGTTTTTCCATGTGTAAGGGTAGCAGTCTCACAAGAATGAGGAAGAAGAATATCACTGTCCCAAATCAGACCTTTGGGATCCTCTTCTATGCTTGCATTGTAGTCATCAAACAACATTGAATCTCAATTGGTCTCATGGTTTTCCCAAATGATTAGCAATGGAAGTGGCTCAAAGAAGTCTTCATCTTGGATGCTATGATATTCAAAATCAGACTGCTTGCATTCTAAACTTGTTATTTCATTCTCGAGTGGGAATAGATGGTTGTGGTCTCCATACTGAAAATCAGAACTTTTGTCTAGCTCCATTGAAGTAATTTCATGATCCACAACACAAGTTGAATATTCTTCACCAAATGCCGGCCCAAGATACTGATTTTCTACACCTCTTGCATTATCAAGCTGATTGCATCTTTCCTTGACCTCTTGCAAGTGTTGTCTTGCTTGGGCAGCAAGCATCTTTGCCTTCTTAGCTCTTTGTAACCATCCATCACACATTCTTTGTCTTCTTTGCAAAATCAAAGCATTTGTGGCTTGTATCCACAACATAATCCTCATGTTTGACTCCCAAATCTGGAGTATCGTGTTCTGATTTTTCTTCATTTGTAGGAATTTTGTCATCATTGGAATCAACTATATCACACTAGAAGATGCATTCTGATCACCTAAAGAATCCGTACCATCATTATCCATGCCAATCTCATGCCCTACATCAAGGGAAGTCATGCTTATCTCTCCTATAGAATCCTCTTGTGAGTCTTCTCGCAAAGATGAAGCCCCATGTGAGTCACTCCCCAATGCTATCCTTTTGTCTTCATGAACCAAATTTGCATGTTTGTCAAATTCTTCTTGTAGATTTTTGCATACTTCATTTGAATAGGTAGCAAAGATCTCAATGATAGGTAGCAAAAATGGACTAGTAAGCTACAAGCTTACAAAATTGACACTGAATATGTCAAAAGGAAGAAGAACATTGTATTTGATGCTTTGTCAAGAAGGCCACATTTGTGTTCCATGATAGAGATCACTGCTGATTGGAAGGGGCAGATTCGCAAAGTATCCCAAAACCCCCTTTCCCATTAGTATTTTGAAGGTAACTTTGCAAGATGAAAGGTACAAAGGGGTGAGAGAACTTATTCTCTACAAAGAACAAACCTTCTTGGTACCTAAATTGAGGCCCAAAAAGAAGACTTTGAAGATTTTCCATGATGCTCCCTTGGCTGGTAACAAAGAATTTTGTATGACTTAAAAGAAGATCTGGTAAATATTCCCTTGGAAAGGGCTTAAAGATGAAGTCTTTAAGTATGTTAAAGAATGTCAAAGACTCAAATGTGCCAACAGAACAAAAATGAGCACACTTTTTCAGTTGATCTGTTTCAGCCCTTGCCCATTCCCAATCAAAAATGGGAAAGTATCTCAATGCGCTTTATTACTGGTCATCCAAAGGTGCAAAGAAGGGACTATATGTATGGTGTTAACAAATTAACAAAATTTGCATACTTCTTTGCTATTTCTGAAGTGTTTACACCAGCTAGGTGGCTGATTTGTTCTTTAGAGTAGTGTTCAAGTTGTCTGGTTTGCCAAAAAACATCATACATGATAGGGACATGTAATGTCCCCACTTTAGCAGTTGACCAAGTGTATGTGCATTAGCCTAGCTCTACATGGTCCCGAGGGCTAACGATAGCAGTTGACCAAGTGTATGTGCATTAGCCTAGCTCTACATGGTCCCGAGGGCTAACGAAGGGTTTAAGGGGATCTTGGAGTGTTTTGGCCTAGTCATTTCTAGTTTGGGCCAAAACGGAGTTGATTTACTTAGTTTCAGGCATGCTTACTATTTTTAGTAAGTCAGCAGGACACAACGGAGACTAGTTTTGGTGATTGGATTCGATACTCCTCGGCGAGAGCTTTCCGACGAGCTATCACTCGCGCCATTCGGAGTCCGATTGCTAATATATTTTAATGCCTAAAGTGTTATTAAAGTAACATTTAATTTAATTGTAAAATATTAAAGTGTTACTTTAATATTTATTTTATGTGGATGTGTGCAAATCAAAGGGGCGCCCAAGGGAGACATAAGTGAATATTTTAATATGTTTTATATTGCACATCTTTTATCCCACATTGCTCAAGTGAGTTGGGTCAACCCTTGGAAAAAGAATAAAAGGAAGCTTTTGTGGCTTCATTCAGCAGGTTGGATATGAGAAGAAATTGATGTGTGAGTTGCAGATTCGTTCTTGGCATTAGAGGACGTCTATCCTCTCTTGTGACATTCTAGACATCATTCCTTTGGGGTTTGGCCTTTGGAATCCATTGCTATCAGCTTCATTATCAGGCAGATTGGGCACATTTCCAGCTACGGGAAGCAGCACTATTCACTCGGGCACTATTCACACAACACTTCACGTTGGCACTATTCACGCAGCATTGTTCACGCGGTACTGTTCACGCAGTACTGTTCATGCCGTACTGTTCACGTTGTACTGTTCACGTGGGTACTGTTCACGCGGTCACTATTCACGCGGGTACTATTCATGTCACTGTAGCAGCAGGATTGAAAACATTTGTTGGAGCATTTTGTCTATAATGTTGGAGTAATCAGTGAGTTGATAATCTGCCATGTATTTGATTTTATTAAAATCTGAAAATAACATCTTATCAACAGTAGTTCAATTTCCAGTTTGCATATTATTGTAGTTTCATTCTTGTTCATATTCTGTGATTTCAATTCCATGTAAAACAAACCAACATTTCATTTCCGGAGCCATAAAGGAATTTAAAACATTAAACGGAGAAATAAGGAGTTGGATGCAAACTGTTTGATAAAATTCCTAGCAGCAGTTGGAATGGTTTTTGGGCATTCCAGGGTGTCCATTACAGTGGTATCAGAGCTTGTTTTTCCTGCCATCCTGTGAGGGTTTCATGAGTCCAGCACATCAATATTACTTGAGGAGAAACAAGTCAAACCAAAACTTACAGAATTCACCAGAGATTGAAGAGGAGGGTGACCCTTTTTCAGCACAAGCCATGGGTGACAGAGATGGGGAAAGGGGAGAACCTAGCACTAGGGAGATGCTCAGTGATCTTGCTAGGGGTCAGAGGGAGCTCCAGGCTACATTGCAGCAGATGGCTATAGCATTTACACAACATTTGACAAGAGTAGATCAAGGCAATAATGCCAACCGAGGTAATAATGACAACCAAGGTAATAATGGCAACCAAGGTAATAATACCAATCAGGGTAATAATGCTAACCAAGGAGGTGGACAGGGTAATGGAGGTAATGGAGACGCATCGGTTAACAGGGGAACCAGGACATATGCTAGAGCAGGTTCTTCTACTACGAGACCACTCATGCCACAGTTTCCTCCGAGACAGAATGACCAGAATAATGCCGGTCCTACATAGCAAGAGATTCAAGATATGATTATGGATGATTGGAGGGACTCTAGCCCTGAGTTACAGGCTGAGATGACATTCAGGGAATATATGGATGTTAGACTCAAGAATATGCCCATGAGAGGAAACCGACAACAGAATTATGAGATGAGGAAGAAGTTGGGAAAGTTGTCTATTCCATACTATGATGGTACAGGGAAGGCTTCAGCACGGACATGGGTCCAAAAATTAGATACTTATTTCCAGCTTAATCCCATGCTTGAGGAGGATGCGATTAAGTATGCTACATTGCACTTGGATGGGAGTGCACACAAGTGGTGGCACCATGGTATGGTCACATTGGGCCATAATCAGATAGACACATACGCAAAGTTCACTGAGAGGTTGATTGACAGGTTTGATACGAAGGATCCAGAACTCCATTTCAAGGAGTTAGCTCAGTTGAGACAGTGGGGTCCTATCGACAATTACATCTCAGATTTCCAGAGACTATCAGTGTTGGTTACAGACATTTCGAAGAGGAGGTTGATTGTATTGTTTGTGGATGGATTGTCAGAGCCTCTTCGTGGTTGGGTGAAGGGACATGATCCCCTCACATTACAGGATGCCATTCGGAAGGCGAGAGATCTTGCACCTTCCGCTTCTAGGAGTAAGTTCACTCCTAAGGATCCACACTTCAAGAAGGGTAAGGATAATAAACCTCTACATAGGGATTCTCAGCCTCAGAAAAAAGAATCAAAGAGGTTAGACAATGAGACACTGAACGAGTTGAGGCAGAAAAAATTATGTTTTCAGTGTAGGGAACCATGGGATTTATCTCACAAGTGTCCTCTGAAGGCTAAGGCCAACCAGATGGAGTACTTCTCTGCTGAAGAGTCACAGTCAGAGGATGAGGAGCAGCAGTCAGAGTCTGATGGTGAGAGCAGTGCCACTGAGGAGGGTTCAGGGGATGAGAAGTCCCTAGCTAGATTGACAAGTGTTCAAAAGGCAATTACTTTTAAGGTGCGTGGCACCATACAGGGACAGAAGGTGGTTGCTTTGTTGGATACTAGGGCCACACATAATTTCATAGATTCACAGTTAGTGGCTAGGAGAGGGTGGCAAACTGAAGAACATTCAGGATTCCGAGTCATGGTAGCTAGTGGTCACAAGTTACTATGCACACAGAAGATTACAAATCTTCGCATCAGATTGGGAGATGGTTATGAGCTCCAGGATGAGTTCTATGTTGTGGACATGGGTGATTATGACGTTATCTTAGGGATGACTTGGATGGTATCATTGAGAGAGTTTACTCTCAACATGGAGAGAGTAGAGATGAGGTTCCAGCATGAGGGCAGGACCGTGGTACTCAGAGGATTATCAGATGGCAGTTGTAGGGTAGTTTCTTTGAAGAGGATGGAGAGGTTGTTCAGACATGATGATGTTGAGTGGGCAGCAGAGTGCTTGATTATGCCAGCATCACGAGAGCCACAGGTTAAGAGTCATCTGCCTGATATGCAGGGGGCTAAGCCCATTATGATCATGCCCTATCGTCATCCAAAGAAACACAAGGATGAGATAGAGAAAGCCATCAAGGAATTGTTGGAGATGGGGCACATTAGGCCAAGCGAAAGCCCTTTTGCTTCAGCAGTTGTTTTGGTTAAGGAAAAGGATGGAACAATGCGCATGTGCATTGACTACAGGGCCTTGAACAAGAAAACCATTAAGAACAAGTACCCCATTCCGAGGATAGATGAGCTGATAGATGAGCTACATGCGGCATGCTTCTTCACAAAGATAGATTTGAGATCAGGGTATCATCAGATCCGTATGAGGGCAGAGGACATTGAGAAGACAGCTTTTCGGTGTCACTATGGTCATTTCGAGTTTCTAGTTATGCCATTTGGGCTAACCAATGCTCCTGCTACTTTTCAGAGCTGCATGAACCAGGTGTTCAAGGGGCAATTGAGGAGATTCGTTTTGATTTTCTTTGACGATATTTTGGTCTTTAGCAAGACATGGGAGGAGCATTTGCAGCATCTCGAGGAGGTGCTATCTATTTTGGAGAGAGAGTCACTGTATGCCAAGGAGTCTAAGTGTGAGTTCGGGATGACAGAGCTTTTATACCTTGGTCATATTATCAGTGCAAAGGGAGTTTGGGTGGATCCTGAAAAGATTAGAGCTACTGTTGATTGGCCCACGCCTACGAACCTTACTCAGCTTAAGGGGTTCTTTGGCTTATGTGGTTTTTATAGGAGGTTTGTTAAGGGGTTTTCTCAAACAGCTGCTCCCTTGACAGATCTTACTAAGAAGGGGGCCTTCATGTGGACAGGGGCAGCACAGAGGTGTTTTGAGCATTTCAAGCAGGGGATGTCTTCATGTCCAGTTCTAGCTCTACCAGACTTCACGAAGCCTTTTGAGCTTCACTGTGATGCATCGGGTGATGGGATTGGAGCAGTATTGATGCAGGAGAAGCACCCCATCGCTTTTGAGAGTAGGAAGCTCCGAGGTGTGGAGAGGAGCTATTCTATTTATGATCGTGAGATGTTGGCCATCATGCATGCCTTGGTCAAATTCCGATCCTACTTGGTTGGAGGGAAGTTTGTGATCAAGACGGATCACAACAGCATAAAGTATTTCATGAGCCAGGGAGACTTGAATGACAGGCAGCAGAAGTGGGTCACTAAATTGCAGGCTTATGACTTTGACATTCAGTTTGTCAAAGGGAAGAAGAATGTAGTAGCTGATGCCTTATCCAGAAGACCTCACATTTGTGCTCTTGCAGAGATTACAGGAGATTGGAGGGATAAGATTATAGTAGAGTATGTCGGAGATACATGGGCTTCTGGTTTGATTTCAGGTACTATACAGGATGATCGCTATGAGGTGATAGATGGATTGATCAGATTTCAGGACAGGGTTTATTTGATTCCGTCATCACAGTTGAGAGAGGCGATACTGAGGGCATTTCATGATGCGCCTACAGCTGGGCATCCGGGGGTCTTCAAGACCTACAGGCAGATCCAAGAGCGGTTCTCATGGAGAGGGCTCAAGGATGATGTTCAGAGGTATGTCAGGGAGTGTGCAGTTTGTCAGCAAAATAAGGGAGAGCACACGTTTCCTGCAAGTTTACTACAACCCTTGCCCATTCCGGACAAGAAATGGGAAAGCATGTCTATGGACTTCATCACTGGTTTACCATGAGTGCAGGGAAGAGATTGCATTTATGTGGTGGTAGACAGATTGATGAAGTTTGCTCACTTCTTTGCTATTCCTTCTTCTTACACAACAGCTCAGGTGGCAGATTTGTTCTTCAGAGAGATTTTTAGGTTGCATGGGCTACCAAGATTTATTGTTAGTGATAGGGATAGCAAGTTCATGAGCGCCTTTTGGCAGGAGTTGTTCAGGTTGTGCGGTACAGATCTTACACCTAGCACGAGCTACCATCCTCAGACAAATGGGCAGACAGAGATAGTAAATAAATGGGTGGAAGGTTATTTATGGAACTATGTGACTGCGCAGCAGAGAGCTTGGGTTAGGTGGTTACACATGGGGGAGTATTGTTACAATACCACATATCACATGACCATCAGGATGACTCCATTTATGGCATTGTATGGGTATGAAGCACCAAGCTTCATGGATTTGGCTTTGGGGGGCAGCAAAGTGCCCAAAGCCAAGGATCTGTTGCAGGATAGTCAGGATACCCTGAGAGCGCTCAAGGAGAATATACAGCAGGCTCAAAATCAGCAAAAGTTGTATGCAGACCAACATAGGGTAGAGCGCAGTTTCGAGGTGGGGGACATGGTGTATTTGAGGCTACAGCCATATAGGCAGTCATCTCTCAAGAGGAGCAGAGCAGAGAAGCCGAAGCCTAGATTTTATGGTCCCTACAGGGTGATTCGCAGAGTGGGCGAAGTCGCCTATGAGCTTGAGCTTCCAGAGGGCAGTCGGGTACACAATGTATTTCATGTGTCAAGGCTTAAGAAAGCCATTGGTCAGAGTGTAATACCTTCTATAGATTTACCCGCTTTGGATGAGGAGGGGAAGCTTGTGTTAGTACATGAGGCTATTCGGGACACCAGAGAGAGGAAACTCAGAAACAGGATAGTGAAGGAGTATTTGGTTAGATGGAAAGACCTGCCAGAGGAAGATGCTTCATGGGAGAATGAGCAGGTGATACAGCAGGCTGGACTGAGATTGCTTGAGGACAAGCAATTTCAAGGGGGGCGGACTATAATGTCCCCACTTTAGCAGTTGACCAAGTGTATGTGCATAAGCCTAGCTCTACATGGTCCCGAGGGCTAACGAAGGGTTTAAGGGGATCCTGGAGTGTTTTGGCCTAGTCATTTCCAGTTTGGGCCAAAACAGAGTTGATTTACTTAGTTTCAAGCATACTTACTATTTTTAGTAAGTCAGCAGGACACAACGGAGACTAGTTTTGGTGATTGGATTCGATACTCCTTGGCGAGAGCTTTTCGACGAGCTATCACTCGCGCCATTCGGAGTCCGATTGCTAATATATTTTAATGTCTGAAGTGTTATTAAAGTAACATTTAATTTAATTGGAAAATATTAAAGTGTTACTTTAATATTTATTTTATGGGGATGTGTGCAAATCAAAGGGGCGCCCAAGGGAGACATAAGTGAATATTTTAATATGTTTTATATTGCACATCTTTTATCCCACATTGCTCAAGTGAGTTGGGTCGACCCTTGGAAAAAGAATAAAAGGAAGCTTTTGTGGCTTCATTCAGCGGGTTGGATATGAGAAGAAATTGATGTGTGAGTTGCAGATTCGTTCTTGGCATTAGAGGACGTCTATCCTCTCTTGTGACATTCTAGACGTCATTCCTTTGGGGTTTGGCCTTTGGAATCCATTGCTATCAGCTTCATTATCAGGCAGATTGGGCACATTTCCAGCTACAGGCAGCAGCACTATTCACTCTGGCACTATTCACGTGACACTATTCACGCTGGCACTATTCATGCAGCACTGTTCACGCTGGCACTATTCATGCAGCACTGTTCACGCGGTACTGTTCATGCCGTACTATTCACGATGTACTATTCACGCAGGTACTGTTCACGCAGTCACTATTCACACAGGTACTATTCATGTCACTGTAGCAGCAGGATTGAAAACATTTGCTGGAGCATTTTGTCTATAATCTTGGAGTAATCAATGAGTTGATAATCTGCCATGTATTTGATTTTATTAAAATCTGAAAATAACATCTTATCAGCAGTAGTTCAATTTCCAGTTTGCATATTATTGTAGTTTCATTCTTGTTCATATTCTGTGATTTCAATTCCATGTAAAACAAACCAACATTTCATATCCGGAGCCATAAGGGAGTTTAAAACATTAAACGGAGCAATAAGGAGTTGGATGCAAACTGTTTGATAAAATTCCTAGCAGCAGTTGGTATGGTTTTTGGGCATTCCAGGGTGTCCATTACAGGACAGCAAGTTCCTCAGCGTATATTGGCAATAATTATTCAGATTGAGTGGTACTAAACTCTCTCCTAGAGTCAATTGTCACCCACATACTGATGGCCAAGCATAGATTGTTAACAAGCGGGTGGAAGGTTACCTCAGAAATTATATTTTAGGGCAGCAAAAAGCTTAGATAAGATGGGTACATTTGGGTGAGTACTGTTATAATTCTACTTATCATGTCTCCTTTAAAACTTTGTATGGGTATGAAGCTCCTAGCTTTGTTGACTTATCGTTTGGTGATAGCAGAGTGCCCCGAGCTAAGGATTTATTGCAACAAAGTCAAGACATAAAGAAATCCTTGAGGGAAAAACCCCAGCATGCTCAAAATCAACAGAAGTTGCATGCAGATCAGAACTATGTAGAACATGCATTTGAAGGAGACATAATTTACTTGAGATGCAACCCTACAAAGAATCTACTCTCAAGAAGAGTGGACCAAAGAAGTTGAAGCCACGTTTCTATGGCCCATTCAAGGTCTCCAAACGGATTAGAGAAGTGGCTTATGAGTTAGAGCTACCTGAGAGTAGCAAGGTGCATAATGTCTTCAATGTTTCATGCCTCAAGAAGACACTTGGGAATAGTGTTGTTGCCTCTATTCAGTTGCCCCCTTTGGATGAAGAAGGGAAATTTGTCTTGATTCCAAGAACAGTAATTGATTTCAAGGAGTGTACTTTGAGGAAAAGGACAAAAAAAGAATACTTGGTTAAAAGGATGAACTTGCCTATGGAGGATGCTACTTGGGATAGTGAGTAGATATTGCAACATCTAGATTTGGGACAAGCAATTCTAGGCAGGGAGGGTTGTAATGTCCCATTCCTAGGCCTAGGCATATTTGTGACAGCCTATTTTTTTGAGTTACCATATGCTGATTTGTAAGGAAAAGGGCACTCCAAAGTTCTTGGAGGATGCAAGTTGTATATATTAGGATTTCTATTTAAGGCAACGAGCCCAGTTAACACTATGGATCCCAATGACAATTTCTAAAGTGTTTTCGAACTCCTAAGATGTTCTCCAAACTTCTTGGAGAGAACGTCTATTTTTAGTAAGTCTCTGTGTTGGCTCCAATCATCTTCCCACTACTTCAATTTCATCACAATGTGGTCAAAATTGGATTCCAGAGTCTTTGTAGTGCTTCTACAACTCAATTTAAAATATGCACTTAAGTTTTCAATGTTAATTGAATAAATATTTGCTCAAGTGTTATATGTTAATAAAGACGTTTATGTATCTCCTCAAAAGTGGACACCTAGAGAAAAGGAAGGGGATTTGCACATGAAAAGTAATTTTATAATTCAAAAAGGTCTTTGGGGAATAAATTAATTAATTTAAACTAGTAAATAATTATTTGTCCCTCCAAAAGCTATAGTATGGGGGGGCTCATTTGCAGATATGTTAATGAATGATACTATTATTTTGTTGAAATGACTTTGGTTCTTCCACAATCTTCTAATTGCGAAAACCCTCTTAGGACTTCTAGTTTTGGATTTGAAAGATGTTAATGCATTAGTAGCTTCTACAAGATAAGACTCTCCTAACCTGTTAATCTCCCTTGTTCTGTTTTGATTATGCTATCTGATTGATGCTTTCCGAACTGAATATGTTTATCAGATTATAACATTCATCATGATTATGATATTGACATTGATAAAGATGGATTAGATCGACGACTTGCTTAACATAGTTAAGCGTCGATCTATCGGGCTAGTAACCCGATAGCACATTAATGTCGATCCATAAATGGATCGGCATTAATATGCTATCGGGGTATTAACCCGATAGCATATATAATGCTATTGTTATCGAGTTTAGTTCATAAACATTTTTGGGCCATTAACAAAGCATCATAACTAAACACCGCTTCGAACAAGTGTTTAAGTATTAATGTTAGTTACCAAACATAACATAGATCGGGATGTGCAATATGAAGAGGCACCGATCAATAGGTGCCTTGATCTGTCATGTCTAAATGACATGACCGGTCAAGACATCTATTGACCGGTCCTCTAAACATATAAAGCCCGATATGAATCATTTGGAGAAGACATAGAAAAACATAAATGATCTCTCTCCTTCAGCCTGCAAACGAAACAATAAAATATTAGACAATATTATCACATATATATATATAATAAGTTCTTTTATTACAATTGAATATAACTTTACATGGTATCAGAGCCAAGTTGATCGAACTTGAGGCTATTCAATTTTGTGAATAATTTAAGAACAAGGTTATATACTACATCACATTTCTCTAATGGCCAGTGCTATCAGATTCTAAGACAGACTCGAAGGTGGCGATGATTTTTTCAGCCTAGAAGTTCAGAATCCAGATGATCTTAAAGGAGAACAAAGTGGATTCATTTGTTCAAACTAAAAATGATCAACCTGAAAATGAACCTGGCAAAACCGCATGGATTGAAGGAAATGAAAAAGCCATCAAAATAAAAGTTGATGGGCTAAGAAACAACATAATGCCCATCATAAGAAAACATCAGATAGCCTATAAAATGTTCAAAGCACTTGAAAGCACATTTGAGATATCAAATGCAAGTCGAACTCTGGCATTAAAACGAGAAATAAATCATATCAGCATGAACAAGGAGGAGACAATCAACGCCTACTTTATGCGGATATCAATTCTAAGAGATGAACTAGCAACTCTGGATTACGAGATCCAAAGCAAAGAGTTAACACTCATTGCTTTAGATGGGTTGCCTAGTGGATGGAGTACATTCGTCCAAGGCATCAATGCAAGGTCCAAGTATCCTAAGTTTGAAAGATTAGGGGACGATTGTCTCCAAGAAGAATCAAGATTGAACAAGATGGGAATAAAAGAACATAGATGAAGACCTTCAAGTCCTAAATACTAACACAAATAAGACAACCAAGAGGAAGCAATTTAGGAAGAGGAAGGGTCATCAAGGCAAGAACACTTCAAAGAGAGACCTATCACATATTCAATGCTATAGGTGCGATAAGTTCGGGCACTTGTTGCAAAATGTCCAGAGAGAGCCAAACAAGCCACATTTGTCAGAGCAGGAAACTCTGAAAGAGAAGATGACTCCCAAAACTATGTCCTCTACTCAGCACTTACAAGCCATGCATCAAATAAGTCCAACTCTTGAGTAATCGACAGTGGTTCATCCAGACACATTACAGGGTTTAGAGAAGTGCTAGACTCCATGGCAGAGGATAATGAAGAGGAAGTAACCATCGGAGATGATTCCTCACATCCAGTTAGAGGAATTGGTTCCTGCACCATCAAACTGAAGACAGGCATATCATTGCAACTCGAAGGAATACTGTATGTCCCCGGCATCAAGAGAAATCTAGTCTCCATATCAGCCCTAGAAGATAACGGATACAGAGTAACCTTCATGGAGAACAAGGTGTTGGCTTGGCCGAGAAATTCTTCCATGAAGAAAGCTAAAGTCATTGGTCAAAGACGAGGCTATTTGTATGAGCTGTGCACAGAGCCCAACCTAGCCCTAATTCACGAAGCAACAAATGCAAATGAGGTCTGGCATAGAAGACTAGGCCACCTGAATTATACAGCTTTGTCATCTATGGGAAACCTTGTCACAGGTTTACCTAAGTTGCAGCAATATCATTCAGAGGCATGCAAGGGATGTGCCCTAGGTAAAAATATCAAGGGTGCCTTCCATAATAGTACTAAAAAAACAAGCAAAGTATTAGAGTTAGTTCATTCTGATGTATGTGGACCCATGTCCGCTCCCTCTCTAGGAGGATGTTTGTATTATGTAATATTTGTTGATGACTACTCTAGGAAAACTTGGATCTACTTTCTGAAGTGTAAAGAATCAGAAGAGATCCTTAGCAGGTTTAAAGAGTTTAAATCACTGACAGAGAACTACTCAGGTAATAAAATCAAAACCCTAAGGACTGATAATGGGGGGGAATACACATCAGAATTATTTAGAGATTTTTGTAAAAACTCAGGGATTAAGAGGGAGCTAACAATACCTTATAATCCTCAACAAAATGGGGTAGCTGAGAGGAAAAATAGGACAATTGTAGAAGCTGCCAAAGCCATGATTCTTGATCAGAATCTAAATATCAATCTTTGGGCAGAAGCAACTAACACTGCTGTGTATATACAAAATAGATGTCCTCACTCACATCTTGAAGATAAAACTCCTGAGGAAGTATTTACCAAACTAAAACCAGATATCAGCCACCTTAGGATATTTGGGTGTCCTGTCTATATACATGTACCTAAAGAAAAAAGACTAAAACTAGAACCTTCTGGAAAAGGGGAATACTTGTAGGATATAGTGAAACATCCAAGGCCTATAGAATATATATACATGGTCAGAAAAATATTGAACTTAGTAGGGATGTAATCTTCGAAGAAGACTTAGCTTTCAAAAAAGCCTTAAGTACAATAAAGCCTGAAATCTATATCCCCACTCCTAACATAGAAGAAGACCCTACTCCTAAGCTTCAGAGGGAGAATCTTGGGGAAACCATAGGTGAAACTCCAATCCCACCTAGAGAAAACCTCAAGAAAAGACCTCTATGGGCCACCAAGACTATAGCAGAAGCTCAGAAGTTTGCTGCTCCTTCAGGAACCTTCAGGGAAAGCAAAAGACCTAATAAATTCACTAGCTATGTTGCTCTTATGAATGATCTCTCTAAAGCTGAACCAAACAATGTATTAGATGCACTTTAACATCAAGTATGGAAGGATGCCATGTCTGAAGAGTATCAATCCATTATGAAAAATGATGTTTGGGAAATTGTTCCTAGGCCAACCAAGAAATTTGTGGTTTCATCTAAATGGTTATTCAAAATCAAACATGTTGCAGACGGCAGTATTGAGAAACACAAGGCCAGATTTGTAGCCAGAGGCTTCTCACAAAGGGAGGGAATAGACTATGAAGAAACCTTTGCACCTATTACCAGGTATACATCAGTGAGAGCTGTATTAGCCATTGCAGCAGCAAAAGGATGGAAGGTACACCAAATGGATGTTAAGACAGCATTTCTAAATGGTGAGATCTCAGAAAAAGTCTACCTAGAGCAACCTGAAGGGTTTGAAATTTATGATGCAGAGTCTCATGTGTGCAGACACAAGAAAGCTCTCTATGGGCTTAAACAGGCCCCTAGGGCCTGGTATGAAAGAATTGACACCTATCTCTCAGGACTAGGCTTCTATAAAAATGATGCAGATCCTAATCTCTACTACAAAAGAAATAAAGGTGATATGCTAATGTTGATTTTATATGTTGATGATTTATTAATCACAGGAAATGATCATCTTATAGATCAATGCAAGAATGATCTATCCAAGGAATTTGATATGAAGGACTTAGGACTCCTTCATTACTTCCTAGGATTGTAAATATGGCAGAATTCTGACAATATTATACTAAATCAAGGAAAGTATACCTTGGACATTTTGAAGAGATTCGGAATGCATAACTGCAGACCTATGACCTCTCCCATGGAAACAAATTTACATAAACTTAGGGAAGCAGCAGCAGAATCACAATCCACTGATCCTACTATCTACAGACAGATGATTAGGTCCCTGATGTATCTGGTGAACACAAGGCCAGATATTTGTTATGTTGTCAATGCCTTAAGTCAGTTTATGTGTGAGTCTAAGGAAATTCGCTTGATTGCAGTGAAACACATTATGAGATACTTACAAGGTACTCTAAACCTTGGTCTCAAATATGAGAAAGTCAATCTAGACCTACACGGATTTACAGACTCAGATTGGGCTGGGAGTTTAGGATCAGCCATGATATCTTGGATCAGCAGAAAACAGTCTTCGGTAGCTCAGAGTTCCACCGAGGCTGAGTACATTGCAGCTTCCATGGCTGCTCGAGAGGCAGTATGGCTTAGGAAGTTGCTTGTGGGACTATTTGGTGAGCCTATGAAACCCACTGTCATCCATTGTGACAACCAGAGCTGCATAAAGCTTTCTATAAATCCAGTATTTCATGACAGATCCAAGCATATTGAGATTCCATACCATTATGTGCGAGACATGATAGACAAAAATGTGACCAAATTGGAATATGTTAGCACAGGAGATCAGACTGTAGATATTCTGACCAAACCACTTTCCAGAGTGATTGTTGATCACTTCAGAAAAGGTTTAGGTATGATAGAAAGGTAATATGCTTTGTAAATAAGATGTTTAATGTGTAAACTTCTTTTGTCATGTTGGGACATTCTGGGTTTCACCCCCTGTGTTCATATCTAAGAGGTGACGATCTTTCAGATTATGAACACTTGTATGCAGACATCATAAGGTGACGATCTTATGATTCTCTAACTAGTTATCATGTTGGATCTCTGGTATGTCATGGATGTGCCATGATGGTGTTGTGATAAAACATTTGTATAAAATGCTTGTGCACATATCACAACCTGGATAAGATGAGAATTTAACCATCCTCATATGTTTACCCTTAGTATTGCGTGTTTAGGCAATACTGATATCACGTGTTCAGGTGATATCTTGTCATAATGAAATGATGAATCTTTTATATCACATGGTTAGAGTGATGTTTTATATTTGTATCTTGTATCCTGATGGTACTTCATATCAAATGTATTGATGATATATATTTTGGAGACTGACATTATGTAAAAGAAATGTGATGCAGGTTACTTTATCTATCTTCCAAAGCTAAGAGGGAGTGTTAATGCATTAGTAGCTTCTACAAGATAAGACTCTCCTAACCTATTAATCTCCCTTGTTCTGTTTTGATTATGCTATCTGATTGATGCTTTCCAAACTGAATATGTTTATCGGATTATAACATTCATCATGATTATGATATTGACATTGATAAAGATGGATTAGATCGACGACTTGCTTAACATAGTTAAGCGTTGATCTATCGGGCTAGTAACCCGATAGCACATTAATGTCGATCCATAAATGGATCGGCATTAATATGCTATCGGGGTATTAACCTGATAGCATATATAATGCTATTGTTATCGAGTTTAGTTCATAAACATTTTTGGGCCATTAACAAAGCATCATAACTAAACACTGCTTCGAACAAGTGTTTAAGTATTAATGTTAGTTACCAAACATAACATAGATCGGGATGTGCAATATGAAGAGGAACCGATCAATAGGTGCCTTGATCGGTCATGTGACTCATGTCTAAATGACATGACTGGTCAAGACATCTATTGACCGGTCCTCTAAACATATAAAGCCCGATATGAATCATTTGGAGAAGACATAGAAAAACATAAATGATCTCTCTCCTTCAGCCTGCAAACGAAACAATAAAATATTGTACAATATTATCACATATATATATAATAAGTTCTTTTATTACAATTGAATATAACTTTACAAAAGATAATCCCTAGCTAGACTAGTGTGGTTTCATTTCAGGAATCACCATTGTTGCATAATGGAGTTTTTACTCCGTTGCTTCTAGCCATGGAGGCTTTTGATGTGCTTTAGCTTACAAATGTTAGAGAGTTGTTTTCAATTTACAAAGTTTTCTTTGGATTTTGTGTGAGGCGTTTGAGGAAGGAGTTGTTGGGTCATACCATTATACATGAGCAGGTCGTACTTGTTGAAGACTTCATGCTTGCCGTACCCCTTGAAAAAGTAATCTTAGAGCATTTGGAGTGGTTAATATTGTTTTTTCACCCAAAAATTGCAAATTCATGTTGGGCCATACAGTAATATAGTCATACCTTGTACCAAGTCAGAATAAGCAGCTTGCAAGGTGGTGTGTGAGCTGAGGACTAAACCACCTTTTGGACATATTTCACCTTGAATAGTGACGCCTTGACCTGGTAATGGTATTTCAATGGTTTTGGTCTTGAACTTTGATGCCTTAACATTAATTTGGAAGGGTTGTACAGCCTTGGCTTCTATTGTTTGGATTGAGGCATTTTATGATATTTTGGGTGTGTTAAGTAAAGTTCAGTGTGTTTGGAGCTGATGATGATAGTCCATGTTCATTTTTAGTGAGTTGGGTATACTTGGGTTGTGATTCCCGAGCAATCAATATGCTGTCCAGTCTGTTGAAGTATGAAATCTGGGCATTTTAAGACTTGTTCCAGTGTTCCACTTCATCATTGCAAGTTATCGTAGTGTTATTTCAATTGCAGAGTTGTTTAGGTGCATGATATTCGCAATCATTTTGAGTATAACAGCAGTTGTTACTCTGAGAACATATTATCAGCAAACGAATCCTTCATTATGATGTTTATGATGCAAATGTACTAATAATGTAACAGTGAATGGTAGTATTGCCAATGGATTTATTTGGATTTTGCTGATACTTACCTCACTGGATAAGTGGGTCATTGTAAATCACCCACCACTAGACAAGTGGAAGGTGCTTGCTTTCATTTCAATTTATATAAGTTTTCACATTGCAAGTGGATGTGCCCCAAGTTGTTATTTACTTTCACTTAAAATAAGCTTTCCCACTAAGAAGTGGATGTGCCCCAAGCTTTTCCAACAAAAGTGTTAGCGCCCTTGTAATTCCTGCTCAATAAGAAGATGTTTACTTTTTTATATCATTACACATCCCACTGAACAAGTGGTATTGCCTGGCTTGCTGCCTATGCTTTCATTTCAGCAGTTTGCTTTCAGTTTATTGTAATTCTGAAACGTCGTGTGCTCTCACTTTTCCCTTTTCGATATCTGTGCGATCAGAAAGTGTAAAGGAAGTTGTCATGTATTCAATTTTAGTCGAAAACTAACCCATATTTTCAAAAAAAATTGAGGCTGGTTCTTACAATGAATCGTGAAATCTAATCAATAGTCTAAATAAAAAAACATAAACCAAGATCAAATGTAGATTGCCCTACAAGAATGCCTCTCTAGATGCTAATATTCATATCTAAACTTCCGAAAACATTGCACGCTTTGACCTCTTTCTCCCCTTCAACCTAAAATAAAACATGCCCATATTGTACAAACAATCACCATAAACATCCAAACAAAGCAGTTCTACTTAAGCTTTAAATTAACAGATACCAATTTATAATTACAAATAAAAACATTTAACTGAATAGAATTGTCTAAAGTATGTTTCTATTGTCAAGAACTCCATGAAGTGTGTTTATTGTCATCCAAGAAAGTGGAGAATGATCTTGGCATTTTGCTATAAAGCAGAGAAAGAAAAACTTTCACACAAATTAACCATTCTACAAAATACTAATAAAGTTATAAACTAATCTAAGACAATGTTCAGAAATTCAAGCATTTTTTATGACGATAAATGAAAAGCATACTTCTCTATTCGATCATCAAGAATAACCTTGTCTCCAAATATGATAATCTGTGGCATTTGTTATCAAAATGTTAGAATCCATGGATACAAATGGTTCAATATTACAAAAATCATATTGAGAACAGAACACACATTATCGTACATCAAGCAGCAGTGTCGAAAAGGAAAAGAAATTGAAAATATAGATCGGCAGTTTCAATTAACACTATTCAGAAGAATTGAAACTAAAATCATATCAAAAAAACACTAGCTGAAGCATTTTCCTCACCTTCATTTCCCCTTATTTACACACAACCATTAGCTTCAAGGATAATGTCAAAAATACATAAAGGTGACAATCATTAAAAAGTACAATGAACACATTTTTTAATAGGCTAAGAAATGACCCATTTATCAAACTTTGAACACCTCCACAGCCCAACACAATAGCATGGATACAATTCTAGATTCACCTTTCAGTTAAATTGTATTAGACGGTAATTATATTTTCATTATTACTTCAACCGTTTCCAAGAACTACACAAAAAATAGCATCTAGAAATAATTAATATATCAAACTTGTGTGTAAAGAGAAGCAGTAGAGTATGAGACTAAAGAAAAACAAGTTAGTATCTTAGAATTTGGTAAATTAGATTTTCATACCAAATACATCAACCATAATCAGATTCTTCAATATATGTTTTTATTAGATAACACCTACCCGTTCAAATTTAACCATATTTATGGTCAATCTTGTAGATCAGGATAATAAAAAAAGGTGTCTCAAATTCATCATTACAGAATATACAATCATATCTAAAGGGGTCAAAGGTAAAGAAAAATGGCAAATATCCCAAGAAGGGAGTATTGTAATCCCTTTGCTTTCATAAGTACAATCTGTATTACAGCAGTGTTCAGTATCTTCAGAGGGACTGGCCTTTTGAGAGAGACGATCTTTGATAAGTAGGAATTAAAAGCTCAGAACACCTTAAAACAATAAAAAAGATCATTACTTCAACACTTCAACATAAAATCATTCAAGATATAACTTGCATGACCAAGGACAATTTTGGCATGTTCAACGAATTACACAAACACTTATCGACATATTGACTTTTGCTACTATGACCGCAATCCAAGGCACTTTTCATGACCCCATACACATTAAAAAAAAAGTAAGGGCTTACTGAGAAATGTGTTGTGCAACTTGCATAGAAATATATAATATTTTGTAAAGTTGTGGTCATCGTCTATGTGGAGCACCACACTTTGGGAGAGACCAATATTTTCCTAGAGGGATGTTGTATGGTTCAATACAGATGTATTTAATGTCAAAGCCACACTGAGCGAAATGTGTTTCATATCCCCATGGATCAGTGAGCAAATGGTTTATTTGGCTTCTTTGGAGGAATGCATTTAATGGTTTATTTCTATGAAGATTACATAATAAAGAAATCCACTAGGAGATGCTATAGACATGGGACCACATAAATCAGAGTGAACAAGTTCTAGTTTACCTTTAGCTCTATTTTCACTTTTATGAAAAGGGCTTTTAACATTTTTACCTATAGCACAACCTTTGCATGTATCATCATGAATTTGACTGAGTTTAGGCATACCTTTGACCAACTTTCCAAGGGAGGGAAGTGCTTGATAGTGTAAGTGTCCAAGTCTTCTATGCCATAGCTCACAAGATTTGGGAGCCTCATTAATGAAGGCTTGAACAGGGTTAATAAAGAGCTTATATAAACTATCATATCTATTTCCAATTACACGAGCAGATTTAAAACTAGATTTCTTAGGCCAAGCAAATACTTTACCCTCAGAAAATGCAATTTGATAGCTTTTATCTTCTAGAGCAGAAATGGAAATTAAGTTTCTTTTAATTCCAGGAACAAATAAGATATCACTAAGGTGAAGTGAAATACCAGAGTCTAAATTTAAGGAAGTAGTGCCAGAACCTCTTATTGAATATCGAGCATCGTCACCAATTACCACATGTAGACCGGTATCCTTTTCTACTAAGTCTGAAAGGTGATCACGGTAGCCTGTGATGTGTCTGGAAGCACCACTGTCAATCAGCCATGTGTTACTGTCTATGGGTATGCTATTTGACAGGGCAGAGATGAATAAGAAGTCGTCATTTTGTTCTGAGACTTCATTTAGGTTAGCTTCTCTTTGCGTGGGATCATTCTGACATTCTTTAGCATAGTGACCAAATTTGTCACATCTGAAACATCGAACATGAGAGATATCTCTTGGCTTCTTCCAAGAATGTTGAGAACTAGGTGGTTTGAAATCTCTATTCCTCTTGGGATAATACTTTTTCCAATTACCACCTTTCTTGCATTGGGCTGCAAGCATGTGTTGATCATCTACTTGAGGATTTTTGAGTTGCCCCCTTATGATAAGACACGACTCTTTTTGAATGCAATCATTCTTCAAGCGATCAAGGGTAGGTAACTCAGATCTTCCACTTATGGTTTGAATAAAGAACTCCCATGAGTGTGGTAGACCATTTAGAACAATCATAACAAGATTTTTGTCTTCCATGTTATGTCCAATTGTACCTAGCTGATTCTTTAGTTCTAAAATTCTCATAAAATAAGACATAACAGAAACTTTTTTTGACATCTTGACATTAAGTAATTGTTGCTTTAAAGTAATTGCCCTACTGAGATTGTTAATTTCATAAGTACCTTGTAGATGACTGAATATATCTCTTGCAGTAGTGAATGAGGCAATGGAGGTGACTAGGTGGTCTTTAACTGAATCAATAAGGAGTTTTGTGGCCTTGACAGCATTCCTTTTGAATTGCTTTAGCTCAGCTGCATCTGTAGATTCAATTAGCTCTTTCTCTTCTATGAAGAGAAGAAGATCTTCTTCCTCTAGGGCAACCATGATGCGAACCTTCCATGCAGCAAAGTTGAGATTTCCATCAAGCCTATCTTCAACTTTCAGCCCCATTGACCTAACCTGTGAATGCGACAACAATCTGGAAATAAAGGAGTACTAAATTCTGAAATTTGAAAGTAGATCTAGCCTATAGCTCTGATACCATGTTAATTTTTAGACTTTCAGATTAATACAATGTTCAGAAAATAGAAATCTATCTATATTTCCAGATTAATGTTGAATGTTGTGAGTGTTAGGATTTTCCAGAATTAAGCATAAGTAGAGAAATGAACAAAATGAACTCACAACACACAAGTACCCTGGGAAAACCTCCTAGGAGGAAAAACCAAACCAGAAAGATCCTCGGATCTGATTATGTATTAAGCATAATGTTCTGATTACAACTTATCTCTTAGGGCTTTGATGAAGGAGTTCACTCAGCAAATAGGTCAGCACACAAGTTGCTTCTTAGGTTCTCTCCAATAGGTCTGTAGTCTGTTGTTCAAGTCTGCACTTCTCCTTAGTGGGTGAATCAACAATCAGATCTGTTCTTTCAACATTCATGGGTCTGCTACAGTTCTGAGATTATATGCAAGGCCAGCACCTCTACTTGAATGGAGATGGCACTTTCAACAGCAGAGATGACAATGAAGGACGAGCTACAAAGTTCGCACTTGACTGGAAATGAATTTGCACCTTTCTGATGTATTTCACATTAGCTGATAGCAGACCGAATTTCACAATTGATGTATGTGTTGCAAGCGTATAATGTTTCACTTTGCATCTTTATTTATATCCATCTTACCCTTAATTAGGTCGGCCTTTGAATGTGGTATTTTGGCGCCAAGAATATTAGTGTAGCGTGTCCTTTTAAGAGGTTGGCCCTATTTGAGAGTGGCGTGTGAGAAGGGGCTATTGGAGGATGGCGTGTGGGAAAGGGCCCAGCCCTAGAGAGTGGCGTGTGAGGAAAAGGGCCCAGCCCTAAAGGGCGGATTTCAATGTTGCCTTAGGCAATTGGAATCCGCTCTTCACCCTAATTAAAAACCAACAATTCCCCCTCTCAAATGAGGTTCTCTTCTCCCTTTTATATCTCATTGTTGAGGGAGTCACAACTTTTCCTTTCATGTCTTTTGACTTTTCATTAACTTAATTAATTTTTAATTAATCATATTTAATTAAATTATTTTATATTTTAATTTTATTTTATTATTAAATTTTATTTCAAAGTGGGGACATTACACCTTGGAATCTCGGGCCCGAACTATCTTGACGTGACCACTAACTCCCTGCTCTGCTCTCCTAATGTTGCAGCTGATCCACTTTCTATCCTTGGCTGATCAGTTGGGGAGAATGGTTGATTTTTCACTATATTATGTTCTTTGCCTACAGCTGAGTTCTCTCCAACTTCACTCAACAATTGTCGGGAGACCTCAAGCTCTTGTTGTCCCTCATCTCTAGGGAGGCCTTTGTCCTTGTCCTCCTCTTTATCCTTATCCCTATCCTCATTCCTTTTAGCAGCTGCCTCATCATCTTTATCACATGCCTTTTCTTTTTCTTCCTATTTGGCATCTTGCCTGTTATCTTATCCATTGGGCTGTATCGCCCCTTCTTCAATCTGGTTCTCAAACCCATCCAGATCAATGATCTGCATCCCCGTCTCTTGTACATTTGGCTCTTGCTGATCCATTGTTTCAGCGATAGCTGAATTGATTTGTTGAGCGAGAGAGGTGGATTGTTGCTCTATCTTAGTCACGTCTTCTGTTGCATGGGTATCTTCTAGTGAGGTGGCAGCAGACGGCCTCCTTACTAGTATTTTTTCTCGTGCATGGGCCTCAAGCGATTGGCTTTTATTTTTCCTGGATCTCTTGGATGCTCGTGACCCTTTACTAGCCTACGCCTTCTTTCTCTTCCTTTCAAGCTTCTTCTCAGCCTCTTCTTCTTCCTCTTGTGCAGCACCTTCTTCTGATGAATGGGACTCAAGGCCTCCCATTAGGTTATAGGTGAACTGTATGCCATCACGGGTTAGCCCTTGAATACGCTAATTGAGCCAGGCATCAGTATGTCTCTTGGGACCTTCCATTATGATTCCCAAATCGATGACTGGGTCTTGAGACCAATTGATCAATGGTGGACGATCTTTTATGGCTTCACAGGCCTGATGCTATATGCGGTCCCCATAGTCAACTTGTTGATATGGAACTTGGGCGTACTGAAAGGTTTGAATTTGATGCAAATTGAGCCTAGAGTACTTGTTTACCCTCTCGGGTGAATAACTTAAAGTACACAGATAAAACACGTAATGCAGAACAATAATGCCATAGATATCAGATGTTATTCCATTCATTAGTGTTCCCCCATCACAAGTTACATTCGAAAGTATATAAAGATACCGAGGGGGTGCGAGCGCCAACCGTCGCACCGCAACTACCACCCCACGGTTGCCAACTAACCAAGACAATTACACCTTAATTAACTAGTTTTATTTTCATGTACAATATTGCCGCTAACATCATCCCCCCCAAAAGAAAAGATGTCGTCTTCGGACGACTTAATACAAAATAGAGATGACATTACACAAAATTGTTGACGCCAGTCGAGCCCAGAACTTATACACCTGTTGCGTCCTCGCTTAAAAACCCTTTTCTGCTACCATCCTATGCTCAAGTGTGGATTTCACCCTTATGGCTTCCTTTGACAGCACAGTCCTCTTGTGCCTAAACCAAACTTGTCTGCAAAACACGCTTTTCAATCTCAGCCTCCACCAACTGCTACTCCAATGATACTGTCTCCCTAGCCAATTTGTCCTCAATAGCCACCGCGTTGCCCTCTCGGCATCCAACTCCTGGGTACGCTGAGCTAAGTCTCACGCTAGTACTGCCTCCAACCTGGTGATCAGCTCCTCCCGAGCCCTCTCTGCATCCACCAAGGCAACCTCACGTCCAGTCGAGACATACTCCAAGTTCCTCAAAGCGTACCATTCCTGCCTGGAGGTGGCCACAACCCGCTGGCACAAAGGCTAGGAGACACCTCAAATCCTCCATCACACTCCCCAAAGGCTAATAACTGAACTAAATAACTACCTGGTGTCATACAACTGCGCGGACCTGCAATGCCTTCCCTCAAACTCTGTTTGTTCGCAACCTCCATATCCGTCTCCCTCTACGGCTTATGGCTTCCTCACCAATGCTTAGCTGCAGGCTTCTTTCTCACAGTACGGACAACCACAACACTTCCCGTGACATCTCTAATGCTCTTCGCCCAACTCCAACAAGTGTACTGTAGCTCAAAAATAAACTGGGGTCTGGGTGTAGTGCCCCCAGCGGGGTCGAGGGGCAGCGCCCCTCACGGGGTCTGGGGGCAGCGCCCCCGCCGCCAAGACCAATTTACAACCTTCAGAACCACACGAAAGTCCATGGCGCGCATCATTTCTATGATATTTTATGATGTCAAAACCCTTCTTCTCCACTCTAATATTTTCAGCGTCCTGGCTCCACATGTCATCGAGTGATTTTTCAATCCGGTCATTTTTTTTTTTGTTTTTGTTTTTTTTTTTCATTGTAATGTCCCCGATGGCACCCTGACCATACAACATCACCGTACGATCAACAACAACACTGACACCTCCAATCGTACGGCCACCTTCCCGTGCGGTCAACACCCCTCCACCATACGGTTATGTGTTTGTTTGTGCGGGGGCTGCGTGTATGGCTACGTTGTTGTGCGCGTCTCTCCTTTTTTTCTCTTCGTCCATTTTTTGTTTGGCGTGGGCTGCGTGTCTTTCTTCGTGCGGGGTTTTTTATTTCTTCCTTTTAGTTTGCACAGCTTTAACCCGTGGCGGTGTCCACTGCACGATGGTCCCACTGTTTGGTGGTCCCACCGTCGGTGGTCCACCGCACAGTGGTTCCACCGCACGATGGTCCCACCGTCGGTGGTCCACCGCACGGTGGCCCCTACCATCGTGCGCCTTCTTCTTCTTCTTCTTCTTCTTTTTTCTCGTACGATCGTCGTACGGACAGCACAATTTGTTTTTTATATTTTTTTTTTTTTTCCCAACCGTACGGCTGTACGTTTTTGTTTTTTTTGTCTTTTTTTTCAGATTTAGTTGTCTAGCAAGTCGTCGGCTCGGGTCCCCCGTATCTGGGACCGCCCTTCATCCTTCTCGGTTTTCCTCGTCCAAGAGTCTCCCGCATTGGTCCCGTGCCTCTCAAGTCGCCTTCCCAGCCTCTCGTGTCCCCTTCCATCCTCTCGGGTCCCCCTCCGACCTCTCGGGTCCCCTACGCGCTTCCCGTGGTAGGGTTTCAATTTGGATCCGTTGGTAGCAAGTATATTTTCAATGGCCATCCGAGGACCTGGAACCACAAATTCTACAGGGACCACGGTCTCCTTCCCATACATAAGAAGAAGAAGAATAATAAAGATTTTGAAAGCTGCGGCCTTCCACACAAGGTTCCAATCCTTGCCGACACAATTGATCTTCGGATTATCTACGTCACCTAGGTTTGGGGCATCTCCCTTCCAATATTCTATGTATTCTGGCAGGTACACCTCCTCTGTTACTTGCTCTGGTTCCTCTACTTCGAGCCTGTAGCTCTGGAACATTTCATAATCCTCCATCTGCCAGTGGAAGAGCCCGTTCAATGACCCCGTCTCATCCTCGGAGCACTCTCCTAGTTTGAGAATCCCTTCGTCGTTGGGCTCCCTGCAGCCTCGTCCTTCGTTCCTCAGGTTGCCTTCTCCTTCACCCTCCGATTCCGAAGATGATGCCAGTTCCTCACTAACCAACTATGTCCTGAGGTCTATGATAAACTTCCTTCCTCCATTCTCCATAGACAGAGTGTTCTTCTTCCAGTTGTGGGTGGCCTTGGCTACCACCAGCCACCCTCTCCCTAAGATCGCATCATACCCTTTTTTCTTAGTGGGATTACCACGAAGTCTAGTATGAAGGGTTGCATCCCGATGGTAACTTGTTGGCCCATCAATGTCCCGATGGGCTTGATTCCATGTTGATCTGCTCCGAGCAGATTGAATGTAGATGGCCACAATGTCGGCTTCCCCAGCTTCCGCCAGGTTTCTTCTGGAAGAACATTCGCTCTTGATCCACCATCGACGATGGTATCAATTAGAATGGTGCCAAGGATACCCATCTCCACAATGGTCGAGTTCCTTCGAGTGAATAACTTAAAGCACACAAATAAAACACGTAATGCAGAATAATAATGCCATAGATATCAGATGCAATATATCAGATGTTATTCCATTCATAAGTGTTCCCCCGTCACAAGTTACATTCGGAAGTATATAAAGATACTGAGGGGGTGCGAGCGCCAACCGTCGCACCACAACTACCACCCCGCGGTTGCCAACTAACCAAGACAATTACAACTTAATTAACTAGTTTTATTTTCATGTACAATATTGCCACTAACAGTACTCTCTCCTACAAATCTCAAAATCATCTGCGCAACCAGCCCAATAGTCCTCTATATTCATTTTATGCTTATAGTGGCAACCATAGGCTTTGCGTCCTAGTAATGTAGGATGAAATTTCTTTTTGCAAGAATGCTCTTGTAGGCAATAGGATGCCAACTCCTCAATTGATTGCTCAATCTGTGCAAGGGTTTTGAAGTATACGTCGTTATCCCCTATTGCCATTGGGAATGTGACTCCAACCATTTTCTTGTCATTAAGGACCTACCCGGCTACATGTGCCTACCCAGCAACCTCCAGGAGCACCATCTTATCAATGGGATATCTAAGGAGCCGGTAGGGAGTGCCTTCAAAGCCTGAGATTCTCAAGTAAGACAATCGGGGAAACTGAATATAACATGTCCCATATTTCCATATTAGCACGATGGCCTGCTTGGATAACCTTTGTTGCAATCCCTCTTGCATCGTCCTAACCATGCACATGGTGAAAGCATCATTCACAGGCTCGTATTGGCCTACCACATAGGCTATGTTGTTCTTCTCCCTCTGACTTATGTTGTAAAAATGTAACTGAGGGTAGCAGTTATACACCATCTGATTTGGCCCGTTTCCAATGTCACCCAGGCGAATTAACCTCAACAGTCTAGGATGTCTTGCGAACATATATACCATATAAGAGGGCATTTAAAGTACCTCTTCTCTGCAAGTTGAACTAGCTAGGTATGGATGTTGTCACTGATGATTTGAGCCCAGTCAAACTTAACCTTCCCTACGAAGACCTCTTCTGTGAAGAAAAACATCCACTCCTCAAACATATTGGAGTGGGGGAGCCCCATTACTCGGCTGAGTAGACTAACCATGTCTTCGTACTCCTCGCTAAACTCACTCCGGTAGACTTTCTTGACGATTCTGGTGCTACGGGGTCTCTTTTCTTTAAACCAGTTTTCATTCATTTTGCCCTTGCACTTATTGGCATTCTGATCATATATGGCCTGAGAATCCTCCATTGTTACTACGATTGCTTCCTCATGCAAGGGGATATCAAAAGTTTCTCCAATAGCCTTAGGAGTGAAATCTGCCATCATTGTCCCATTCACCAATACCACCCTGCTATCAGGCATGTAGTGTTTCGAGCTTTCAACAGCAAGCTCATAATTCTGGATAGCCTACAGAAATCCAACAGCTTGTGCAATTCCACTTTCCACCATCCTCTTTGCTCTCCAATGAGCATTTGCAGCATATACTCTGTCTCTAAACTGCTAGATATCAACATGCCCGAAATCAATGTCGCCCACATTGTCTCAATTACTTTGGACCTTCGACTCTCGCATCAACCCCTAATACTCATATTTCATCTTTTCAAACTTGCGGGGGTTATCAGCCTTAGATGTTTAGGAAAGCCTTGATGCTTCAAGTGCCTCGAAGGATTCAACTGCCTTGGGAGGCATTTACCCTGCACACCGAGACGTGAATTATGAGGCGGATTTAAGAGCATAAACGAGGTTAGCAGTGCCCAACAACGGCATTAGTAGTAAAATCACCAACATAACGACAATAAACAGCATAATGGCGAAATTTCAAAGAAGTTGCAACTTGCTGCTCCAGTTTTACAAATTTGTTGCAAGGCTGGGAATCTTGGTTTTGGCACGATTTAATTTAAAAAATTTAAAAACTCCATTGGCTTGGATGCGTTTGGTAGTTTGAGCTTGTTTGAAACTTGTTAACTTAATGCACTCTGGGTTTCATATTGGTAAATCAAACATGGGGAATTCCTCGGCATTTTAAGGTCTTTTGGAGTGTTGTTTTGAAGCTTTCAATCCTTTTTGCAATCCCCAAAATTTTCCCAAGTTGAGTTTGTGCAATCTAGGGTTTGATACCTGAACTAAAATTTGTAAAATATGGATTGCATGTAAACCCCATTTTGATAGATGGCATTCACCATTATCTCAGAGAAGAACTTATTTACTAGAATTTTGATGGATACCTAGAAGTGGTTGGAAATGCTTTGCTTGCTGTGAACACCCCCCTTTTCTGCTCCTGTGTTATGGTTTTGAATCACTAATCTTTGTTCTATTTCGAACCCTTCATTACGCACGAACACCCAAGTATTATCTTTGGTATCAGCCGATGTAAAATGAAGATGGTCTCATTTGCATATTACACACTATGCCCTTTTCAACTCAAGATTACTCTCGGCATACACTAGAGGGAATGGCAAAACAACGATTTTTCAAGACACCCTTACTTCATTTTTGCTGGAGATTTCCTTTTGTACCACTCCAAGTCCCAGGCACCCAAGGGGAAACTCAGCAAAATTGGGGCAAAATGAAGGACACCTTCCCTCTTCTTTTATCAGAAATCTATCTAATCATCTCCATCTTTTACCTAACCTTTGACGCCTTGCCTATTTTAAGGGATATATTCGGCGAATACGATGAATAATGAAAGTGTTTTACAACCCACAAAAGAAAATTCGGCAATTGCAAGCAAGAGTATAAAAAGGAAACACTCAATACTTTGTGGTGCATGCCCTTTCGAATTCCTCTTATTCCAAATTTCAATTCACCATTTAAAGGAAAAACTTCGGCAAAACAAGGTAAATGCAAACAAAACGTCATGGAGTCACTCAACATGACGTCCACCATGGCTACTCCTATGTGTGGAAAAGAATATGTGCACAAGTGCCCATCACGGAGTCACTCAACGTGATGTCGTCATGGAGTCACTCAACATGACGTCCACCGTGGCTACTCTCATGTGTGGAAAAACACAAGCATAAAGGATACATCACGAAGTCTCTCAACGTGATGTTGTCATGGAATCTCTCAACATGACATCCACCATGGCCACTCCCAGAGGGTGGATAAAGCCACATCTCTGTCTTAAAGATGGCCAAGGGCTTTCACCTCAAATTTCTCTGTCACAGAGAAATTTGCATTAACAAGGGCTTTCACCTCAAATTTCTCCATCTCAGAGAAATAATGCATTAACAAGGGCTTTCACCTCAAATTTCTCTGTCCCAGAGAAAAATGCATTAACAAGGGCTTTCACCTCAAATTTCTCCGTCTCAAAGAAAAATGCATCACAATAGGGCTTCATGATGATGTGACTCCCTCTGAAGCTCCAAGTACTTCCATCAACCTGAACCTCCTCATCCAAGATTACCTTTGTTGGTTTGTCAAACTCCCTTTGAATGTTAATTCCTCTTCTTTGAGGAAACTGATTGCAATTTATATAGGCTCTTCCTCTTTGAGAGATGTCTCAACTCGGTCCCATGGCACTACTGCACATTCAGAATGGATTATTTATCACTCCATCTGTCATAGCAATGTCAGCGATTCTCCTGTCACTACCGCACACCCAGAATGGAATATTTATCACTCCATCTCATAGTATGGTCACATGCTCACGTCTCATAGTATGGTCTGGGACTATCATCTAGTAATTCATTAAATCCACTCTTTCCAACTTCACGCCCGACAATAAGGATATGCAAATATGTAGCTCAAGGATGAATTCTCCTTTCCGAATTTGATGCAGTCTCTTAATGACAGCATCCTTTCCTACTCCACTTGGTCCACTGATGACAATAACAAGTGGTATTGCAGGGGGAACTTGCGGCTCTGAATCAAGAGGGTGGCCTAGAGATGTCTCTATCTCTCTTAGTATTTTAGCCTTTATTTTCTCTTTGGTTCCATCCAATTCCAGTGTTATTCTTTGCACCTCATCCTTCAGAATACGGTTCTCGGTATCAAGAAGTCGAGCTACCCTTATAAGCTCTTCCGTGGTCATTGAAGATAGCTCATCCTCGCCTTCAAATATGCTATCTTTCGTCATGCTCAGTGCCATTTTCACTCAAACCAAAGGAGAAGATGGACGCATAAATTTGCTCTTCCCCGTACCTTCGAATTTGCAGCAGCCTCACCTTTTTAATAATTTCATATCTTACATCAATTTTTGCAAGCATTTCTAAGAAATTGTGGACCCGATTTGTCGTCCTCCTCCAATCTGCATTGTCGCTGATTATTCGATACCACACGCTAATATTATCCACTCCTCGTATACATAATATAGGTTGAAGAAACTGCAAAGAGCATACACTCACACCTGCACAGAAAATACGCGTAGTGGTGTGGCATACAATATCTCTAAGAAATAGAATGATTATACACAGCAATCCAACTTTCTTTGAAGTCACCATAGAGTTCACCAAGCAAGAATAATAGCCATTCGCCTATTATGAGCGCACCAATCTTCAGTAGGAATATGCCAGGCCCGTGTTGGAATGAAGGCTTGAGCTAAATAACATTACGCCAGAATATGAAGCCATCGCCCAACCAATAAAGGTGGTGTTTGCAAGATGCCCTGCTATTTTGCAATAATGATTTGGAGTCGCCACCCTTCCAATATGGTAATGCGTAGCCAAAGGCAAGACAACAAGACCACTCTTCTTTTTCTCTGTGCAACACGAGATTTTGGAGAGAGAATCGAGTAAAACAGTTCAACGAAGTTATAGAAGCAAATTGAAATATGGAGAAATGATAAATAGCAGGGAATGCTCAAGATGGTAATGGATCACAAAATGATAGGCACAGAAAGCACATTTATTCCATTCGTGCCTGCTCTAATACCATGTTGTTTTTAATTGCTGGTAATCTCCAATTCATTCGACAACTCTCTTAGTGCTCCCAATAGAGGAACCTAAATACCCGATCAAAGGAAATGAAGTAACATGACTAGAAAAATTAGGATATGACCAATCCAAGGGGTCCAAGGGATGCGTTAATCCAACAGCCGCGAAATGATAATTACTACTAAACACGTTAGTCAAGGATATAACTAAAGAGTTATTATGTAGAAGCAATTTAGTGAATAGTTAGTGAAATAAGGAAGGAGATCGCTGATGTAAGACAACGATAATACAGTATTAATTAATAATTAAGATAGCAAACAAGAGAAAGATATCTCCTGCTGCTATAACATCAACAAAAGAGACAAATTTCATACCAGGAGTCCAATTGCCTAGCCTGGAAGTGTACTTTTTATTGATGAGTCTCACCAGGAATGACAATATGGAGCTATCAGGTTGTGACAATACCTCCAGTGAGGTTTATTTGCATCCACTAGAATTATCAAAAACAATTATTAAAGAATCAACTAAATCTGCTAGCAATTCCACTGGGCTCCCAGACAAGATCTCTAAATTTGCCCTGTAATCCTCAAATAATTGCTCACCCTACTCAAATAACCCTGAGAAAGTCTGATAAAACAATTTATTTGTTGGTTGCTAACACTAACAATGAATTTCCTACAATATTCAAACCTGTATTGCTGCTGATATATTTATTCAACCCTGTTGATGACATCATGATGGTACGGCTAGCATAGGAGGACCACGTGGCGCATGAAAATGATGTTTTCTGCCTTCAAAATCCTCCAACAACTGATTTCCTTGCTGTAGCAGGTCTGCAAATGCTGATTAAGACTGAATTTTGAAGCCCAAATAAGAATTCTAAGTGAATTCCTCTGAAATATGGCCTGGGGTTTCGTCCAAACTTGCCTGGAATTGAAGAGTTTTCGTTCTCCAACACCTGAATGCTACTGATCTGATCTCAGAGCAGCAATTTCCCAAAAGAGAGATGAAAAATGAACAAGAGAATGCCAAAATGCTTCCTGTACACTTTATGCATTTCCAAACCCAACGCCCAAATTAGGGCTCCAATATGCTAAAATGCCAAAGGAATATTCCGTGCAGCTTGAGGATTATAATCCATCATTGAACTTGGCCCACCTTTTCAAAGTATACTTTATGCCTAGGTAGGCGTGCAAGGGGGAAAACTTAATAATTTATCATTGACCTTTTAATTACCCCTTTCAAAAAGTTACTTTATAAAATGTCTAATTTTAGAAAAAGTAACTTTATAATGAAATATTATAAAGTTCATATAATATTCACCAAGGCCAAGAAAATGACCAAGTACAAATCCCCTTGGTTAGCCAATCATCTCCTAACCTGTAAATTTGCCTGTGGAGATGGCTAACAGGCAAATCCATGCTCCTAAGAGGCAACTAGTGGAGAGAGGACATTACAGAAAACCTCGGCGACATTGAGAAAAAGTGTAGAAAGTAAAGCACCTTATGTTTTGCAATCTAGCTCTGACTGGACCCACATTCTACCTTTCCCAACTTTAACTTATGCTAGCAATTTGCACTTAAGCGGAAATTTCGATAATGTATAGCAAAAGTGAAAATAAGCACATTCCTTATTTCCTTTAGTACGTTGACTTGAATTTGCACTCTTTTCCTTTTTTTAAGTTGGCATTACTCATGAGGGAAAAGTTTGCATTTTGGGTAAAAAAAGTAAAGTGCTCCTTATTTTTGTTTCCTTTCTTTTTCCTTTAAAAACATTTTCCCTTTGTTTCTTGATTCGCCTAATTTTGGGCGAAAAGTTTGGCATTTGAAGGCTAAAGTGCAAAAAGTTTTATGCACTAAATGTTAGTGTGTTTCCTCCTCTGAATTCCTCTTTCCTTTGTTTGAAGCTCATCTTGCACTGTGTGGTTACAAGGACACTCTCAAGTATGGCCTCTAGATTTTGGACTTCAATAGAAATTTGAACCCCTAGCCTAAACAACTCTCTAAGCCATACAGCATCTTGAGATTATACGGTCTTCTTCTTTTGCATCTTTCCTCTACCAACTAAACAAAATTCCTACCCAGGGCCTCCACGAGGCAAACAACGAAAGGGAGTCCTTGTCGGCCACGAGGAGAGTGTGCAAGGCACAATAGTATTTCCTTCAACTAGAAATCAACCATTCTGTCAAATAGGTCCTCATGCTTTGTTTGTGATTCCACACTTTGCCTACACGTCTATCAGAGTTTTTCTAGCCTCGTATTAATAAAAAATCCACCTTCATTATGCTTAGATGGATGTTTGTACCTTGAAAGTATGACAGCATTGGTTCTTCTGTTGTGTTTTGATAGATCCCCCTCCATTTTTTCTAAATATCTAAAAATAGTGTGCATTATGGTAGCGCAAGCCTTTCTTTTTAGATTGTTTCATATTAGCTTCACCTATAACCTCCACAAGATCAATCTGTGTTAAATAATGGGAACAGTTCATATCTCTAAGAACAATTTCTCTAAAGGAGTTTAAGAATATTTAAATTGCATGAATGAAGTTTTTGAAATGTGTCCTCCAATAAAATGTGAAAGACAATGATAGTCATGTTGATCAAGAATGATGAAAATATCAATCAGTAATAAAAGTAAAGGCGGAGGAACTATCTCTATAGAAGAATCGCGAACCTCTAAAGCAACCTCAACTTACGTATCAAAAACCTCCAAAGGATCACAATCATGGATTATCTTCACTAAAGAATGACGAGGTACATCAAGATCATCTGGGAATGGTTGAGAAGCAAGATCTCCATATAACTCCCAAAGTTTAGTCCAAAGAGCATGAGGACACTCGAAATCATAGACTCCAAGATGTCATCATCTTCATTATCAAAAATAGCTCTAAAGACTAGATCCCTATTGTGTTTCCAAGCAACTTTCTGACGAGGTATGTCAAGTAGGGGAGCAAGATTATACAAATATGGTAATAAATGAAGCCCACTAAGATGAATAATGATGCAATCTCTCCATTGCCTATAGTTCCCCCTCTCCAAGATAATCAAAGAAGGATGAAATGCAAAACTCATTATAGTCAATTCTTCAAAATGTCAAAGATAGAACCAAACCTCCAAATACAATGAGCAAAAAACAACCTAAGATGGCAACAATGGCTGGTAAGTGGGGCTTGCAAGTGAGGTCGATGTCGACTGACCAACGTTGGAAATCGTCAGTGCCAAATCTTGCCACCTTTTGTGTATGTCGTTACAAGCTATCCATCGTAAGTTCGCAGCCTTGAATGATTATATCAGGTCCAAACGAAATGCTCAATCAAGGAACAATGCTATTGCAGCCAAACAGTTTTATCGCTGCCCAATATAAAATATCAATTGTTCCTTTAAAAAAATGGCTTGATACTATATCACTCCAAATCTATATACGCTGCCTCCAAACAATAGATATCGGTTGGGAAAAAAGTTATATCATAGCCTTTGTACATTGGAGGTGAAAAATATATCACTCCACAAATAGAAATGTGCGATTGCAGGAAGGATATCATTGCCAAAGTCAATCATGGGAGATATGAGTCACTGGAACCGAATATATATATCACTGTTAGTGGGTGGAAATGTCGTTGCGAATAGGCCAAAAAATTGAATAATATCACAACAATTGATATGACAGATTGAATGGAAGCGTCTTCTAAAAATTTTCAACACCGGAATGAAATCAAATATGCAAAGTAGACTATGGGAGGGTAAATATTGGATCTTTAATGAACTACTCAATTCTCTGAACGGGAAGATAATTTGCCTGGATGAAGCTCTAATAACATGTTGAAGAGATTAGGAGCCCATCATGAAGTTGGCCAAACTTCAACGGATCAAACCAAGAAACCATCGAACCACACAAGAGAATGTTGCAACTTGAGCAATGATGAACGGCGGAATCGATGAGCAAAGCTTGAGATGAATCTGCAATGAATTGCTGTGAATTGATGATCAATTGATATGATACAATGTACAAATGAGCTTGCTTATATAAGCAAGTGGGGAGGGAGTAGTTACAACGTGACAAAATTAACTGCAAAAAACTAATATGACCACGCCTAAGATAACTAACATGAACAATATTAAATGATTGCGTCATGTCACAACTAAGCTATCCTAAGTAAACATGTGTGAATAGGTGCTAACTAAGAACTAGTTAGGAACTATCCTTATTCACACCAACATAATGGTGGGAATTGTTTTGTACTAGAGGCAATTTATGAAATTGTTTGTATTTCCTTTCATTTGATATTAAAGCTTTGTCTGAGTTTTTAGTACTAGCAATGCATGTAAAGTTTCTTGCAGAATTCAAGATACCACATCTTTATTTCTTCATAGTACTCTAGGCAGCTACACCAACATATCTTGGAACACATGAATGATAAATATGCATTTGTAATATCAAAGATAGGCAATGATAATGATACATGTTCATCTTTGCACATCAAGAAAAAAATAATGAAATCATGTTAAGATAATATAGTAATACTAAAGGTAGTGTTATGTAATTTTAATCTTGAAAATGACAGTATATTATGTTCAACACTCATTTTTACTATGATGCCTCTCCAAACATATTGCAACAATTCAAGTATGTTGAATGGAAATTTATGAATCGAAACCCAAGCAAAAAGTATATGCAAACATTTACAATACTGTTACTATTTTCTATCGTGAGCATATTAAAGAGCAAATCTCCACCAAGGTAATATTCACTTAAAATGCGTCACTAAGAAGATATGTGATGTTCAGGATGTCCTCTATGCTCCTAGATAGTGCCGAGGTAATTCCACTTTGGCTACATCAGATGCACATGTTTGTAATGTCCAAGATCTCCTCTAAGCCTCTAGTTTATCAATTAAATGTGCTTTTTGCTAGTAAAATATCCCATCAGCAATATTGGCCAGAACTCCATTCAGGCACATATCCTATTAGGCTATTAGAGATTAAAAACTAATTATCAAACAATCACCACAAGGATCAACAAGAATGGACTGTGCAGATTTCATGCAGTTGCAATTGATTAGATAACAAGTAAAAGTGTATCGGTTGCAAGTCATAAATTTCACATGTTTTGTGGCATCGCATGCAATTTCATCTCAATCACTTCTATCTTGATAGTAAAAAGTGGTGTACACTGTACACTATAAAGCACAGTTCGCAGACTTGGACTCAAAGAGTACTCAGCAAGCCCAAAATTTTGACTCCGCAAATATCCAACAAAAACTCAGCAACTTAGAAAGTACTAAAAATTAAAATTTCTTTAAAAACATATTTTTTGCAAAATTCAATTATAAAATATATTAAATTAAAAATTGACATCTCAAAAGAGAAAATGCATGGTTTTATAGCCAAAAAATCATGTGAAAAATGTGTTTTTTAATTAGTGTTTTATCCGCATTGGCATTTTCACCCACATTTTTCCTATGTCTATAATAACTCACAAGTTAAACTTGTCAAAACTCGTGGAGCAAAAAAAACAGAGAGTACTTGGCAACTCAGAGAGTGATCGGAGAATACTCACAGAGTATGCAAACCATATTGTAAAGCATATATTAGAGGTAAAAAACACTACGAAGATTTTGTGAATTGGGCTTGGCAGACCCAATAAGCTTATTTTATATTTAGTATGCCATAATGTTTATGCCCTTATGCGAATTGCTTCACTTGGAGGCTAAAGGTACTTCTCATCTTTATTCATGACTTTATTCAGAAAAATTGGAAATGTTTCCTATATTCAAAATCTGAATTTCTGTCTTTGCCACTTTGAAATAAGTTACTGAACAAAACCAAGAGATCACAAACTCTGCACTTCAACAATGGTAGTGAACTTGCTTATACATCGATTGCAGAGTATTGTCCAATATTTGGCATTCATGGAGAGCTTGCAACACCTTATATGCCACATCAAAAAGGCATCAAACAGTGGAGTAATCCAGCTATAACAAGAGATCACAAACTCTGTACTTCAACAATGGTAGTGAACTTGCTTATACATCGATTGCAGAGTATTGATTTGGCATTCATGGAGAGCTTGCAACACCTTATATGCCACACCAAAAAGGCATCAAACAGTGGAGTAATCCAGCTATAATAAAAATGGTAAGGAGTATAGTGAAAGACATAAGTTGGAATTTGATGTTATTACAGCACCAGGACTGACTCTGCAGAAAAGTGGCCAAACATGGACACAATTTATTGAGTACAACATGCTGAAGAAATAAGGCCATAATCTCAAGGAGGACTACAGAGAAATAGGAGAGGAATGAATTTCTCTAGCAAACCAACTAGAGCAGATAGGCCAGCAAAGACTCCCAAAAGATGTAAACTGCAAAACTAGAAATCCTGTATTGCAGGCTCGCAAACTCACTGCATATTAAAATCAGAAAATGAGCAGAAGCTGTACAGTAGTGGGCATCTGGTAATGATCTTGTGAAACTCACAATAGAAAAACAGTTAAGAGAACATAAGAAAACAGAAAAAAGCACAAGGGACATAGCCAACAAAACTGATACTTACACTCTTCATCAATGTGGATTATATAGATGTACAATGATGAGGATGCATGTCAATTGGATAAGTTCAAGCACATAGAGAAAGCCAAATGCTATAAACTAAAAGAAAATCATGGAATTATTTGCAGGAGTGATTCTCCTCAATTCGCTGTCATGATAACACCAAAAGTTTATAGACTTTTCCAAGCTACAAGAAAGAATAATCCTGAACAATTGGGAGCGATCAATCATATGTTACATCTGAAAATATTTAACTCTTTGCAAGATACTTAAAAAATTGCAAAATCCATATAGTCAACTCTCAAATTCAAATCAGAATCCAACTAAATTTAATCAATGTGCTTCCCCACCAACAAAGCTAAAGAAATCAAATTAAAAAAAAGCAGACTAAAACCATGGCAATAAATTGTTTGAACTGTCTTTAGCATTGCATGATATTCTCATATTTGTTGAAGGCTATTTGAATCTTTTCACCCATACTAATATTCATTAGAATTATTTGCCCAGCACTTTAATAAAGCTTAAAATAAGGGCTAATTTCCGGTAACTGCAATTTTTTTGCAAAGAGAGTGTATGATCACAATTCACTAAAAAAGTTTCTGAAGACAAACCTCAAATTCACCAAATGCCCGTAGCCGATCCAGGATTTGATTCATGGGAGCAGATAGAACCTATTATCAAAAAATTTAAAAGAAAATAGTACATGATTAAAAAAAATAAAGTCTCCTGACACCAGCATGAAACAATAATGATTATTAAATAATGGAAAAGACCTAAAAAGTGTATAAATATATGATGTAATATCACCTCAAGTCCCAAATTATCAGAAGAAATTAATATTTTAAGTGAAACTAAATTTAGCAAAACTTCACTATATTGTAAAGTATTCTTTTATGAATATCTTCCATAATGAAAATTGTGTCTCTTACTATCCACATCCAAAGGAAACTCTATACTGATAAAATAATTCATGGAAAGTTCAGTTCAATCTATAATTTCAGGGTGTCATCTGCTCAATAACTCTGTTACTAAATTACACAAATAGAGGAATATACAGAAACTCCTAAATACAAGTATACTCAATTAACGATTTTGTATTTTTCCTAAAGTTTAGATTCTTTAGAATTTAAGATATAATCACCCAAACAGAATCTGTGCCAAGCTGAAAATAAATCAAACCTTTCTAACTGTTTTGTTACCCTGCAGCCATGGATTTGGATACTATTTGTTTTGGATTAGTGTTCAGGTTCAGTTTGCTGTGGGTCAGGCAGGGTTCTGTAATTGCAGGATGGGTTCATCCAATACATCTGTGGATGGAACCAGGCAAATCCAGGCTGCAAATGCAGAACTCGGAACATGCCTGCAGATAACACAGAGTTTTTCCATGGTAACAACAGTAACTGCATTTTCCATTTCAGGGTGTCTTTTACAATTCGTGTATTCCAGATAATAAGTATTTCAGCGGCCGTAGCACTAATGACTAACAATGGGCATTCAGCCCTGCTTTTGTGGATCTTGTTAGAAATCTTCTTGCTCTTTATTTGAGCAAAATGCAGCCTTGGTAACTACATCTTATTTTCTTTTGTGTATACATTACAGGGATGGCAAGCATGAAATACTTTAGGCAGCATTGGATTTCAAACTTAATTATCTCTTTATATGAATTAGAATGGACCTTCAATCTTTTCAATTTCTGAAACTCGTTAAAGTTCATTACAAGTCCTATACCTTACAAATTAGGCAGCAATCTTCATAACCTGCAGACCCTTTGTTTCTTCCTTAAAATTATTTCTGCATTCTAATACTTCTCAGAACTTTAGTTCTAGGTCTTTGATGTCCAACATATACGAACTTTCGCATTCTTAGATTCTGAGGTTTCTCTCTACCCTTGCTGATGGCTGAAGACTTTGTATTCTGCATGGGATATATTTTTATGGTTCTTTCATTTATCATATACATGTTGTGTGGTTATCTGAACATAATTACTGTTTCTAGGCTAAAATATGTATAATTGTGATTTTTATATCTCTTTTGAATAGATGTACCCAAAATATACCCCACCTCAAAAGAAATTTCCATATCATAATACCCAAATCCCATACCAAACCAGTATCTTATCGAGCAAAATTAAGAAAAAAGAAGAAAAACACAATGTAATGAATGCTAAGCTCTATTACTGGTCTGCTGAGAAAACCCCCCAGATCCAGGCCCGGTTCCCTCTGGATATGGGTGGGGCCAATATTAATCTTTTTTCACTTTTTTTCTTTTTGTTTTCTGGCCTACATATATTGACCAATCAATCTGAAAGCCTAACACTAAACCTTAAATTGGACCTCAAAACAACCTAAAACATGTATATATGTGATTATCTGAATTCAATTTCTGTTTTTAGGCTAATAAGTAAAATATGTATATATTAATGATTTTTATATTTTTTTTTGTAGAGGGAGGCTAAAAAGTAAAATATGTATATATTAATTATTTTTATATGTTTATTTGTAGAGGGACACCCAATTCCCATTTTCTTTGCCATAAAGGACCGGCGACTTAGGTCCTTAGTGATTTATTTTAAGGAAATTATCAAAGTCTTCTGACAAGCAAGTTTAACATAATTAATTTCAAATGTATTGCTTCCTTTTACTTAATTTACATGGTGATGTAAATTATAAAATATAGCAGAATTTGAGGCAAATACACTTCAGCAAGTAAAATTATAAATAACATCATTTAGTTTCACTTTGCGCATCAACAAACTTTATTTAATTAAAATAAAAATCAACTTCAATTATATTTGAACAATAGCTTGCCAGTAACTCATATGATATGTCACTGGCAACCTCAAGATCTCTGCAATTGTTTAACTGATTTAACATTAAAAGGAGGCATATCTCACACACAGGTAAAATAGATTAGAACTAAACCAAGAATGGCTAAATGGTGTTAACAGAGCATTCCGTTTCAAAAAATAATTAATGTTAGAGCCAAGTAAATTTTTGACTAAAAAGAAGACCATTTTGGTTCAATCTTTAGATGCATGCCTATCTATTTTTAGAATTCTTCTCTTGACTCTACTTGAGATATCCTGCAAAAGGCATTTTAAACTATACAATAACTAGACTCATACATAGCCTGTATCTCCAAACAAAATGCAAACTGTAAATAGTCATTGATTAGTAGAAGGATACTTCTATAAAATCCAAAATGTAATTTAAGAAAACAAGAAAGTAATACAAATAGTAGCCAGTTAAATTGGCTTATTTAAGAATATTGTTTGGCAAAATAAATCACATAAAATATGAGCTCGGAAACACCGCCTGACCAAAACATTATAATCAGAATCTTACAACTACATCTTAATCGGATTCATATTATAAAAAAATCTTCAATCTCATTTGTCCAAGATTCTCGTACGGATCCATCTGAACTAAGATCTGACATGTGCCTAGATATCCAAAAAACCTGAAAGTGCTAAGTTCCCAATGCCTCTGTTTTCACATCCGCACGGTGAGGCTACAATGGGAATTGTGATATTTGGGTGTAAGAACATATGGTTTGCCTCTCAGTTCACTTATATTTTTATCCAGGTGCATGGCAGGCATCAACATCATGTGGCAAGGATTTGTCCCCCACCCAGGCTGTATAATGGGCCTCTAAGCGCAAACCAGCAAGCATGAAGCAGGTCTAAATGTTGCTAATTTATTATGGCTTTAGTACTTTCATTACCGTTCCTCCCTATGAGTCTCTGAATAAAAAATTTGCAAGCAGTCCCTAAAATTTACTTTATCAGAAAACAATTCCCCTTTTACAACCCAGATCAACCAGTCAACAGCAACTGATATCAGTTGCTTGTAACTGGGACCATTTTCAGCAAGCCAGGTTTAGAGGTTCGAACTTGGGTTACAATTGTACAAATTAGCCCACAAAAGTTGATCCAAATTTAGGGGCATAGACCTTAATACGCAAAAAAAAAAATCTGCGAACATGCGGACAAAAGGTTAGCCTACATTGGCTACCCTAACATTCAAGATGATGCAAACCAACCCCCCAGACTCAGGTGAATAAAGGAAAGTCGAGAAAATATCACCCGCAAAATTGGATGCATACTTTTTCAAGAATGGATGAAGAATTTATGTCGGCAGCTAAGGTCTAGTCTGCACGCAGAGCAAAGGGAGCAGGGTCATTGACAAATCTTGTACCGAGCAGAAGAAAAATATAGGTGAGTAAATATAATTTTAGCCTATTGAGATAAAAATTTAGCATTTCTTCAACCCCTAAACCAGAAATTTCGATGTCAATTTGTTCAGCCACCATTAAAAACATATATTATTTCTTAGAAATAAAGAACAGATCCGAGATTTTCTATGCCCAAAATAAAGCGGATAAGTCATTTTTTCAGCTAATGAAACACTTTTATTTTCGGGTTAAATTCCCCAGAAAAAACCGAATGCGTACTTTTTTATTTCTGAAAACACAAACGAATTAACGGTTAAAATTTCAAAAACTGAAAGGCGAATTCGAATACTTTTACACTGTAAAGCAAACACTGAATATATTGCAAAAGTTTTCTAACAAAAAGCATCGAGAATCACGGTAATTGTAGTAGAAGACCTGGAAATCTTTAAACGCTTTTTGCAAAGCGAGGCATCTATTTATGTCAGATCGTAAAATCAATTTGCAAGAAATTTGTTGAAATTTCTTTTGAATGATGAAAATTTACGACCGCTTTTCTGATGATATTGCGTGGGAATATAGTACTTCACCTTCTTTTCCATTACGCACACTCCCAGTGTAATTTTGGAACCGAGATTGCTGGCCTCCCTTCCCATCGTCGAAGGATTCTGCGGATTCGAATACGCGACCTCCGTCGTTTTCACCTCTAATTCTTTTCGGTCTCAAGAATAAGAAGTACAACGCTCGTGACAGACAGATTCTCTGTGCCAATTATTTTATTCCACACAGAGATCTCTTCTTGCCCAGTGGGGGCCCTCTCGCGCTTAGGTGGGTATCTGGATTTTTTTAGATTTTTGCTGTTTCATATATTCTCTCGACTACCTTAACTCCTGTCGGTAAACCGAGTCGTGCTTTGACCACTTGCTTAATTTCTTAATTTATTCTTTTTAACTGTTATGCATTGTGCTTTTTTGTAGGGTTCTGGCACCTTCTTAACGACTCTGTCGTGTTCTTCCAGGTTGAATTCAAAACGAAAAAACAACAAAAACTAATGAAAGCGACGGGGAAAACATCGTGGGCGGTGTTTTAAACGACGGAATGAAATCTTCACTGGTCGGATGAGTCACTTTCTTTGAAACTTTTTTGCAGTGAGTTCTTTTGATAATTATTAATTTTGAGTTAAAAATTTATTTTCAAATAGAGATGATTCGTCCATTATCCAATTAGATCTAAGAACATAAAAGAAAATGTATTATACATTTAGAGAAGAAAGAAGAAGAAAGAATTTTAACGTCCACGAGGCTAAGAATAGCCTATGGGACAATCTGATCAAGCAGAATCAGCTTTTTTAAGGTCCGATCTCTGCTTATTCAGGCTGATGATGAGAGCACCCATCTTCACGATATGCTCCTCACTGAACAGGTTATACCATGTGCTGGTAGATAGGAAATTGGCAAACTTCTCCCGGTTGACTTTAAGTGCTTCACACTCCAAGATAAAATGTTTTTCAGTTTCCACACTCCCGCTGACGCAAAACAGGCAAACTCTTTCTTCCCAAATCTCTTTTGGCCTTTTCCACGGCCCGGTCTCACACCAAAGTTGGTGAGAATTGGTTCTAAGCTGTGCGATTAGAATTTTAGCCTTCCATGATATATTAGCCCCTATATAGACTTTTTGAAGATGATCATAATTGGGGTTGAACTCATTAATATAGTATTGTTTCTTCCTTCCTAACCCAATACTCCAATTTTTCTTGTAAAACTTTTCCATAACGAAGACCTTTATCTCCTTGTTGTTTGTGGGGCATGAGTTCAAATAAATATCCCATTTTTTCAACCATTTGATGTTTTGTTTCATCCACGTCTTCTTCCTTTTGCACAAAGTGTCGTTGACAACAACCTTAGGCCATCTATCTTCTCCCATTTGCTTGGTTCTTTTTAAATAGCTAATGAGACGCACCATAGCAGCTACCTCAATAGGGGCAGCACCCATTTCACTTAACATAATATCATATGGGACCATGCTTTTAATTTTGAACTTGCTTGTGATCAAACGTTTTTTAATTCTCTCAATTTGCTTCCATTGAGAATCTAAGGTACTGCTGGCCCAAACTTCACAACCATATAGAATAACCGGCAACACCAAAAGCCTAAAAAGTGTTTGGATGGTTTTCCAATCCCAAAGCTCAGCCTCTCTGCATCTATTTTGAAGTGCATAGAGTGCCTTCCAGCCGCCTAGAGTTCTCTTCTCCCTGCAACCTTCCCAACTAAGACTCTTGTTGAAATCAATTCCAAGGTATTTGTAATCTGCAACTTCTTCAAGAATGCTACCTTCAAAGTAAAACTTATGTTGCTCTTGTTTCTTTCTACTTGAGAAAACCATGATTTTCGTCTTGCTAATATTAACTTGCATTTCCACAATATTGCAAAAGCGCTCAAGGGCAAATAAGTGCTCTTGCAAACCAAGGGCGGAATTAGCAAGCAAAATGAGGTCATCAACATAAAGGAGCAGCCTTATCACAAATTCACCCAATTGAATACCATCACCATTCTGCATGTTTAACCAATCTTCAAGTTTGTCAATGTATAAGCCAAACAAGGTAGGGGAAAGAGGACACCCTTGTTTGACACCAATATCACTCCTAAAACTAGTTGAAATGCCATCAGGAGTTCTGATTTTCACTTTAACCTCCTCATAAAGCCTATGAACAACAGCCCTAAGATGAGTCGGGATACCAAGCTCTTCCATTCTGTGCCACAGTTTGTCACGTGGGACTGTGTCAAAAGCTTTTTTGAAATCAACAAAGCAACAGAAGACATCTTCTTTTTTCTCCCAGGTTTTTTCGATGATGTGTCTCAAAGTAATACCATGATCAACTGTGGAATGTTTAGGTCTGAAACCAACTTGGCCTTTTGCACGTTTATGATTTTCTTCTGCCCATTTGTTGATTCTATTTTCTATCATGCTGCCAAATAACTTAGCAAACAAAGGATTGATCATTATAGTCCTATAGTTGGAGGGGTTATTGACAGCGCCACTTTTGAAAAGAGGTATAGCAAGACTTGTAGTCCAATCTTTAGGAAACCCATGAGGAATGATGTTATTGAATATTTTAGCAATATGAGGGGCAAGGACTTTCATACCCCACTTGAGAAACTCTGCTTGAAGTTCACCTAAGTCTTTAGCTTTACCAACACCCAATTTCTTAATACCCAATTCAATTTCTTGCACGGTGAAAAGATTAGTAGAAATGTTGACCAAGGGTGGGGGAGCCACCTCCAAATCATGTTCATAAAGTTGCCTAGCATAATCAAACCATTGAGTGGCTGTGATACTATTGTCAATCTGTTTCTTTTTTTATTGTAGCTCTTTCCAAAAAAGTTTGGGATTATATTTGCTAAGAAAAATTAACTCTTCCCTCCTAGTACACATAAAATCAGCTTTCTTTTTCTTTAAAATCTGTTTGTAAGCTTTGACGTGAGTCTCTTTATTATTTGACTTTCTTAAACCTCTTCTAGCCATTTTGCATTCCTCATCAAACCAAGCATTCACCGGGAAACAATTTGTCTCAGATTTTTTGTTTTTTATTTTTTGCATTTTGAGAGGGCCACATGGATCAGATTTGTTAACTTATGACTGTTGAGATCATGAAATATCTTTTTCTCCCATTTAAGAAGTCTCTCCAAAGCAGCCTGGAAGATACAAGAATTTTCTTGCGTCAAAAGAATTTTGCCCTTTGAATGTTGTTGCAGGGAAGGTTGATTTTTTTCCACATAATACCTCTTTTCTGCCCAAACAATACTTAAATAGATCGGTTTGTGATCTGATTTGAGGTCCCATAAATGTTCACCAATCACCATATCTTCGATTTTTCCACATAAGCTATGTGAACAAACAACGTAGTCAACCACACTCGCCCCATTGTAAGTGTTGCAAGTGAAATTGCTGGAATTTGTCCATCTAATCAGACCATTACAGATAATTAAGTCAAGCATGCCACAGAGAGTAAGCAACTCTTCCCCAAATTGGTTGCAATCATTGGTGTCTTCTGACACTCTCTCCCATTGATGATTTTCTTCTTCTAGGAGCCAAATAGGATTATAATCATCTTTACAGCTAAAGATGCAAGCTTGTTCACTTGCAGTTCTAGCATTGAAATCTCCCACAAGGAGGACCTCACCAAGCTGAGAGAACACATCAATATCTTTTTTTAGGGCAGCAAAGGGGTCTTTGCTGTCAAGACCACATTTCTTGTAAGTTTTGGAGACCTGCGGAGCAAAATAACATGCTGCAATCCTAATAAAATTGTAATTTTCTGAGATCTTAAACCATAAAAACTGTTTATTGGAGTCCTCTTTTTCATGCTGAATGAGACGCCCTTCTTTTTCTTTCACTAACACCAATATCCCACCATGACCCTTGCCATTGCTAGTTGCTTTGTTCCACATTGTCATTTTTTAATAACCTTCAAACGTGGGAGTTTTACAACCTTCGTGTTCATGAGTCTCAACAAGACAAATAACGTCTCTACCTTCCGCAATAGGCCCTAACCCAGGCCCACATCTCCAAGGGTAGCCTCTACAGTTCCAACAAACTAGACTCAAAGAGGCCTGGGTAGATCTTGATTGCTATTTGCCTTGGGATGCAAGACTCGGTGCTAAGTCTTCATCTCTATGTGGCTGAAAGGTTTTTGTTGCAATGTACCCAGCTCCATTTGTTGTTGTTGTTTTGCTGCTCTCTTGTTGCTCTATCCTATATTGGGGACCGGAATATGCAATTACTGCTTTGCCATTGAACAACCACGCTCTTTTTCCTTCATCTCTAGCTGCCCTAATCTTTGCCATTTCAGCCCTTCTTTCTTCTAGTTGTCTCATTGTTAGATCTTCATCCAAGAAAAAATGAGTACCCTTTAGAAGTTGCTTCTTACTTAACAAATTTTGCTTGTCGCGAACACTTGTGTTTATGACATCATTTTAGAACCACTATACATTTGTTTGGCATCTTTCATCAAGAGAACTTGATCCTTGCAATTTAGTAGGTTTCCCAAAAGTGTATGTAAACATCATCTTTCCTTGTGTATATCTTTAATATTAGAAATAAAATTGAAGAAATTCCAATTGTGCACATTTTGCAAGACCAAATCCATGAGTTTCATGTTTAAATATGCACACAAGTTTAGATCTACATTCATGAAAATCGAGTACACACTCACATCGACAACAAAATAAAACATTAAGTATGTAGAATCTAAGATTTTCATCCATGTCAAGCTTAAATTTTGTAACATTAATAAATCAACTTCTAAAAAACTATTACAATGTTTCTATTTTATCATATATTGAATTAAATATTACATTAAAATTATTTCAATTTCTATAATAATGTAAAATATTTATATTAGAAATTGTAAATTTAATTTATATGACTAATAATGACTACTAGTAAAAATAGGTATGAACTAAAGTTGATCATATGGTCATATTTATATCTTTCACTATAAAATACAATTAGAACTTGGAAGTGTGAGATGATTGATGGTCCCAATATGGGAAGTGGGACTCCTTTTGGACATCAACTTGAATGTAGTGCAGTCTATTTACAAATTTTAACATTTTATTTTGTCAATGCGTATTCTACTTGCAGATTTGATAAAAGATTAGATCACAACACATGGTAGAAAAAGACGCTCCGCTACCATGACCTTTATGTGATTAGGGTTTCAATGTTCAAATCACTCTCTCTTTACTCCAGGAAACAACTCAATTACATGGGAACAATTTAGTTTGCCAAAACTCCTTTGCCATTATAATAATTGCTAGACAAAATCGTGAATCTTCTGGATTATCTGATATTTTTTATGAGGTACTTTAGGACTTGGTTAAATCACTTGGTTTTTGTTGAATTGTTAAAAAAAAAATCTGCATATATATATATATATATATATAATAAAAGTCAAAAAAGTTATTAGCACATGGACGGCGATTAAATCTATTTTTTTATTTTTATAGTTTTCATAAAATGAAAATAGCTTAGACTTTAACTCATAAATTTAGAAATAAATATAAGATTTATTGTTTTTAATATGTATTGGACATAAAACATCATTATCAATATCATCATTCAACACATAATTAAACATGATTACATAGTAAGAGTTGATGTCAAACTCAAATCATCACCATCAAGATCATTATAAGACAAAGTTTTATTTATTTATTTATTTTTAAACGAAGAAGAAGGAGAAGAATATCATCACTAAGATTTTGATTTCATTCAGAAAATTGTACTACTAGTTTGACCCTTTTCTATTATCTTTGTTATCTTATTTGTTTATTTTTTTTAAAAAGAAGAAAAAGAATAAGAAGATCATCAATAAGAATTTGATTTGATTCGCAAAGATTCTACAACTAGTTTGACACTTTTGTGTTATCTTTATTATATAATATTTATTTATAATTGTCGTCTCGTTTTTGTAATTCAACTTTGTTTAATATATAAAAATAAGCTCAATTTCATAAAAAATGTGAATCCTAAAATCCATAACTAATATCATCATATAAGAATTTAATTTCAACAAAATAGGCAACTCCCAATTCACATATTATTTCTAAATAAGGGTTTTTATATGACCAAATGCTCATACATATGACAAGATCAACCACTCACTAATAAAGGGCGAAAAAGAGAGAAAGTCAAATGAAATATTTTCAAGTTTTAAATACCATGCAATCTAATTAAAGATTTTTTTGTTTATTTTTCTTTGCATTAAAGATTTTTTATAACAAAATAAAATGAAAGATTTTAATAATGTCTACAAGATTAGGTGATTTATAATATCAAGAGTTACGAAAAAGGTGAAATTGTTGTTCAAAAAAAAGTGTGCAAGTCTGTGTTGATTTATAAGATCTTTATAAAATAACTTGAAAGGAAGATCAACTTTTCTAAGTGTTAGTTGCAAACTATAAATATAGTGCAAGCTCTTCTCCCCACTTAGCTTCAAATACAACTCTCAACCTATATGGGATGTTATTTCTTTAATCATTGGCAATGGCATATAAGATCCAATATAATTCATTTCCTATTGAAATTTGCATATAAAAAACTTTTTACTCCAGTCAAGAAAGAGAGATTGAATTCAATGTGGAGATGTTCATTATTTTCCAACAAATGATTTAGGCTTAGCAATACAATTTGAAAATCAAAGGGTATTGCTCAAGCTCAATTCTTAGTTTGGAAACTCTTACATCATTATCTTCTCATGGGTGACTGACTTTGTTTCTTTCAAATGGTCTCATTAAGTTGTTTATCTTATAAAAGAAATAGTCTATCAAGCATTTATTTTGGTTCTAATTTCACCCCTAGGTCTTATGGAAATCCATAATCCATTCTTTATTAAATATCTTCCCTATGTAGCTTACCTACAAATTTGCCTTATTCAGGATCGAGATGTCTTGTAGTACTATTTTTTAATCTTGTTGTCAAATGATATTTTTTCATTTAGAAGCAAAGATGCTACTATCGTGTATATATTATGTAATCTTCTTTTTGTAGGTTGTCAATCTTGTAGATAATCACAGAATTCAAGGATGTTTGGAATTTTACAACATTAACTTGGAAAAGTGACAAAGAACTCAAACATGACTTCATACTACACAACACTCTTATCAAGGACATCTAAAAGGTTCAAGATTACATTCCTCTAGCTCTCCATTTAAAATTTTATAATCTCATTCCATGTAATGTTTTTAACGATTGGAAGTGGGTATAAGGTTATATATTTTAAAAAAAATCTTTCAAGCTAACCTACTTAAAGCTTCTCACTCCAACTTAAAGTCAACCAAGATTGAATATGAAATGCAAAGTGAATTGGTCTGAGTCTAAGTGGTTTACCTTGAGCCTTGCTAATTAGAAAACTAAAGTTAAAGCTTTAAAGCTCATTTTAACATGGAGGTTATACACTACAAAATTGTTGGGGAGAATGTGGTGTCAACCAACATGGTATCAAACCCTTGGGAACACTTATGGCACAAAAAGTTGTTATCGGCACCCAACATTTCTTCCTAGACTTCATTGTCATTCCACTGGAGAAAAAGGCCTATGATACCCTCCTCGGAAGAGGTTGACTGATCATGGAAAAGGCAAATCATAATTGGAAGAAGAACACACTCTCCATCGAGAGTGAAGGGCATAAATATAAGATCGACTTGAGGAACCGGGCAGTGAGTGAAGAACCGGCATCCTCTGACTCAGAGTCTGAGGGTGGAGAGTTAGGTATGAATAAAGGGAGGAAAGACATGGAACCCAACGACAAAGGGGTGCTCGAGTTGGAAGACTACTCTGACAATGAGGTGAGTTCCTTGAACGGATTAATTCACTGGCAGATGGACGATTATGAAGTTTTCTACCCCGACTGTAACATGCTACAAATTGGCAAATTTGAGGAAGTGCAAAGCTTGTCGTACGATATTCATCTTTGCACTGCCCCTTGACCCCGCTAGGGGACACTAACCCCGGACCCTGTTGGGGGCGTTGCCCCCAAACCCCCATTTGATTTGGCAGGTACACGACAAGTTGGGGTTGTCCAGTCCAAGTCATTCTCCAGACAACTTGATGTTTGTCTTACTTTTCTTGCTACCCAAGCTACCGAATGTCTATTATGTCAAAAATTCTAGAGACTATCGGCCATGCATTTTGGACTTGCAAGAAATCTCAAAAAAATGGCACACAATTATCACTTCTCTTTCTTCTATGTTTAATAAAAAAAATAAGTTAGATTTGCTCTTTTAGGATTGCATTGCTCTCGAAACAAGTTTTCATGATCTTTTCTTCAATGTATAAACATTTGAATATTTAAATGTAAATATTTTTTTTCTAATGTCTTTTTGTATATGGAAGTGAGTATAAACTAGTTAAATTAGATCCACGTTGATGTTTGAGGATAATAAAATTAGATCCACACTACTCAAGATCAACCTTAAGCCTTCAAAATTGACCTATAAGAAAATATATTTATTCTAATCTCAGAATAATGAACATACATATCTTCCATTTTTATATTCCAACATTATATATATATATATATATATATATATATATATATATATATAACTTTTATATCTTATTTAATTAGTTTGGAAGAATTCAGTCCCTTACAATCTTATCTCCAATCCCTTACAATTTTATATCCTACAATCTTATTATTATAATTATCATTATCATCATCTTGTGAAAACCCCATAAATGTAAGACTTTGACTAAACCTATTACAATGCTGATTATCACAATATATCTGTTTTTAATAGTGACTATCTAACGAAGCCTAAATCATCAATCCGTTTACAAATACTAAGCTGTCATTGACTTCGAAAACGCTCAACAATAATTCCAAATGGTGATGTATAAAAGTACACAACTAAAGCTTTTCATAGTGTAATTAATACAACTAAGAAAGCACTTTCCTACCTATGTCTCCCTCTTTACCTACATCAAATCATGCCTTGTAACAATAACAGGCGTCTTCATATGCATTATTTATATATATAATATTGCCGTAAGAATAACAAAGGAATTGATAGAGACTTTGTGGTGCACCCGTAATTATTCTATAAGGAATAAACATTCTTGGATCTTCACTTCACTTACCATTTCGGTTGTCTTCGACAGCAACGTCTGATCTAACATAAGTCTAAGAGAAACTGAAATATTTTTTGAGGAAAAAAGATTAAGCTTTATTACCCTTTACGAATTTGATTATAGATGTGGGAATGGAACCATATTCATATGTTTATTGAGATTATGTATGAGGATCTTTGCATATGTAATGTGTCTTTTTTCAAAAGAAGTTTTATAATATTTTATTATTATTTATAGTATGAATAAAATTTAAATATAATAAAAAAAATTGAAATTATAATAAAATTAAGATATAAGTTTGAATATTTATTTAATTATTTTTTATTCTTCCAATCAATTTGAAGGAAAATATCATTTTTTTTCACACCACCTTATCTTTTAGAAGCTTAGTCTAAATGGATCAACATAGGATTTTAATAGGTCTTAAGTAGTCATATCTCAAAGATAATCCCTATTCCCTAAATGAGTTATAAATTAAGTTAGTGGTAGAGCTAATAAATCTTAATCGAGAGTTACTTTGCCCCTTTCTTGTTTCTTTCTTTTAGTGATATATTGTTTGGACCCTTAGTTGAATTTTGCATTAAATCAACTAGGTCTATGCAGTTTCATTATGAAATATTTTAATATTTCAATCATCAATGTCTCTTAAAATCCTCTTTTGTTCCAAAGATCATATGATTATGTTCATTGGGATATCTCATTCAATCTAAAAATGCTTTTGATAATTTAATTAGAAAGAACTCAACCAAAGAATCTTAGTAGATTTGATCCTAATGAATTTGATGATCATTATCATATCTTGTTTCTAGTTTCAATGACTTTGTTGGAGATTGGTCCATCAAATGCAATTCCTCTAATATGGACATATAACTAGTGCTTCCATATCTCATGATTCAACATATACATCACTTAAGATTTTATGTATCAAAATACCAATAGATAGACCTTTCATTAGCTCATTGATTTCTTGGATAGTCATCTCCTCGCCCTTTATTTGTTAATCTAATTCTTTTCCTTCAAAATTTCAAATGGTGCAACCATAAAAGGTGCATCTGATTCCCAACTAGCTTGAGCACTTACTCTAAAATCATTCATCTTTAGTTTTAATTTTAATTTTTAAAAAAGTCCAATTATTCTATGATAGGATAATTAAGAATATTTTTCTATTAACTCTATTATAGCTCCAAATACCAAAATGCTACCTTTTGTAAAGTATTAGGCTCCTTGAATTTTTTGCAATAGGTCAAAGTGCTATATCTTTTGTCTATACCAAATTTTTGTCTTGTATTTAACACAATCTCTAAATCCTTATCCAAGTAAGTTTTTATGTGGGAAGTAGAACATAATGAATGAATTTTTTTCTTAAGTATACACATATCAAACTAAGACAAAGAGCAAAGAAATGAAGACAAATAAAAAACAAAATTTTAAAGAATTATATTTCATTGAGTAAGTGAAATTAAGGGGAAAAAAGAAAAACAAATATTTCAAATGCTTATGTAGTTTGTGTACTATAACAAATGAAATGAAAACATGTTATATCAAGACATTAAAATATGACAAAAACTAGTGCAAATGAAAAATAAGTCAACATAAAATGCCTAAATATCACCTTAATCATTTAGTTATAACAAAAATATTATAATTCTTGACATGTGACTTATAAAGGTGGTTCTCAATACTTTTTGTTAATATTATTTTTTGATCTACATATTTGACATGTATTTTGTTGAATAATTACTTCATTATCCAAGATAATCTAATACCAACAATGCCCTTGCACTAATCCCTAAATAGACTTACACTTAATTAACATTTTTTAGATTTGTTTTATATATTAGCTTTACTCGCCCTACTAAATGAATAGGAAAACTTCAACCACTTGTTTTTTCTCTCTTCTCATATGGATAATAATAGAATCCATACCTTCACAAAACAAATAAATCAAGGTACCATAATTCATGTGTTTACTTTATTTTTAATGAAGCTTGTCATGATGCTAATTGTAAGAGTGTGTAGACATTGCAACAAAAACATTTTAGCTAACAATTTAGGTCATAATTTTTAGCAAGGAAAAGAACCAAACAAAAAATTTGTGTGATAAGCTAAAAAATCTAACAAAGATGGTCACCTACACCCATGAGAATATATATGATTGAGTATTGCAACATTTTTTTTATGACTATGGTTAGTCTAAGTGTTAGGTACATCTTGTTAGAACTCTTAATATGATTAGCATAAGTTTTTGTTAGCCCCAACAAAGCAAGTTGATATGTGTAGTTTACAAGTTTTGGAGTGGCAATATCCACCATAGAAAAGCCTAATTTTGTGATGCTCTTAAGCTAGACAGCTAAATACACTCAAAATGTGTATGGGTTGATGGAGGTGGAGATTTAAATCACCACTACTAAAAGAAAAGTTCAGATATATGAAGGCCTAAAATGAAGTATCTAAGTACATTCAAGTTTTGTGTGACTTGAAGGTGTTGGAGATTCAATCTCCCACAAAGCCTAAATATGTGAGGAGCCATAGTTAGGCAACTAAATCTAATCAAGACATATGTAACTTAAGGGCCTTGAAGATTCAATATTTGCTCATGCAAGCCAAATTAAGTCAAACTTTAGTAGTTTGCCATAAAAGATTATCAAAGATTTGAATGTTAAACATTCCACATATTATAATCAAGATCACTAGTTCTTTATGATCTTGAATAAGATAAATTTAAAATGATATTAATATTTATAAGATAGAAAATAAGAAATAAAAATGCAAAAAACTTCAACAAACCTTTAAAAAAATTAAAAAACATATAAAACAAATCATACCCGTACACCTTACATATCTTATCATTCTAGAATCCTATCCTCAAGCCCCATTCTATTGAAACTTAAAAAAGGAAAAAAGTGAATTAAAGAAAAACAAATCTTTAAAATGCAAAATGTTGTTAAAACAAAATCTTTGACTAAATAAAGAGATATTAATATAAATAAAACCTCTTATGCCTTACGGATCTTATCATTCTAGAATCGTATGGTGAAATCCCATTCTACTTAAAACTAAAATCACATACAATTCCTTAAATGTTCCCCTATTGTTGTCCCGTTTCAAACAGCCGAACCTACAGAGAGTAAAATTACTCGCACAGTCCAGAGAGTAAAATTATTCGCAGTCTTGGCGTTAGTAAAATCTTGCAAATTTTCAAAAGTGAAAGGTGCAGATTCAATCCAGAGACCTTGGAGCGCACTCCAAAGAACTCGGATTTCATGTACACCGTGTCATATAATATTCCTGACAGAAAATTTGTGAAACTTTAATTCATTCCAAAAAAATTAACTGGGCATGTACAGTCTAGGCCCCTACACGAAGCAGGGCAAACGGCGTATAGTCTCATGAAAAATGAAATACGGAACAGGCGAAATACTATTAACATCAACTAAAATTAAATCGCGTAATTAGCGCAATCAGCGCAGTAATTCAGACTACTAGTATTAACATTAACTAAAATTAAGTTGCGTAATTAGCACAATCAGCGCAGTGCTAGTACAGGTAGGCTCCAGTATTCAAAGGAAAGGGGGAACATAAGCGGCCGCCTTCTCTGGGCAAATAATTTCAATGATAATTTCCCCAATCACCGCTAAATTCATCCTACTGCTTTCTAAATTGATTTACCTGTCACAATTTCTGTCAAAATTCATCCTATTGTTTTCTAAATTGATTTACCTGTCGCAATTTCTCCAAAAGTAAAAGACAATTTAAACATTTCCATTTCCGACAGAATTTATAGCTGAATTTTCTGAATGAAAAAACGGAAAATGCAAATATTTGGAGTTTGATAAAGAAAATAGAATCTACTACCAATAGTTTTCCCAAAAAAGAATCAAGAACGAGAATATTTATAGCTGAAGAGTTTGGCAGTTCCTTTGCGGGGAGAACAATAGGAGTATATTCGTATAAGATTGAAAGCTAAATTACTAAATAAATTAATAAAAACTTATGGCCGCAATTGCGATGTGCAACATCACCTGTAAAGCAGGAAATTGAACAGGAATGTGACAATTCACCTTCTTTTCCAATACGCACACTCCGACTGTGATTTTGGAGCCAAGATTGTCGGCGTTCTCCATCTTGGCGATTCTACGACTCGAACCCGCGACCTGTGCACTCCTTTAGTATGCAATCCTCTGCTACCAATTCTGTTAGCCAAATGTAAATTTTGTTAGCCGAATACGGGATAGTTTAATTCAGGCGCGTATCCCACGGTGCGGTAAGTGGGGACACTACCGCATATACCAGAATTTAATATTTGCACCTTTCTTTCTTTTTTTAATTAAATTTTGAGTGCCTAAAATTCTTGCCGGGGATGACACGCACTCTGACCACTCACTCCAGGGTTTATAATTATAGTTTTGTAACATCCTTTTTGTTTGGAGTTACTTTAGCTGCTTTAGTTAAACAATTCACATGTTTAATGTGAAGAGATTTTGAAATTTAACGAACTTTAGGGATACGCATGCACCTCATCAATGCTAAACTAAAGGCCTCACGTGACATGACCTGGTAAAAAGGCAAAGGGAAAACGCGGGGGACGTATTAACGTTTGTGCTGATGAAAATTGTTTACTTTCTTTCTGCTTTTTTGTTTTTGGTTTATTTTCATTGGATTTCTGATAAATGTATTAGGGGAAAGGAGTCATTAGGGGAAGAGCACCAGTAGCTGTTATAGCTAACTTCGCGCACCCACAGATCCTAAACAATATATCGAATTTTGATTTATTTATTTTGGTTGTCTTCGTATGCGACTTAGCTTCTTAAACCTATTGATCTGGCTTTTGGGTAGTAACGATATGATCTATATGGGTTGTTATGCGTCGCAAGGTCAAAAAGTGGTCATTTCAAAGTGTCGACCGATACTTGACCTCTTTTGCGCCAATACTCGCACACCAAAACACCATTATCCATTTGTAAAATACCTAAAAGCTAATATATTTTTCACCTTTTATAAAAAATAATTAACCTAAAAAAATTATGACATGCATATAATTAAAAATAATGATAAATGTAAACAAGTTTAAAATGGGTGGTCAAAAAACATGTTGACCACCCATAACCCCCTTCCCGCGGAGGTATGGTGGCCCCACGTGGCACGAACTCCCATTATCTTTTTTGCCCTAAAAACTTAGGGAAATAAATTGTTTCCCTAACATTTGCACTCGCAAGTTAGGAAAATTGTTTCTGTCGGCGACCTTCTTCGCATCCTCGGCCTCCTCTACAACCTCTGCCTTTGGCGGCCTCCTCTGCAACCTCGGCCTTCGGCAGCCTCCTCCGCAACCTCGGCTCCCAGGTAATGATAACTCGTCCATATTGCATATTGGATGTCCAATGACGGTTTTGCTCCTTTGCAGCTGCATTATGCTTTGTCTATTGATGATTTCTTCGTATGCTCTGTTAATGCATATCTCTTCGTTTACTTCGAAACCCCTTCATTATTTTTCATTTCGTTTTTTGGTTGCGCTGTTAAATAGTGTTTCTCTGTTTATAATGCCAAAATCATTACAGTTAATGCGAAAAAATTGATTATTGTTCATAATAGTTTGAAACCCCTTCATTATTTATCATTTCCTTTTATGGGTGCACTGTTAAATGGTGTCTCTCTGTTTATAATGCCGAAATCATTACAGTGAATGCGAAAAAGTTTGATTATTGTTTATAATTGTTCGAAACCCCTTCATTATTTATCATTTTCTTTTATGGGTATGTTGTTAAATGGTGTCTCTCTGTTTATAATGTCGAAATCATTACAGTGAATGCGAAAAAAATTGATTATTGTTTATAATTGTTCGAAACCTCTTCATTATTTATCATTTCCTTTTTATGGCTGCATTGTTAAACGTTGTCTCTCTGTTTATAATGCAGAAATCATTACAGTGAATGCAAAAAAAATTGATTATTGTTCATAATAGTTCGAAACCCCTTCATTATTTATCGTTTCCTTTTATGGGTGGGTTGTTAAATGGTGTCTCTCTGTTTATAATGCCGAAATCATTACAGTGCCTGCGAAAATTATTGATTATTGTTCATAATAATTCGAAACCCCTTCATTATTTATCGTTTCCTTTTATGGGTGGGCTGTTAAATGGTGTCTCTCTGTTTATAATGCCGAAATCATTACAGTGACTGCGAAAATAATTGATTGTTGTTTATAATTGTTCGAAACCCCTTCATTTTTTATCATTTCTTTTTATGGGTGCGTTGTTAAATGATGTGTCTTTGTTTGTAATGCAGAAATCAGTATAGTGAATGTGAAAATAATTGATTATAGTTCAGAATTGTTCGAAACCCCTTCATTATCTATCATTTCCTTATATGGGTGCGTTGTTAAATGGTGTCTCTCTGTTTATAATACCGAAATCATTACAGTGCATGCGAAAATAATTGATTATTGTTCATAATTGTTTGAAACTCTTCATTATTTATCATTTCTTTTTATGGGTGCGATGTTAAATGGTGTGTCTCTGTTTATAATGCGGAAATCATTACAGTGAATGCGAAAATAATTGACTATTGTTCATAATTGTTTGAAACCCCTTCATTATTTATCATTTCCTTATATGGGTGTGTTGTTAAATGGTGTCTCTCTGTTTATAATGTCGAAATCATTACAGTGAATGCAAAAATAATTGACTATTGTTCATAATTGTTTGAAACCCCTTCATTATTTATCATTTTTCTTTTATGGTTGCGTTGTTAAACGTTGTCTCTCTGTTTATAATGCTGAAATCATTACAGTGAATGCGAAAATAATTTATTATTGTTCATAATTGTTCGAAACCCCTTCATTATTTATCATTTTCTTTTATGGTTGCGTTGTTAAATGTTGTCTCTCTGTTTATACTGTCGAAATCATTACAATGAATGCGGAAATAAATGGACTATTGTTCATAATTGTTCAAAACCCCTTTATTATTTAGCATTACACACACACACACACACACACACACACACACACACACACACACACACACACACACACACACACACACATATGCGTGTGTGTGTGTGCGCGCTCTTAAATGGTTAATGGGTGTGCTGTTAAATGGTGTCTCTGTTTATAATGCCGAAATCATTACAGTGAATGCGAAAATAATTGATTATTGTCCATAATTGTTCGAAACCCCTTCATTATTTATCATTTTATTTTATGGCTGCGTTGTTAAATGTTGTCTCTCTGTTTATACTGTCGAAATCATTACATTGAATGCAAAAAAAAATGGACTATTGTTTATAATTGTTTCAAACCCCTTTATTATTTATCAGTACATATATACACACACGCGTGTATATATGGGTGTGTTGTTAAATGGTGTCTCTCTGTTTATAATGTTGAAATCATTACAGTGAATGCAAAAAAAAATGAGCATTGTTCATAATTAATCGAAACCCCTTCATTATTTATCATTTCATTTTATGGGTGCGCTGTTAAATGGTGTCTCTCTGTTTATAATGCCGAAATCATTACAGAGAATGCAAAAAAGATTGATTATTGGTCATAATTATTTGAAACCCCTTCATTATTTTTCATTACATATATACACATGTGTGTGTGTGTGTGTGTGGGTGTGTACATGTGGCACGATCTCTCGCTATCCTTTTCGCCCTAAAAACTTAGGGAAATGAAGATTTTTGTGGCATTTTCATTGTTTGCTCTGCCTTCAATTTGTTAATATATTCACTGTAAATAATATTATCAGGCATACCATGTAGTACTTCCATTAAATTTCATATGAGAAATACAATAACATCATTCAGCCATTTACTCATTTTGTTTTTAGCTATATGGTTATTGTCTATATTATCATGCATACAGAAATAGAGACACAATACCATTTTATTTTGTTCAAAGATGTTCAATGATGAGTTATAGAAATAGATTTGTTTTTCATCATTTATCTCAATGGCATTGAGGGGTTAATTTCAATGATCTCTGTCTGTATATATATTTATATGGTAGCATTTTTTTTGTTGTTGAAAGATGTTCAATGATGTAATTGTTCTCTATCTAGTAGAATATCAACAATATCCAATTTTCAATCACATCACAGTTTCTCTTCTTGTTATATAATGTTTCAAGTTTTGTACCTATGTCTGTGTGTCTATATATATATACACACACACACATACGCGCGCACAACACAGTTACATACTTATAACTCCTGCATGGCTCTTTTGAGTTCTCTGGCTATATGGTTAATGTTATATAATGTTTCAAGTTTTGTACCTATGTCTGTGTGTGTGTGTGTGTGTGTGTGTGTGTGTGTGTGTGTGTGTGTGTGTGTGTGTGTGTGTGTGTGTGTGTGTGTGTGTGTGTAGACACACATCACAGTTGCATACTTACAACTCTTGCATGGCTTTTTTGAGTTCTCCGGCTATATGATTATTGTCTATATTATCATGCATACACAAATAGAGACACAATAACATTTTATTTTGTTGAAAGATGTTCAATGATGAGTTACAGAAATAGATTTGTTTTTCATCATTTCTCTCAATTGCATTGAGGGTTTCATTTCAATGATCTGTCTCTCTTTATATATTTATACGGTACCATTTATTTTTTGAAAATCATGTTCAATGATGGAATTGTTCACTATCTAAAGAGAACATCAGCAATATCCAATTTTCAATCACATCACACTTACATATTTTGTTCCTTCATCTCATGCTTATAGTTTGTCTCCTTGTTATATACACTTTCAAGTTCTCTACCTATATGGTTATTGTCCACACACACACACACACACACACACACACACACACACACATGTATGTGTGTACATATACATGTATATGTATACATGAAGAAACACACAATAGCATAATATATTCTATAACGATGGTTGATGCGAGTTCTCTGGCTATATGGTTATTGTCTATATATATTTTTATATGTATATGGACAATAACCATATAGCCACAGAACTTGGTGTAATCAACAACAGTTTCTTTATTCTAGGGCGGTCATTCAAATTGGTACACATTGAATAAGTAAATTCCTTCTACAGTCAATGTTAAATGTTATAAATCTTTTAATTTAAATTATATTATTTTCAGTAAACCAGCATTTATTTCAATATAGTCACTGTAAATAATATTAACAGCCATGGTGGATGTCCAATGATGGTTTATGCTCCTTCGTAGCTGCATTATGCTTTGTATATTGACGATTTATTTGTATGTGGTTTACAGTTTCATTTCAATGCTCTCGTATAGCTTAGTGTGCCTATATGTTTGTCATCCACACACACACACATACATGTATGGTTATTGTCCATACACACATACACACACATATACATGTGTGTGTGTAGAATAAAATTGAACAATTCGAAGCAATGGAGGTCTGCATATTCAATATGACATGAACGAATGTTTCCCACAAAAATTCAAATTTGAAAATTGGTAGCTACCACAATTGAATGCATTGCACATTTGAGTTATATTATAAGAAAAAAAATTTCCATGTCACTTTGATTACAATCCAATTCATTGCATATTTCTAAGTTCTACAAATTCCCTTTCCACATTCCTTATGTAACTATTTCTTTGCAATATGTATGTATGTTATACATATGCATATTCATATGTATGTATATGTGCAATTCTATGTACATATGCATATGTATGTAGTTGGATATGTATATGTATGTACTTATGCATTCAATAATGTATGGATGATTTGTTGTTACAACGTTACGCTACCCTCGAATATTGTTGTTTTTTGCAGGCATGCTAGAGCATCAAGGGAAGAACCATACTTGTGGAAGATCATCATATCAATGTAAATGTGTTTATTAATACACTTCAATTCTTTGGAGATTATGCCTTTAATGCTTACATTTTATATTAATTTGTGTAGATATCTTAGGTAGTTATGCATTTCTTATTAAATGTGTTTCTTAACACACCTTAGTTTGTTTTGCATTTTGTTGTGATTGTTGTGGCAGGCAATGATCTAGGACTCACTATGTCAAAGACAACAAGCATGCCTCTTAGGTAAAGTCCATATGACTTTACTTTGGCAATGATCTAGTAGACAATGCAATTTGTGAATTGTTTTTGTTTCAATTTCTGAATTGTTTGTGTTTCAATTTGTTCTAATTTCTCACTTAGTTCATATGTTTCAATCTTCTCTTTGTTGGAATTTTACTTTCGCAATGATCTTGTAGACAATGCAATTTCTGATTTGTTTATGTTTTAAATTCGAAATTTTGTTTTTTTTTAATTTGTTTAAATTCCTCACTTAGTTCATATGTTTCAATCTTCTCTTTTTTTGATCTGTACTTTGGCAATGATCTAGTAGACAATGCAATTTCTTATTTGTTTATGTTTCAATTTCTGAATTGTTTGTGTTTCAATTTGTTTAAATTCCTCACTTAGTGCAGTAGAAAAAGGAAGTGCCCTATTGTTTGTGTTTCAATTTGTTTAAATTACTCACTTTCTGAATTGTTTGTGTTTCAATGATCAAATGTAAGTGCCCTATTTGAGGAAAAGAACTAGACAAAGAATTGTCTTATATTGCCTTAAAAGATGTCTTGTTAGATACTGCCAAGAATGATAACTTGGCAGCTACCAAGATATCTTTTAAGGCAATAGAAAATAGTTCTTTGTCTGGTGCCTTTTTACAAATGGGACACTTCCTTTTATCATTTCGAGGCAATGACCTAGTAGACATATTACACACTGCAATTTATATATGATGACTGCAATTTGAATACTTATAATATGATGACTGCAACTTGAATATTTATAAGTGTTCAAATTTCTCACTATCAAAAGAGGACATATCAGTGGCATGTGAATAATCAAATGCCATTGATATGGCCTTTTTGATAGTGAGTAATTTGAACACGTATGTGGCCTTTTTTATAGTGAGAAATATACGAGATCAATTCAACTGATATATGAGAAATATCACATCACAGAAAACAAACATATCAGATTTACAACAACACCATCAATTCTTTGGAATATCCATCTGATATATCTGAAAACAACGGAGTTCTGAACACATTACAAAATATGGCAGTATGTCATTCTGTAATCACATCATAGTTATATCGAAACTCAAAATCTGCTCTCCATTTGGGTATTAATCACATCATGGTTATATCAATTCTCCATTTGGGTATTAAATGGAGGAGGTGTGACAAATCCAACCCCAACGGACTGTGGCCTACTAGGGTCTGACCCACCAAAATTATTTTCTTCGCTATGAGGGGTTTGTAAGCAACTTGCTATTTGAGCAAGGAATGCCTGGTTTACACCTGAAGTAAGTTGCACGATGTCTGAGGGTCCAGGTGCAGTCCCAACCTGCATAGTATTAATAGTTGCAAAGGCTGGAGACAAGAGGTTCATCATTTCCATGAGAATTGGGTGTCGGATGGGTAGAGGTTTTGCGACTGTGGCAACATCTTTTGTCCTCTTCGCACGCTTGGCTGCCTTTTCAGCTTTCATCCTCTCCTTCTCAAGCTTTGCTTCTGCATCTTTCTTTGCCTTGGCTTGTCTTCGAATGAACTTGTCTTGGGAATCCTACAATTTTTTGGCCTGTTTTTCCACCCTCATAGCCTCCTTTTCTATCGCTTCTGCTTCACGTTGTGCCTTCCTCTGTCTCATCTGCTCTTTCTTCTGCTCTGCCAATTCCTCTTCTCTTTTCCTTTCAGCCTCTTTATCTTTTTCCCTTTGAATGTACTCATTAGATGTCAAGATCTGTGACTGGCTACTAAGACGCAGAACCCCTTTCTTACCTCCACGTGAAGATTGGTTCATTCTCTGCACTGGAAGTCTTAAGAATTGGCTAATTTGCCTTGGCTGTTGCTGCCCATCCTCTTGTGTGCATGGTACAAACTCAGGTTCATCTTCACTTATGTGAACTTCGTCTTCACCATCAGTACCATCTTGCTGCTCCTAGTTGACTGCATTGGTGAAGTAATGAATGACATCTACTGGATCAATTTCTGGCAGACTAGGCATGGAAAGCATTTCATCATCACAGTTGGCTGCATCTTGGGTCCACTTTGGTATGTCAGCTTGTGTTGGCAAAGACATGCCTGTTGATGTATTTTCAAAACCCTCATTTAGCTGGCTGGTTTGTGGGGGCAGACCTGCTTCGACAGTTTCTGGTGTCAAACTTGTACCCTCAATCGTTGTTTGTGTTTCGCTATGGAGCTCTACAAAATCTTGAATCTGTTCCTCATTAAAACCTGCCAATCGTAAGCACGCTTCCGCTGCCATATACTCTGGTTCTTCATCCCTTGAAGCGACATCATGTTCTGTTCCAACCTCAAATGCCTCACTTGGTCTCATATCATTCTGTAATGCATTTCGGTTAAGTGGCCAAATCCCTGTCCTATAGAAGCCACTGATTATATTGGTCAGTGTCAATGCTTGGGCAAAGGCCTTGCTCGCAAGAGTTGCCAACTCTTCCCTTCCAATTTCAATTTGTGGAAACTTAGACATCCATATACTCCTTTGTTGTTTGAAATAATTTTTGAAAGGTGAGAATACAAAGACATCAAGTGGCTGCAGTTTGTGGCTTGTATGAGCCGAAAGGGTCACTAAATCAATACCTATCTGCCTTGCTTCTTCAATTGTCTTGAAGGCTACATGGCTGCCATTATCGTCGAAGATCAGTAGGGCCCTATGCGAGGGTGAAACTCCATGAGGGACTGAACGTGCAAAATGTTCCAACCAATTTAAGAATAGCTCCTTTGTCATCCATGCATGTTCTTGGACTGCCATGCATGCTCCTGGCTCGCAATTTTCTATGTAGTTTCGGATATGCCTCTTAGATTTGAACAAATAAAATCTAGGAATGTTGAAACCACATGCACTAACACATGCCAAAATAGTGATCCACTCTCTACTCTTCGAAATTAGGTGCGGTACACACCTCTGCCCCAATTTGGCTATCACTCTCATTCCACAATTCCTCCCAGCTTGCACACCAGTCTCATCACAATTCCAAATCTGACTACTACCATAGTGATTGAGGTTGTACATTAACTCCAAGTTGTCATAGAAAGAGGCAACAATAGAAGGTCGAAGCATAATAGCCCTATCAAAGTCCACTCCTTCTGTTGTTCTCATCGTCAGATCAGGGTGCCTTCGTCTAAAACCTGCCCACCATGACCTCCTTGGCATCCCGTTTTTGAATGGATTAGGCCTATTCTTAGTAATTTGTGCAACAGTTGATTAAAGTTGACTGATTTGGAGACCGTGACCAATTTCAGCCATGTCTTTGCACTATTGAACTACTCCATCCTCCTCCTCTGCTGATAAAATGGTGCGTGGACCCCTCACAGTCGTAGTTGTGGTTCCTATCAACCATGCCCTCAAAGAAGCAATGGGGATACCATATTTGATTGATGTGGCTCTAAGAGACATGTGCTTGTCTTCTATGCATGAAATTGCCTCTTTCATGTTAGATATGCTCCATTTTGGTTTAGGATCCTTTGAGGCCACCTCTACTTGTGGTGTTTGTGGAATATGATTAGAATCTGCAGTAGGATGGTCATGTACAACAACAGTATCCACATCAGTTGCATTGTTAGGTGAGTGGTCATCTACAACAGGAGTCAATGGGTCTTCATTTTGGACAAAATTATCTTCAACAAGGAAGTGCACCCCAGGAGTGACTCTAATTGTTCGACGTCTAACAGACTTGTTTCCCTTTCTACCTCGTGCCATTATATTCAGTGAACCTGCAACAGATCATTTCCATGAAACCCTTAATGCCATTGAAATAAATGATGAAAAACAAATCTATTTGTGTAACTCATCATTGAACAAAATAAAATGGTATTGTGTCTCTATTTTTGTATGCATAAAAATATAGACAATAACCATATAGCCAGAGAACTCAAAAAATCCATGCAGGAGTTCAGTATGTAATTGCAATGTGATTGAAAATTGGATATTGTTGATATTGTATTAGATAGTGAACAATTACATCATTGAACATCTTTCAAGAAAAAAAAATGGTATAGTATAAATATATATACAGAGAGAGATCATTGAAATGAAACCCTCAATGCCATTGAGATAAATGATGAAAAACAAATCTATTTCTGTAACTCATCATTGAACATCTTTCAGCAACAACAAAATGATACCGTATAAATATATAGAGAGAAACAGATCAATGAAATGAAACCCTCAATGCCATTGAGATAAATGAAGAAAAACAAATCTATTTCTGTAACTCATCATTGAACATCTTTCAACAAACAAAAAAATGCTACCGTATAAATATATAGAGAGAGACAAAACATTGAAATGAAACCATCAATGCCATTGAGATAAATTATGAAAAACAAATCTATTTCTGTAACTCATCATTGAACATCTTTCAACAACAAAAAAAAATGCTACCATATAAATATATATAGAGAGACAGATCATTGAAATGAAACCCTCAATGCCATTGAGATAAATGATGGAAAATAAATCTATTTCTGTAACTCATCATTGAACATCTTTCAAAAAAAAAAAATGGTACAGTATAAATATATATACAGAGAGAGATCATTGAAATGAAAACCTTAATGCCATTGAGATAAATGATGAAAAACAAATCTATTTCTATAAGTCATCATTGAACATCTTTCAACAAAAAAAAATGGTATACTATAAATATATATACAAAGAGAGATCATTGAAACGAAACCCTCAATGCCATTGAGATAAATGATGAAAAACAAATCTATTTCTGTAACTCGTCATTGAACATCTTCAACAATAAAAAAAATGTTACCGTATAGAGAGACAGATCATTGAAATGAAACCATTAATGCCATTGAGATAAATGATGAAAAACAAATCTATTTCTATAACTCATCATTGAACATCTTTCAACAACAAAAAAAATGCTACCATATAAATATATATAGAGAGACAGATCATTGAAATGAAACCATTAATGCCATTGAGATAAATGATGGAAATCAAATCTATTTCTGTAACTCATCATTGAACATCTTTCAACAACAACAAAAAATGCTACTGTATAAATATATATAGAGAGACAGATCATTGAAATGAAACCCTCAATGTCATTGAGATAAATGATGTAAAACAAATCTATTTCTATAACTCATCATTGAACATCTTTCAACAACCAAAAAAATGCTACCATATAAATATATAGAGAGAGACAAATCATTGAAATGCAACCCTCAATGCCATTGAGATAAATGATGGAAAACAAATCTATTTCTGTAACTCATCATTGAACATCAAGGGAAACAAAAAAAAAATGGTATTGTGTCTCTATTTCTCTATGCATGAAAATATAGACAATAACCATATAGCCAGAGAACTCAAAAAATCCATGCAGGAGTTCAATATGTAACTATGACGTGTGTGTGTGTGTGTGTACACACACACAAACATAGGTACAGAACTTGAAACCTTATATAACAAGGAGAAAAACTACAAGCACGAGATGCATGAGTGGAAGATGTAACTGTGATGTGTGGTTATTGTTGATATAGTATGAAGATGCAGATTCATTTCTCAAATGAGTAAATGGTTGAATGATGTTGTTGTATTTCTCATATGAAATTTAATGGAAGTACTACATGATATGCCTGATAATATTATTTACAGTGAGTATATTAACAAATTGAAGGCAAAGAAAATAATGAAAATGCCACAAAAAATCTTCATTTCCCTATGTTTTGAGGGCAAAAAAGATAGCGGGAGTTTGTGCAACATGGGCCCATAACGTGTCTGTGGGAAGGATGTTATGGGTGTTCAACATATTTTTTGACCACCCATTTTAAACTCTACAATAAAAGTTGTCTGACCTGATGTATATATGTGTGTGTGTGTGTGTGTGTGTGTGTGTGTGTGTGTGTGTGTGTGTGTGTGTGTCTATATATATATATATACATATATACATATATACATATATACATATATATATACATATATATATATGTATATATGTATATATATATGTATATATGTATATATATATACATATATACATATATATATATGTATATATGTATATATATATGTATATATATATACATATATATGTATACATATATATGTATACATATATATGTATACATATATATGTATACATACATATATACATATATACATATATATATATGTATATATGTATATATATATATATGTATATATATATATATATGTATATATATATATATATGTATATATATATATATATGTATATATATATATATATGTATATATATATAGCCAGTATATAGTCACTGTAAATAATAGTATCATGCGTTGTAATGATAAATAATGAAGGGGTTTCGAACAATTATGAACAATAATCAATTTTTTTCACATTCACTATAATGAATTTGGCATTATAAACAGAGAGACACCATGTAACAGTGCACCCATAAAAGGAAATGATAAATAATGAAGGGGTTTCAAAGAAAACGAAAAGATATTCAGTTGGTTTGAAATGAAATTGTAAACCGCACACAAAGAAATCATCAATAGACAAAGCATAATGCAACTACGAAGGAGGTAAACCATCATTGGACATCCAATATGGCTGTTAATATTATTTACAGTGACTATATTGAAAGAAATGTTGGTTTATTGAAAACAATATAATTTGAATTGAAAGATTTATAGCATTTAGTTAACAGTATTCATTGAACATAGGGATTTAGTTACTTTATGTGTACCAACCTGAATGTGTGCCCTCGAGTAAGGAATGTGCAGAGGGTATTTGCAGAGCTCAGGAATATGCAATAAATTGGATTGTAGTGAAAGTGACACGGAAAATTCTATCTTATAATATAATTTGAATGTGCAATGCATTCGATTGTGGTAGCTAACTATTTTCAAATTTGAATTTTTGTGGGAAACAGTCGGTCATGTCATATTAAATATGCAGTCCTCCATTGCTTCAAATTGTTCAATTTGCTTCCTTGCTTTGAATGAAACTTGGTTTTTTAAATTGGATTTTATGCAAATTCTTGGATATTAGGGAGCCTTACACTAGTTGTTGCAAATGCAGGTACCAAATGCAAATCCATTTAATGCATGAAGCTGTGAAGTGATATTTGGAAGGATGTACACTTGAGTGTCTAAGAAGTTTACAATTGATTGTTTTTATGTCATGTAATGCACCAATAGTTGTGCATATGTAATTGTAATTGGAGTACATTTGTACTCTTAAGCCACTTGCATAAAGTGGCAAATGTAAACATTAAATTTTTTTAAAAATAAAAATGTTTATTATTTGTGCAAGATGTTTTGTATTAAAATAGGAAATGTACCAGTTGTTTTTTTTTTTTTAACTTTTTGGTTTTCAACTACTAATTCATTTGTGAACATGTATTGGTGTTAAAATAAATATTTACTGGTATTTTTTTATTTATGCACTGACAATTTTTTTTTAATGTTTTGGGGGGTCAACATGGTATTAAGGTGATGGTTATTGGAACTATTTAAGCTATTGGTACTCTTCCCCTAGTGGACATAGCTAATTTCTCGCATTTTAAGTTCTTAAACAGTTCATCCGATTTCGATGATTTTTTTTTTGTTCTCTCCGTATGCGACTTAGCTGCTTAAAGCTATTGTTTCAACTTATGAGTAGTAACAATGCACACTGTGGAATTTGTCATGTGCACAAAGGTCAAAAAGTAAAAATCTCAAAGTGTGGTCCGATACATAATCACCTTTGTGCCAATAGTAGACAACTCAAAATAGCCAGTAGTAATGGACAAATGCCCCAGTTGTTAAGCACAAATGACCTAGTAGTGGTGCACAAATGTCCCAATAATGGGCTCATTATGGTAAAAAAAACTAAAAAATTATCCACTATTGGTATATGTGATATTTATTAATGGACCTTCCATTACCATTTTTTTGGCTCCTACTATGTCTACTAACGGGGGGTGAGGTTGACAAAAAGATGGCAGTTATTGGTCCTATGTCCACTACTGGCAATTAAGGATTTCAGGATTTCACTTATACAATTTAAGTTTGATTTCATTAAGTTTGGTTTTAGGTTATTTATTTATTTTTAAATCAGATTTGTAGGGAAGAGCACCAACATTCATGTTTCAATAATTGCTTATCCCTTGCACACCCAATTTTCTAATTACAAATTTGAAAAAAAAAACAAAAAAACAAATGACTAAAAATTCATTAATAAATTTCACATGTACTAATAGCCACCCATTTTTTAGAATTTTTGGACCATAATTGGCCCATTTGTGCGCCTATATTGGTACCCATGGGCCATTTGTGCATAAGTACTAGCAATTTTGAGTGCATGGTTATTGGGGCATATTTAAGTAGGTATCGAGTAACACTTTGAAATGTGTACTTTTTGACCCTTGTGCATAATTACTACCTAGAAGCCAAAACAACAGCTATAAGCAATTAAGTCACATGCGGAGACAACAAAAAAAAATCGTCAAAATCTGATTTACCGTTTAGAATCTATGGGTGCACAAAGTTAGCTATAGCGGCTACCAATACATTTCCCTTAATTTGTAAAATTTATCTAAGTCAATCTTACAAATTGTAACAATAAATTTAAAACTTCTAAATTTCAAGTTCAATTTTAGAGTCAATATCTCTTATTATTTTTAGACTTAAAGCTAAACATTTCACTTGCTACTTTTGAAGTATTATTTAAGAACTAACTCAAATACTTGCACTCTGTCGATTAAGTCTGATTTTCTCCTTGCATAAATAATTAAGGAGCATCATTATTTAATTACCTTTTTGCATCAACATCTAAGGCATGTCTTGTTATTGTGTTGTTAATGGCTTGTTGAAGCTACCTATAGGTTGTTTTGTCTAAAAGATCAACAACCTAGTTTTGTTGCTTTTTAATATCAAAAACATTTAATGCATTCTCTCCATGACTCTTTGTTGTATGAAATCTCTTCCAAAAGTCTTTAAAATGATATTTTATGGGTTTGACCAAAGGAGAACCAATCATTGTATGTAGCAAATTCTGGAAGGTGTTCCTGTAAAGCGGAAAATCGCGATCGAACCCTAGTTGCTCTCCCCTCTTCCAACTCCAAGGAGAGAGAAGGGAGATCACTAGGGTTGATGGTTTTCACTTAGGGGAGAGACTTTACATTCAAAAGAGGGGTTGAAACCCACAAGATCCAATCCCACACAATGCAAGATTGGATGCTAAATGAGTTTCAAGGGTTAAGAAAGCAAGGCTACCCTCTTTTGTAAAGAATGTTGATAGAAGAATTAAGCTAAGCATGCATAGAAAGTGACAAAGATTCGCTTATAAACTGAGATAGGGATATAGGATGAAGCTGCGGACCTGGAATTAGCAGTAAAATGTTGATACGGCGCTGTCCTGCAAATTTGAGCAAAAGTTGTCGGGACGATGGCGCCCGAGCGCCACGGTCCTCCGAAAAATCCGCGAAACGAAGGGGGATCTGTTCGTCTCTGCACAAGGATTCCAGATCTTCAATTTCAGCCGTGTACCTGCAACCTACACACAGAAAAGCGAAGACGATTGGGGTGTTAGGGATTAGGGGTTTGCCTTTAGGTCAAACCCCGGTTTTGGAATTAACCAAGAAATGAGAAATTGTTGTAAATGTAATGTAAAACAAGTACTAATACCTTGTTGTAAGGATGTTTGTATCCTTATGTGCGAAGGTATAGATGTTGTTGTTTGTTGTATGTTGTATGTTGTATGTAGCATGTAGTATGTGATCTCCTCTTCAATGGTTGAATCCTTGTCTTGAATGCAACACTTAGCCTTGAATGGAGACTTGAAATGATCAATTACTTGAAGGAATGCTTGAATGCTTGAATGCTTGAGTATAGTTTCCACGTTTTTTCCATCATGCGTATCTCCTCTTCTTTCTTACCCAAATGGGAGAGGCAAATGTAGTTTATATACTTGCCAATTAGGGTTAATAGACTGATTTTCCCGACCTTAGGCCGACCAGGAAAGTTAATTTCCAAATTGCAAACAAAAAGACCCGAGACCCCATAGGAGATCGGGCCCAAAATAGGGCCAGGGACCAGGGCGCTGGGCGCTCTGGTCCCACCTCCCGGGACAGCAGGGTGCAAAGGAGGTTCAGGCCAGGGTGCAAGAAAATGCAATTTTCAGTGTCATAATCAGGTTTTGGGGTCTCCATTCAGGTTGCGTGTTGCGTCGCCATCGTGAAGACCGAAATGCAGTCGAAATTGCAAGTGTCGCAATTTTAGGACGCTACATTTAGCCCCCACTTTAGCAGGAGTATGTATGCTCATACTTTCGGTAAAGTACAAGGAAACAATATTGAAAGACTTTCACCACGTCAAGGAGGCAAGATACACCAAGCCCCCAGTGGACTAAGGATCTTACGACTTCGATTGACAAAGTAAAAGGGAAGATCACGAGGGAGAACCATGACTGTCAGTAGTAAGGTTCCCTCACTATGAGTCATGCAAGAAAGATATCAAAAATTTTCAAGGCAAGGTTAAATTTGCCAAGAAATTTTCAAGTATCTTGAAAAGATATGAACGGGATGTATGCCCCCCTACGTTAAAGCGATCGCACACGCCTCACCGGGGGTGATTGCTTTAAGGTAGTGATACATATAAGAAATGAGAAAGGAGCACGTTATCACAAGGATTTAGCCCCCAAGTGTGAGATAAGCCCAAGGATAATAGACACAAAACACAAAGCACAAGGTGACTTCGCTTTCCTCGGGGTCAGTATGCTGTATGATAATTCATGTATATCATATGTATGTATGCATAATTATTCTTCATTCCCCAATCAAGGAAGGTTACCTAGAAGAAGGGAACACATGTGTCTGTTGAGTCAACATGAGAGAGACCAAAAGAGATCTCAATGATTTGCATCGTCCTCAAGTAGACAACACTAAGGACAACAAATAGAAGAATGAGAATAACACATAGAAGAAGTAACAAAAGAGAGGGGGAGAGAATCTGCTATGCTAATGAAACTAGTCTAGCACGTCATCTACCCCCCGATCTTGCTGATCAATGTTTCGGGAAGGTAGGGAACACGCTAGAGGAGGAACATCCAACACAGCAGATGGAGCTATCACAAGATCCAAACAAGGGCTATGTTCATGTCCCAAGCCACGGTGTTCTTGTCTAGGAGCTAGGATAAGTGCTTTAGAAAATTCGTTAGATAGATGGTTATCAATATCAACAAGTTCATATTCACTATCAGAAGCAAGAGAAGTAACATTTGCATCATGAATAACATTTTCATCTATGTCATCATCAAGATTTATAAAAATAGGATCTTTAACTCGCACAGGATCAAGACCATCATGCATCTTATGTTTAGGAGATTTGGGAGAAAATGGAATAATGCTTGTTGAAGGTGTTTTTGGGGATTGCAAAGTTTGAGCTCTAAGACGACGCTTTCGCCGGCGTTCACGTGCAGAACGATTTCGTCTAGTCTTAGTAGGAAGATTAGGAGATTGAGGAGGAGGAATGTTCTCATCCTTATCACTTGGCTGTTTAGGCTGTGGTCTCTTAGGCTGGATAATAGGAGAAGAAGAAGGTCTCTTCTCTCTATAGAAGGAAGGAGGAGGAACCGCTCCATATAAGGGAGGAATATTCGGTTTAGGAAGGAGACCAAGTCCATCATGACAAGGAGGGATAGGTCTACTTTTAGGAAGTTTATCAGACATAGACATAGTCACATCCATAGGGATGGGTTGGGAATCTTCTTGAGGAAAGACATTAGTTTTATCTTTCAAAGGAAGAACTTCCTTCTCAAGAATGATAGGAATATCAAGTTTGGGTGTTCTAGGTTCACTTAGAGATAGGATCATATCTTTTTTCCACTTTTGATAAGATTTGAAAAGATGATCACTTCGCGGTGGAAGAGATTGGAATTGTTTAGGCCAAAAGTAATCAATAGGAACGCTAGAAGTTCTTTCAGCTAGTTTAAAGAGACTATGATTGACAGTAACAACTTCACCATTATGGGGAAATTTCAAACACTTGTGAATAGGAGAAGCAATAGCTTTCATGGAAGATAGCCAAGGATAGCCAAGCTTCACAGGAAATTGTTCGGAAGATGGAATAATAGCAAAGTTCACATCAAGGGATTTGTTACGGACCTCAATAGGTAATGTAATAGAACCAATTGTAGGAGAAGAAAATGCATCAAATAATTTCACAATCACATCTATTTTGTCATAGATCACTTGATTCAATTGCAAAGTAAAAAGAAATTCTTCAGTAATGGCATTAACCATACAAGAAGGATCAATAAGCACTCCACGGCAAGGTGTATTCTTGACTTTTGCAACTATATATAAAGGACCATCAGGTGCCCTGATAGTTTCACTGGAATCAAATGTAATGGAAGGTTCTTTAGGGATTTTCTGTTGCTCCACAAAGTTAATCACATTCGGAGTCATAGACACAAGATCATTAGGTAAGACAGAGGAGTCAATAGTATCAATCGCATTAGAGGTATGAGAAGGCAATGGATTAGTGAAAATCTGAAGATTTTGGTTAGGAGGAGCTACAGATGTGTTGCCTTTATCATTCACTCCAGAAACAGAGATAGTATTATTATCAATCAAATCTTGAATTTTCCCCTTTAGAGCAAAACATTTTTCAGTATCATGCCCAGGTTGACGATGAAATTGACAAAAAGATTTGTTATCAAAATAAGGTGAAGTAATCTTTGCAGGATCAATTTGCCTTATAGGAGGAAGAGTAAGCACATTTTGTTCCAATAACTTATTCATAATATTATGCAATGATTCATTCAAAGGAGTATACTTTCTTTCTTTCTTGAAAAACTTAGAAATAGGAGACACACCTGATGCTGTATTCACATTGTTGTTGATGATGTTTTCATTGAATTTAATGGACTCTCTATTTGGTTTAAACTTCCCAAATGGTTGTTGACTACTATCACCCTTATCACTCGGAGCCATAGGATGTGATTGTTCCATTTGACTCACAGTCAGTTGATAATTGTGAAGAGTTGCGCACAACTGTTGGAAAGAAGTAAACTCAGAAAACAGGAGTTTTTCTCTAATGTCTTTTTGTAAATTAGAAATAAAGATTCTTTGAATATCATTGTCAGGCACTGGAAAAGAAATTTGAGCATACAAATGCTTATATCTACCAATGAAATCAGTCACTTTTTCTTTAACACCTTGTTTACAATGCATTAAATCAATCAAAGTAACTTTAGGACTTATATTGTTTTGAAATTATTGAATGAAAGCATTTGCAAGTTGTTCAAAAGAAGTAATAGAATAGGAAGGCAACGAGCAATACCATTGTAGGGCTTTATCTCTTAATGTTCTATTAAACAGTTTTGCAAGCAACCTTTGGTCATAAGCAAAATCAGTACATATTGTTTGAAAGGTCTTAACATGTGTTAGAGGATCACCCTTACCATTATAAAGCTCCAAATGCGGAATTTCAACATGTTTAGGGGGGATAGCTCGAACAATGTCAAGAGAAAGTGGGCTTGCAACATCAAATGTGGGCACACTAAACTTAGATTGATTCATAGAGGCAATTTGTTGCTGTAAAGAAGAGACAGTTTGTGCAAGATTATTAATGGTCGCTTCAGTCGAAGAGTTCATATTAGACATGTTAGATTGTGATGGAGGTGTTATGTTATTGAAAGAAGGTAGAGAGTAAGGTGGTGGGACACTATGATAGTTAGTCATAGGAGATGATTGGACAGGAGGAACACTACAAGGAGGAATGGAATGGTTAAATGAATTGCCCCCTTGCGTCATGTTCATTTGTGGAGATGTAATAGGAACACTTATTGAAGGAATGAATGAAGAAGTTGGATTGAATAAAGGAAGAGGGTTGATTGAAGAAGAGGGATTGCCCCCATGACTGGTGATCATAGGAGGAATGTCTTGTGTTGAAGTAGTCATTATGTTGGATGTAAAAGTAGGTATGCTAGCAATAGAAGTCGTCAAAGGAATAGAATGACTGTCTTGAGTAGGAGGTTGTGTATAACCTAAGGTTTCGGCACAACTTTTCATAGGCATCACATTTGAATCCACAATGTGTGCAATACCACGCAAAATATCAATTCCATTCTTATCACTTTGAAGCATACGTTTTAGACCCTCAATTAAAGGAAGAGCTTGACTATCGGGGTATTCTTGAGACATCCATTGTCGAAAATCGTCAAATTGGTTATCCAATTTTGAAAGTTGTTCTACAGAAACCTCATGGAGAGCTTCATCATCATTAAGAGGATTAGAGGAATTACCCATGTCCTCGTTAAAAAGACCATTCAAATTAGGTTCCATCTCCTCAGTAATTAAACCTTGGAAGGACTTAATTCTAAGGCTTCGTCTAACGGGAATAGTGTAAGTAGGGCTTATTGTTGTAAAACTCATGCACTAAAGAGAGAGAGAAGATTTTGAATTTTAGAGGTAGCAAATTTCAGTAAAGCCAGCCAATCTTCCAGATTTAAGCTGTTAAATACAATCAGGACAATCTCCCGAAATTTCGGAAAAAATGTCCGGGACCGTGGCGCCCGGGGTTCACACGGTCCTCGTAACTTTTTTCAAAATTTGCAGGGATGAAAGTTATGATGATTTTACAGCTAACCTGAAAAAATTGAGTGATTATACGATCTGTAGATAGGCCAAATTAAAGTTGCAATTTCAAAATTGAACCCTACCAATATTATCGAAAAATGCAAAATTTGAATTTTGAAAAAGAGAGGGAAATTGAAATTTTGAATTTTATGATTTTAGAGGGAATACCAAAAGCAATGCAAGTTTTGAAATTTGAAAGTTGACTCAATTTCATGCAAAATTCAATTTTGAAAGCGGAAATCAAAGTTGTTGTAATTAAGCACTTAATTTCAAAAGTCACAAATTGCAAAAATTTGAATGAATCACTAAAATTTCGAATGAATGATAACACATTATTCAGATTTAGGACTGTAAGAAACACAATTTTGACACAAATTTCAATTTCAACAATTTTTGAATGTTTAGAAGCCTCAATCCAAGAAATCACTAGACCAACTTTGACTGTAATTTTGAAGGTGTTAAAATTGATAAAATCAGCCAAAATTCTGGATTTTAGCAGAAAAATACAGTAAGATCTAGCTCCCGAAATTTCAAAAAAAATGTCGGGGACGATGGCGCTCGGAGTGCACACGGTCCTCGCAACTTTTTTCCAAATTTTCAGGGATGAAAGATATTGTGATTTTATTGCGGAATCCAAAGTTACAGCTGATTTGGAAATGTTTTGATCAGTGAAATTGTCGGACAAAGGTTGAATCAAGAGGGTTTCAAAAATTAGGGTTTTGACACTTAACCACTTAATTTTCAAAATTAAAGCACAAATCTGAATTGATAATTTGTAATAGAAGGGCAGATCTGAAACAAGCATTAACAATTAAAAATTTCACAAGTTTAATTACTTAAAAAGAAAATTTAGGGTTTTTATGCAATTAACCTCTAAAATTTTGCAAAAGATCAAACATGGAAATGTAATCAAGGAATCCAATTTTCAGATCTAACTATGAATAATCAGAAAGGATGTTCACGTCGGGTTCACCAAAATGTAAAGCGGAAAATCGCGATCGAACCCTAGTTGCTCTCCCCTCTTCCAACTCCAAGGAGAGAGAAGGGAGATCACTAGGGTTGATGGTTTTCACTTAGGGGAGAGACTTTACATTCAAAAGAGGGGTTGAAACCCACAAGATCCAATCCCACACAATGCAAGATTGGATGCTAAATGAGTTTCAAGGGTTAAGAAAGCAAGGCTACCCTCTTTTGTAAAGAATGTTGATAGAAGAATTAAGCTAAGCATGCATAGAAAGTGACAAAGATTCGCTTATAAACTGAGATAGGGATATAGGATGAAGCTGCGGACCTGGAATTAGCAGTAAAATGTTGATACGGCGCTGTCCTGCAAATTTGAGCAAAAGTTGTCAAGACGATGGCGCCCGAGCGCCACGGTCCTCCGAAAAATCTGCGAAATGAAGGGGGATCTGTTCGTCTCTGCACAAGGATTCCAGATCTTCAATTTCAGCCGCGTACCTACAACCTACACACAGAAAAGCGAAGACGATTGGGGTGTTAGGGATTAGGGGTTTGCCTTTAGGTCAAACCCCGGTTTTGGAATTAACCAAGAAATGAGAAATTGCTGTGAATGTAATGTAAAACAAGTACTAATACCTTGTTGTAAGGATGTTTGTATCCTTATGTGCGAAGGTATAGATGTTGTTGTTTGTTGTATGTTGTATGTTGTATGTAGCATGTAGTATGTGATCTCCTCTTCAATGGTTGAATCCTTGTCTTGAATGCAACACTTAGCCTTGAATGGAGACTTGAAATGATCAATTACTTGAAGGAATGCTTGAATGCTTGAATGCTTGAGTATAGTTTCCACGTTTTTTCCATCATGCATATCTCCTCTTCTTTCTTACCCAAATGGGAGAGGCAAATGTAGTTTATATACTTTTAGGCCAACCAGGAAAGTTAATTTCCAAATTGCAAACAAAAAGACCCGAGACCCCATAGGAGACCGGGCCCAAAATAGGGCCAGGGACCAGGGCGCTGGGCGCCCTGGTCCTGGGGGACCAGGGCGCTGGGCGCCCTAGTCCTGAAGGACCAGGGCGCTGGGCGCTCTAGTCCCACCTCCCGGGACAGCAGGGTGCAAAGGAGGTTCAGGCCAGGGTGCAAGTGTCGCAATTTTAGGACGCTACAGTTCCTAAACACCATCAATTAGCAAAAATATATCACCTATATAAAGGCAAACCAAAAAGCATATATTAAAAGTTTAACAAAGCTTAGATCCTTGCACTAAACTTTAGATCCACAAGATTGGGGCAAATTCATAATTGCAATGATCACTTCTACAATCATAGAAGTGAACTAAATGACATACAATCAACTTTGAGGTTTTGGATTATTCCTCTGATTGAATTCCTAAATGCTATATGTACTACTAAATAAAATATAGAGAAAGTTTGCATTATATATTCATTAATAAGATTTTAGCTAAGTACGACTTGTTTATTTATTGAAAAAATTAAATTTATTTAAGTACATTATTCTAGATAGTCACATATCCTAACTCTAAAGTTTTAAGGTAATTATCTATTGTTTATTGTTTAGTTATTTTATGTGAAATAGGCTTTATACCATTTCTATTTTATTAGAGAATTCAACTAAACTTACATCCTCTTTGGGTTTGTATTCTAATTTGCAATGTTACTATAACAAGCTAAGGTTGATTTTACTTATGAGATTTCATAGTTCTCTTGTACCATTGATTTTCCACTTTATCTTTTGAGGGTTTGTTCATGCTAGTATCTAATCAAAACCTTAATTTTTCTTGGAGAAAAAGTGCTCAATTAAACTTAGATATGACTTAGAAAATAACTCTACTAATCAAATATCTAGGCCCTTGGTCCCATGGGTGTTAATCATAATAAATAATCTAATTTTGATCATGATACTTATATGAATAAGTAAGATCTTTCTACCACTATTTTTTTTTCAAAGTTTTCCATTGCTACTTCTCCTACATTATTAGCTAAAATATTTCAAAGATTATTGATTGATGCACTATTTGATCTAAAGATTCTTCAAACATTTTGTACTAAACAAGTAATTATTTTAGTTATTTAAATGGCACCTTGTCTAAGCTACCCATCTACCCTTGTTTTATTAATCCCTCTTATTACCTACTCTACACACTACCACTTCAATTGTTATCTTGAGTCCACATGTTTCTTTATCTTATATGTTATGTATAGCCACTTTTTCACTTGTATTTCATCTCCTTCCCACATTCCTAACCATCCCCTCCTCACATTCTCTTAATTCTTATATTTCCTTTATGCCTTATAATGTTGCTTCCCTACCTTCTAGTGTCATCTCTTTTCTTATCATCCCCCATCATCTTTATACACCAACCATTATCTCTAAATATTCCTACTGCTACCATTTGTACTTGTACACCTAATTTACATCTCCAGAAGAATCAATAAAGGAGACAAATAGTTTATTGCATGTGACAAATTGTTATTAATTTTACTCCAACACACCATGCTCCTCTTGTATTTAATATTATGATATATTCACTACCAAATGGATTTGCAACACCTTGTTTTAAGTTGTGTAATCATAAAATAATCCTAAAATCATTTGCAAGATTTTTAATGCCACATGTTTGCATTATGCTTATGGTGATAAAAAAATTGGCTAAGCCATTTCCTTACACTTTTTTGGATATTATTAAATTCAACAGTGTTATCTTTGACTCCTAACTTCATCCATTCTCTTGTTCATCCAACTACAATCTTCCTTGGCTATTTCTAAATGAACATGGGTTTAAAAATTATCATTTCATAAATATTTAAGTGTGCTCGAGTTTTCAATAAATGCATTTATGATTACATGATCTAATTTTAGTTTGTTAATGCTAAAATGAAACACCATCTTCCTAACAATTAACTAAAAAAAATAGTTTTATTAATTGTTTATTACCTTCTATTTAATACAAAGTGTGTATTTGAATAGTTATACTTCTTTAATGGATCAACATGCCCATGTAATGAATGCATAACTTAATATCTTACTTTCAATGGCTTGAAATATTGTCCCTCTTATGCATATTCAATTCCTCCTTACCCATCAAGTTTTTAAAAGACAAATATATTCCAAAATGGCAACGACAAGAAAGAAAACATGCCTATTGTCAATCATTTGAATAGTTCTAATGTTCTTTCTTTCAAGCATCAAATAACTAGCAAACCCACAAGATTGAGTGAACCTTCAAATAACGTGTTTTAAAGTTAATTGAATGTTAAATTATTACACTTCATCCTACCTTTCTATTAGATTCCTCTAAATGACTCTATAGAGGATTATATGAGTGTGCTTTTTGTAACTAGAATAGGGTTAATGACCATCACATAAAGATTTGTATAAATATAATGCATCAAGTATAAAACTTAACATATAATAATGTTATACATTATGAATTTGTTAATGATAGGGGAATCATTTAATTGATTTACCTAATCAACATTATAGATTTATACAAATTATTTTCCTTCCTATACCCAATCTAAGAATGTAGACTTTCAAAATGCACCTAAGCATCTAGCTTCTAGTATGGAACATATGCAAATGGATAGATATACTTTAAATCAAAGACATGTTGGTTCTTCCCATTCATAGGTGATACTTTTATGGACATGGCTCATGCTAGTGTTTCTTCTCCTCCTACTAAGTTCTTATTGATGCTCTGCAAAATGGACAAGGTTAGTCTGAGATAAATAACACACACACAAGAAACCGTTAGTGTTAGTCAATCAAAAACCAATCTAAACAGGCATATCAAAAGAGATACTAAAAACATGAAAGCATATTTAACTAAAGAAGCAAATATGATGAGACATCTCCAAATACCTTCTAACATGCTCTTAGCTTCTTCTCCTTTGTTCCTCTCCTCTCCAAGTTCCAAAATAGTGTAGCTCTCAGCAGCTTTTTGCACTATGGATGCTTATGGAGGATTGAGATTTGGGTATTTTGCTCAAAATGTAAAATGAAAAGCTAAAATACTAGATGATATTAAAATGATTGATTTTAACCCAAAACAACAAGATTTTAGTTTGCTATGCTAAATGCTCTCTAAAATGCCTATAGGTTAAATGCATACAAGTTTTCAGGATTTGGATTATGAAGAAATGGGCTCTATTTATAGGGAAAATGGAGCAATGGATGGTTGAGATTGAACAATCTCAACAAGGGTCAGGATTGAATGATTTCAAATCCATGTGAGGGCTTTCAACCCAATCCCAGGATGACAAGTGTCAATGTGAGATAGGTTGAAAGGGGAGGGAATAAGCATTAAATGCTTGATATGACCTTGAGAGTTAAAGTCAAGGTTAGTTGAATGAATAAACTCTTTATTCAAAGAATAAAGCTTTTATCCAATGGATAAACTCTTGTGCAAATGTGAAAATGATAAATATGGTCAAAACAATAAATGTTTGGGGAGACAAGTTTGAAATAACCATAAATGGTTATTTAAGAGCCATAAATGGTCATGTAAGAGCCATTAGTGGTTTTTGAAGACTTTGGGGGTTAATTTGTTGAACACACAAAGCATTAAATGTTTTTCAAAGACTTTTGAAGTCTTTGAGAAGTGACTTCATTTTGTTTAGGAATGTGACAATAATTAGGGGATGGATTAGGCTAATTAGGAAGGGGTTAGAAGAATCTAGAAGGGGATTATATTTTAAAGGTGGATTTGGTGGGTGAGGGAAAATAAGATTTTATTAAAATAAAAATTCATTTATTTCAATAAATGTGTGCAAGTTGCATTTGTAGGAAAATGCAAGTGGAGGGGGGATAATGATTTAAATAAATATTTTTATTTAATTTATTTAAAAGAGGAAAAGGGGATTTTAATTAAATAAATAGATTTTATTTATTTAATTGATTGTGAATTTGATTTAATGAATTAATTAAAATAAATTGAATAATTTATTTAATTAATAGAAGAATGTTTGGGAATAAATTAATTAAATATTAATTTAATTAACTGATGGCTAGTAGATTTTTAATCAAATAAATAGCGAATATTTATTTAATTAAGCCGAACGGATTTGTGTGACTACATTTGCCCCTCTTTGAGACGGTGCGGTTCATTTCAAAGAAAGAAAAACTGGTGTAAAGAAAATGCCCCATAAAATGTAAATTTAATGGGTGGTATGCCCCCTCAAGAGATGGGCCAAAAAATTTCAAAAATCAGGCGATCTCTCGAAAAAGAATGAGAATTAGCAGGGTGTTAGAAGAGAAGAAGTGAACAAGACGGGTGAAAAATAGAAGAAAATGGGGGTAAAATGGAGAAATGGGGGGCTCGGGAAGTTCACGGGGACCACGGCGGTGAGCGGGGGAAAGTTATGGGGACGATGAAGGGTATAAATGGGGTGAAAGGGATGAAAACAGGATCATTTGTAACCGCGACCAGTGTGAAACCAGAGCTCTGATAGTGACCTTTTGGAGGAGCGAGCAACAGTCAGGATGCCGATACCGATTACCGAGCACAGATTTGAGTGAGTCTGACGGTTCCAACGGCCAAACGACTATGGACCAGCGGTATGTAAATTGAAAATTTGAATTTTTACGCATTTTTGATAGGTGTTTTACTGAATCCAAGTCGAGTCGGAGCAAGAGCGCTGGAACTATGGTTTTGGCGCTTTTGCTCCATGAACTAGCGCTATTGTGCCGCAATGGCGCTATTGCCCCATTGTTTGAGCGCTTTTGAAATGTTTGAACGCTATTGTATGCAAGTTTAGGCGCTATTGATAAAGAAGCACTATTGAGGGTTTGTTTGAGCGCTATTGATCTTAATTAGCGCTACTGTATAGTGGTTTTAGCGCATTTGTAGTTTGAGCGCTGTTGGATAGCTTATTGAGCGCTTTTGTTAGGGTTGTAGCGCTATTATGGAGAAACTAGCGCTTTTGTTGGTATAATAGTACCTTTGTTTTAGGATAAAGAGATGCCCCAGTTTGGATGAAGAAAAATCTCCCGATGTCAATGATGGATGGATGGTGATGTGAAGTGGGAGTTGTTTTGAACCATAGCAGCTTGATGAGACTTAGGTCATTAGGATAAATACTTGTTGAAGTCTAGGTTGCCATGATTGCTTACCTGTTGAGACCCGAAGATACTAGATCAAAGTATCCATTGATAGTCTAGGTTGAAACTTTAAGAAAGTTTGAAAACAAAACAACTGATGATGATTGATGAATGTCCATGTGCAGGAGGAGCTAGGCATGTTGCAGTTACGCGAGCGACATCCTGCGACACAAGGGTTGCGGGATCGATTGACAGAGGCAGAGATTGATTGCATTGTCGCAACCGGATTGTATGAGGTGATGCACATGCCCGTGATTCGTATGAATCACGGATTTATCACAACATTAGCAGAGCGGTGGCACAACGAGACGTGCACCTTCCATCTGGCACAGGGGGAGATGACAGTGACCCTAGAGGATGTGTGGCACATCCTGCGGATTCTGATTCGGGGGGAGTTGGTCACATATGACAGATCTTGGGGGACTCTTGCAGTTCAAAAGATTTTTGATGAGGACGTGTTTATTGATGATGGCTCGATTACCTGGGAGGAGATAGCGGTGTTATATGAGCCTCTTCCAGCAGTCTTATCAGGTATCGTGGGAGGACTTCTTTGTCCAGACAGGCGATCACATGGTTTGGCCATGGGGTGGGGACAGGTGACCGAGATGATGATTACCGAGGGGACTCAATTTGCGTGGGGGCCGTGCATGCTGGCGCACCTGTACCAGGAGCTCCATGAGGTGGTTTACCAGGGGAGGGGTTCTTTAGCAGTGGGAGTGATGCTGCTGCATATTTGGGCATGGGAGCACCTACCAGTGACTCGACCAGTGAGTCTGAGATTCCGTGTAGTAGATCAGCCATATATGTTCATGTATAGCGGCATGATGAGTTAGCCCCACCTGGGGAAGTTAGAGTGGTGGTGACGGGTATTGGACGATCTGGATGCAGTGATATGGCGACCATACCTGGAGTGTGAGCCATGGGATGATGATATAGAGGCACTGCCTTATGTTTTTATGACCCGATTCCTCATTGGGAGGACCTCATATCATGTGGAGAGACAGGTGCCCGGGAGAGTGCTGAGACAGTTTGGACGGCAGCAGGGACTGCCTAGTGGATCAGGGGAGTATGCTCGGGTGATTCGGGAGAGGTATGCATGGGGGTCAGTGCTACCGTATGATCAGGCACTAACAGAGTTTCGGACGCTGCAGGTGAGACTATGGGATATATGACTGAGGGTCGTGGATGCAGGAGTGTCAGATGAGTACACGCAGTAGTGGGCAGCGCACCCGATCTTACGGATATCTGATCCAGCAGAGCCGATCCCAGATTTTGAGGATGAGAGGGGACGGAGACGGAGGAGGGCAGGAGGCCGAGGACCGAGGGCAGGTGGAGGAGGAGAGGGAGGAGGAGGTGGAGGAGGAGGAGGAGGAGGTGGACTGCCTCTACTGATAGCACATGGACCATTGATACAGGGAGGAGTTCGGCTGGGTGTGAGGGGGATGGAGAGGGAGATCCTGATGGACAGAGGGGAGAGAGCTACTGGAGAGGGTGGTACAGGTGAGGCTGCGATGGATACCGGGGAGGGAGCCACTAGAGATCTTCGAGATCACATGATAGCTCATTTGCAGACCCGAGTAGAGGATTTGGAGGCGGAGGTGGCGGCTAGGGATGTGCAGCTATTTGCACGGGAGTCAGAGCTGGCGGTGGTGCTGCAGGAGAGGGATAGTGCAGTGGAGAGATTAGCAGAGCTACATGAGAGAGTCTGGATGGGAGTAGGAGCACAGGGGCCTATGGGGGAGGTGATGAGGGAGATGCGATGAGCACAGGCAGAGATAGACTACTGACGGGGTTTATATGAGCAGGTGGTGCCAGTTAGTCAGCGAGCTCTTAGCTATTCTCAGATGCGACAGGCCAAATTAGAGCGATCACAGAGGGTGCAGAGCAGTGGGGGTGTGATGGGTCCTTTGTGGAGGGAGAGATCAGGGGATGCAGGAGTGAGTGGTGGTTCGATGAGGCCTCCACAGAGAGATGGATCAGGTGGTGTAGGCACCAGTGGGGGAGCAGGTGGCGATGGTGGTACAGCATCTGGCCAGAGTGGCATTTTAGAGAGCATTTTTGCATATATGTATTGTATCATTGTTTATTTTTTGGACTGTATCTTAGATGGCTCTTGGTAGCTGATTTTGTTGACTTCATTGTACTCTAATATATGAGATGATATATATGAGGAGATCCCATATTTTGATGATATGCAGTTGATTATGTATGGATGTTTATGCAGGATGATGAGTTATTGCTTAGATGGATTTGTGTATATGTATGCATTTGATGAGATTTTTCTTTTATGCATGTGTTTTATGATGATGTATGATGTTGGGATACTGACATATGGATGCAGGTTTATATATGTATGATTTGTTTGATTTTTTGATGTAATGCTTTATGTATGTGATGCCATGATAATGATGTATGTTTATGATGATTTATGAATAGGATTTTGGTGTTTCCTATTGCAATATAATGATGAGATGATTTATGTGATGATGTTAATGCAATGGTCGAATGAATGATGTTTATGTATGGATATGTATCTAGATATTTTTAGATGAATGTAATATGGATAAACAAAATGTGAAGTACAAATGTTTATATGATAATGTTTAAATGAATGCATATGTATAATGGATATATATAAAATGGTATGAACCAATGTTTGGAAACAAATGGATTTATGATTCTAAATGCTTTAAATATGATTTTAAGTAAAAATGAAAATGTGAGGATATTATAACTTATGGTTTTAATAACTGCACCTTAATGCAATTAAAAAAGAGGATAATGAATACAATGTGAACGAATCCTAAAATGAGCATAATAAGATACTTTTAATAAATGGATGAATGCACCTTTTAACTATAAATGAATGTATTCAATAAGAAATGATAAATGATGATGAAATGATGATGGATAATTGACACTAAATGAATGCCTAGTAAATGATTTAAAACAATCAAAGACAATTTGATCCCACGAATGAATCTAATTATTTATGATTGATGCAATGATGCAAATGATTAATGAAAACTAATGTCAAAAATGAACTATATGCAATGTGAAGTTAAAAATGACATGAATGTACTTAATGCAAGATGCAACTAAATGCGATGATGATATGACCATGAGGAATGCAAGGTTTTTAAGACTTTGCATGATGCATTGATGATGTATCAGAGTACTCGGTCGTGATTGTATCCAAGACCAGCTTTAATGGTCACTTTTGCATATAAAGCCTACATATGAATAAATGACTAGATGGGTGATATGCAACGAAATGCAAGATATAAACAAATGAGATGAAATGATGATCCATAGTGCTCTATATTCATCATTGAGCTTTAAAATGTTGGAAGAGAATACAAGCATCTTGACATAATGATTCAAGATGACCTGAGTATTCCTTACATGGATTTTATATAGCAAGTTAATACAAACGACTTGATATAAGGGTCAAGTCGACCAGAGTATTGCTTGCGGAACAGACAAGGATTTTCTCCGTTCATGCATGACTTGGATCGTCCTCCTTGATCTTAGGCTGATCATATCCTGAGACAAGTGCATACTGTACTAAGAGATAAAAACCTTTATCCAGTTTGGATGAGGTAGGAGGAACCAAAGGAAGAGCACTGTACCTGCAAACAAACAGTATATACATAAAGAATAAAGAATAAGGATCCTTGGTAATGGTTCATGCCCATATGGTTGAGGTATACACTGTAGTCAGCAAGTTGTAATGATCCATGACTGCTTTTGGCATAAGATCACGTAGCTTGGTGAACTTCCCATGTAGACACCATTAGTACATGCCCCAGAACTTCATCGGAAATAATGTGCAAACGATACAAAACAATGCTGAAAGATCCCAATACAGATAAACGAATGATTGTACTCACAAATCAACCAAGTATTTGATAGCTTAACATAATTTTCTTGTCAAAGAAAACATCACTTTTTGTCTTTGTTTTGGTAAGGAAGGATGCATCCTTTTTAAAGACAATTTCCGATTTTGTTGATTTTGATTGTGTGGTTTGATTGGTAAATGGTCATCGTGTGAGTATTATGTCAATGTTTGTTTTGTATCTGCGCGGATGAGTATGTACAAAGTGTTGCCATGTTTTTGTGTGATTTTCGATGTTTTTGGACTTTTGTGAGACATTTTTGAATGTTTTTGGATTTTTGTGAGACATTTTTGAATTTTTTTGGATTTTGTGAAACAGTTTTGAATGTTTTACCCAATGAATCACCAGTAATGTAGAATCCACTTCCACCAACTAGATTTAAGGGCATTGCCCCCAAGTTTAGACATGACTATGACAAAGCGAGATGCAAGACGCATGAAGTACTTTCTTTGATTACAGATCAAATAACAAGCCATGGTTTAGATGGATGGATGTGTGGATGCATGAATGTGATCGCAACGAGCCTGAAAGATACTGGAGCCATAGTTTTTTTTTGTTTTTTTTACAAGTGGCACCTGTTTGCCAGATTTTCACCATCGCACTTACCCAAGGTGCCACCGGAGTGGTTGTTCACCGTTTGGATGCATGATTTTTCTTTACTTTTTGAATGTTGTTGTATTTCTTCAGGACATTTTTCTGAATGTTTTTGGTATTTTTTGGTATGCAAGGGAGCCTAATGCTCTGTACAGCTTAGGTATAAAACCGTTTGAGGTGCATGCTATTGATTGGATCTGCGAGCGGTTCTCCTTCTGTTGTAGCCAATTGATATGCCCCGGACCCGAAGATAGCAGTGACAACATATGGGCCCAGCCAGTTTGATTCAAACTTGCCCTGATGTTCTCTGTTTGGTTGGTTGTGAGGATTCTCTAGAAGAACAAGATCACCTACCTCAAATGTACGAGATCTAACTCGGTGATTGTAGCTTCTACTCATGCGCTGCTGATAGGCTTTGAGATGATTGTATGCAGCTTGTCGCTTCTCATCAAGTAATTCTAAGTCTTGGAGGCGTGAGACTCTGTACGCTTCATCATCTATTAGATTATGCAAGGAAACCCGTAGTGATGGTATCTCCACCTCAATAGGTAAGATAGCTTTGACGCCATAGACCAATGAGTAGGGAGTTGTGCCTGTAGGGGTTCAAATGCTAGTTCGATATGCCCATAGTGCTGGATTCAGTTGAACATACCAATCACGACCGACATCATTAATTGTCTTCTTTAGGATCTTCAATATGTTTTTATTGGATGCTTCGGCCTGACCATTGCCTTGTGGGTAGTAGGGAGTGGAAAAGCGGTGTTGGATATGAAATTTCTCACAAAGTTCACGGACATCCTGATTTTTGAAAGGAAGACCATTATCTGTGATGATGGACATGGGCACACCATACTGGCAGATGATGTAGTTGAGGATGAATGAGGCGATCTTCTTGCCGGTGACTTGGGTAAGTGGAACAGCTTCGATCCACTTTGTGAAATATTCGGTGGCGGTAATAATGAATTTATGGCCGTTGGATGAAGATGGATGGATCTTACCTACAAGGTCAAGGCCCCATTGACAGAAAGGCCATGGTGTTGTGATTGGTTGCAGTTCCTGGGTTGGTGCATGTATCAAGTCGCCATGAACTTGACATTTCTTGCATTTTCTGACAAAGTAGTAGGAATCTTTTTCCATAGATGGCCAATAGTATCCATTGCGCAGGAGTTTCTTGGCTAGTGACGGACCACTTGCATGGGTTCCACAAATTCCTTCATGGACTTCTTCCAAAGCCTTTGTTATCTCACCTTGTTCTAGACATCGAAGGAGAGTACCATCAAGACCGCGTCGATATAGGGTTTTGACAATAATGGTATATCGAGCAGTTTGGCGAAAGAAAGTTTTACGTTGGTTATTTGATTGGTTGGGAGGAAGGGTGTGATCGCGGAGATAGGTGTAGAATTCACCGTACCATGGGGATTCAGAACCGACAAGGTGACATATCATTTTGGATTCGGGGATATCATAAGTAGGAATCCAAAGCTGTTCTACCAAGAACTCGTAGTGTGTTGAATTCTATGGAAGATCTAGGAGAGATGCGATGGTAGCCATAGCGTCAGCAGCTCGATTCTAATCTCTTGGTATTTGCTCAAAAGTGATAGTAGTAAATGATGTCTTTAGATTGTCCACCATTTGCTTATATGGCATGAGTTTATCATCCTTGGTCTGATATTCATCTGTTGCTTGTCGAATGACCAGTTGGGAGTCGCCATATACTTGTAGTTCTTGTAATTTCCATTGTACGGCTAATCTGAGTCCTGTGATCAAGGCCTCATACTCTGCGATGTTGTTGGTGCATGGAAATGTGAGCCTATAAGACTTCGAGATGCTATCACTTTGAGGTGTGATAAACAGAATGCCTGCCCTCAAGCCATGCCTAGTGTACGAACCATCAAAGTATAATTTCCATGGTTGTGTTGTTGTGAACATGAATATCTCTTCGTCTGGAAAATTGGAAATGAGAGGATGATCGCCTATGAGAGGTGCATCGGCCAACTGATCTGCAATAACCTGCCCTTTGATAGCTTTACGATCTACATACTCGATGTCAAATTCACTTAGAATCATCACCCATTTGGCCAAGCCTCCTGTCAATGCTGCTTTGCTGAGTAAATACTTGAGTGGATTAATCTTTGCAATGAGCTGTACTTTATGGGTTAACAGATAGTGCCTTAGTTTAGTGGCTGCTAAGATTACTGCTAAGCAAGCTCGCTCAATAGGCATGTAATTGAGTTCATAGCCTACTAGTGTGCGAGAGATGTAGTAAACAACACACTCTTTTCCTTCTGCATTATGTTGTGCCAGTAGTACACCCAATGTTGTACTTATTGCCGATATATAGAGTAACAACGGTCTACTTGGATTTGGTGGCATCAGCAATGGTGGATTCATGAGATAGTCTTTAAGCGTCTGAAATGCTTGTTGGCATTGGGCATCCTACTGAAAGTGGATGTTCTTGTGTAGCAGGTGTGTAAATGGGTGACACTTATCAGCCTGTTGTGCGATGAATCTGCAGATAGATTGGAGTCCCCTTGTAATATCCTTAGCTGACTGATATTCTTTGGTGGTGGCATGTCCATGATTGCTTTTACCTTTGCTAGGTCGACCTCAATACCTTTGCTTGAGACAATGTATCCTAGAAGCTTCCTGGAGGTTACTCCAAAGACACATTTCTTTGGGTTGAGTCGAACATGGTATTGTTCCAGTCTACCAAATATTTTATCTAAGACGTGGAGATGCCCTTCTCTAGTGAGTGATTTTGCTAGTAAGTCATCCACATAATCTTCCATCATAGTATGCATCATGTCATGGAAGATGGTGGTCATTGCTCTTTGATAGGTCGCTCCTGCATTCTTGAGACCAAAAGGCATTACATTCCAGCAATATGTGCCCCATGGATAGGTGAAGGTTGTCTTATGTTGATCTTCTGGTGCGATCTTTATCTGATTGTATCCAGAAAAACCATGCATGAGTAAAAGCATGGCATGTCCTGCTGTCAGATCCACTATGATGTCGATATTTGGAAGGGGGAAGTCATCCTTAGGATAGGCTTTATTCAGATCTCTAAAGTCAATACAAATGCGGATGCCCCCTTTTGGTTTGCCAACAGGAACAATGTTGGAGATCCATTCTACATAATCAATTGGTCTAATGAAACCAACATCTAGGAGTTTCTTGAGTTCTGTTTTGACTAACACTGCAATTTGAGGATGCATCTTACGAAGCTTTTGCTTGACAGGTTTGGCTCCTTCTGCTATGGTTAGGTGATGCATGACTAAATCAGGATCAAGCCCAGGCATGTCTGCATATGACCATGCAAAGTTGATCTGCCGCTGTTGAAAGAATTCTATAAATTTAGGTTGTTCCTCTGGAGTGAGAAGAGATGCCAGATGTATGAGATGAGGAGTTTCAGGAGTCCCCACATTGTATTCTTTGGTTTCCTCGATGAGAATCGTTGATCGTTCCTATTGTGTACTAGCAGGGAGGATGTCAAACCCTTCATCCTCAGGCGCCTCAGAGAGGTTTTCACCTTTGGATACGCTCTTTCTTTTTACTTTTGTTGGATCAAACAGTGCCACAGTGTGGTTTTCACTGGAAGATCCATGTTTTATTGTTATATTTTTGCAGCTGAAAGGTTTGGCATTCGCCCTGAAGTATGTTGCGCTATTAAGTTCAATGGCGAATCTAGCTTTGTGATCCCCGCTTGGTAGGTTATCCCTTAATTCCAAAAAGTCAATGATGGCCTCATCGTTTTGGAAGAGGTCAAGAGATGGAGGATTTGATTGGTTCCATTCGATGAGTTCAGGATGGATAATGGGCATTACTTCATCGATTAGGTTAAGTTCTTTAGAGGTATCAATGAGGGTTAAGACGTTATGGTGAAGGTCGTTGATGGTACTCTCCCTGTCAGAATCAGGCGTAGGATGAGACGTAGGGTCTGTGGAAGATGTTTCCAGTTCAGGAACCCAAGTGGTCTTTATATGTGCTTCTCCATAAACAGGGATGTCTTTGCGTGGTGGAGGTAGTGATGTGTCTTCCTCATCTGAAGTGTTAAGCTATACAGAATCAAATTCCCACTCATGTGAGTCAGTCTTTGAGTCACTTTCCAGCATCCAATTACTATACCATACTGGGATGTCTTTGGAGTTAAATACTGTAGGTGTGATTGGTTGATGTACCTTTGCAGTGATCGGTGTTGCAAAAAGGTCGATGGGGATTAAAAAATCTGGTACATGGAGTATCGGTAATATTGACTTAGTGGCTTTTGCTGGAACTGCTGGTGCCATAGATGTTGTTGCGGGTTCTGATATAGTTGTTGCTGCTAATTGTGTTGCTGATGGGATTACTGGTTCGTTTGGTGGGATGAGTGGCATTGGTGATGGTTGTGTTGGGATTTTGAGCCTCGATGGGGTAGTTGGGATGGTGCTTGAGGCTGCTTTGATAATGAAAGGTGTCCTTTCTGCAGTAGGCTGACATAATGGTTTGCTGGGTTATCCTTTGAATCTAAGTTTAGGAAAGATCTCCTTTTCAAAGCCTAGGCTTGTATTACCTTTGGGTTTTAATTTTGGCAGCAGAGGTTCATGTCGTCCTTGTTTGCAATATCCCAAAGCACTCTGACCATCATACCCCATTCTTTGCATAATGAGGAGACCTTTGCCATACTGATCTGTAGGAAGTTTAACTTGCGGTATATCAGTGGTGATGGGATCTTTATAGATCCAGTCCGCCAAGTCCTCATCTTGGGTTTCTTCTTCTTGATTCTTTCCAAGGATGAAAGGCGTCAAAGCACATGCAGACGTGTTTAGTGGTTGCTGGAGTAACAACTGTGGTTTACCATGTGTTCTAGGAGAAGTGGGCATTTGTCCCACACAAAAGAGTTGACTCAAGTTGTATTCCCCAGGACCTTCCTCTGCTATTTTCATTTTAAGCTTTTCTTGCATTGGTATAGTGGTGTTCGAATTGGCAAGAGAGGCGGGACTTATATATGATGTGGAGGAAATGGCTTCTCTATTATTAGGAACGGTAATCTCTGGTTGATGGCTGATATTATGGCAATACACAAAGGGATTTGCATCGCCCAGGATTGTGATCTCTGCACCGTTATGTGGGAACTTGATACATTGATGGTAGGTAGATGGAACGGCTTGCATGGCATGTATCTAAGGTCTTCCTAACAATAGATTGTATGGTAGAGGAAGGTCCAGAACCTGACAAATGATGTGTTTTACCACAGGGCCTACTCGGATTGGTAGTACCACAGCTCCTTTGGAGGAACGCTCTGCATCGTCATAGGCTTTGATTGTGATCTTCTTACGAGGATCCACTAATTCTATTGTGTATCCCAAAGCTGTAACCAACTGTAGTGTAAAAATATTTAAGCCTGCTCCATTATCGATCAAGACTCGCTTGATCCTGTGTTGGTTGATGAAGCCTTCAATGTGTAGTGAAGCGTTATGAGGTTGCTGGAAGGAAGAGTTGTCACTTTTGGAAAAAGTGAGACAAGGTGATGACTTTAGATTTCCAACCATGGCTTGAAATTGGTATGTATTCAAGTTTGCAGGGACTGATGCCTCTTGGAGTGCTTGATCCAAGATTGTTTTATGAGATGGCAACAGGCGCAAGAGCTCTAAAATGGATATAAGCGCGGGCGTTTTATCTAATTGTTCCACAAGATTGTACTGCTTTGGGATGGAGGTGGCGCCTTGTGGAGCTGCCTTTATGGTAACTTTGCCGCGACGTGTAACAACATTGCAATTTGAGTTGGGATTTTTGAAGGTTATAGTTGCAACTTGTTCACTGGCATCATACAGATGATTTACAGTGTAATTATACGTAGCCTGTGTATAATTAGTGGTATCAGTGCCTTGCCTGGAAGTGGAAGGACCCCTTTGATCTTGTGATGGAAGTGGATTTTTGAACATCAGATGATCATTATTTGTTGTTTTTGGGTCATGTCCTTCAATTTCGATTTCTCCTCAGTCAATAAGATCCTGAATAAGATCTTTCAATCGGTGACAATTACTTGTCTTGTGTCCTCTCCCTTGGTGGAAATCATAGTGTTCAGTATCTCTCCACCATGCAGGTTTGACCTGAGGTTCATAGTTTGATGTTTTAGGGAGAGTGACCAAATTTTGAGAAATGAGTTGTCGCAATACTGTTTCAATGGGTTCCCCTAAGGGAGTGTATGTGCGTTTCTGTTTTTGCTGACGAGGTCTTGGTTCATCATGAGATGTGATGCGACCTTGATTGGAAGGAACATTTGTGTTGTTCTGAGGTGGAGGATTTTTTCCTGCAAACCGAACCACTGGTTGTGCATTTTGGATGGTCCGGGCATCCACAACCCCATCGTTGATGATATTCTTGTTTTTATTCCAGAAGCTTGGTTTATCGCTATTGAAGCATGGGCGAGGACCATCCTTTGGTTCATTATAGATTTTGATGAGTCCTTTCTTGATGAGGGCCCGCTCACATTTCAAACCCTTGGTGATCATATCATTAAAAGAGTCGGTGTCTTTGACATCCAGGTGAAATTCCATTTCTTCGTTTAAGTTGGAAATGAATATTTCCACTAGTTCTCATTCAGGTAACTGAAGAGAACGTCTGCTAGACATTTTGCGCCATCGTTGCAGGAATACTGAGAATAGTTCACCTAGTTTTTGTTTGGTGTTGCACAGATCAGCCATGGTGATGTCGCGTTCAATGTTATGAGAGTAATGAGCGAGGAATTTATGGATAAGTTTCTCAAATGTTCTAATGCCACTTGGTAGTCAGGAAAACCATGATGTGGTTGTTCCTCCCAAGCTTTGGGGAAAAAGGCGCATTAGGTAGGTGTCTTCATATGCCACTTTGAGACGAGCGGAATGAAATTCTCTGACATGATCGCGGGGATCCCCCTTTCCTTTATATTTTTCAAATTTGGGTGTTTCGAATCCTTGTGGAAAGGGTGGCATATAAAGATTTCTATCAAAAGGATAAGGACAGATGTCATTGAGTGAGAATTGGTTAGTTTTGACACCACTATGAAGTTGTTGGGCGAGATTCTCGACTTGTTGCCGCAACATCTCCATTTCAGTTGGAGGAGGAGGTGGTGGGTTACCTCAAGGAATGTTATATCTGATGGGATCTCTACCTCTTTCCTCTTCATGACGACATTGTCTTTCTGATGCTTGTCTTAATTGGGCAAGATCAAAGTTAGAGGGGAGTTTGGCTCCTTCTTGAGAGAGCTTTAAAAAGTGAGCATCCGCATTGCTCCTGAGTATCTCGTCAAACAGTCTGTTAAAGAGAGGGTTATGCTGAGCCCTTTCTATTGTTGCAGGAGTAGGAGTACTTGGGTTTTCATCATTCGCATTCCCTCCAAGTGCTTCTTGAAATTCATTGAGATTTCCCTCTTCTTCTTCTTCTATTTCTATTTCTCGTTACCTTGATTGTGATCTGGTTTGGGCCATTTTGTTTACAAGCTTTTATTGAAGTTGTGTGAAAATGATGATGAGTTCTTAATGAGAGATTGATGGTTGGTGAATTGTGTTGCATGTAGATCTCTAGCACTTTTAAGGTAGATGTAACCGAAATTCCTTCTTTGAATTGCTTGCTTGTTTGATAAGATTTGATGTGATAAGGTGTAGAGAAATCTGAGATGTGTTACAGATTGAACTACCTAGTAATGAGAGGATTCACTCATGAACTAGTTTTAACTTGTGTAGATGTGTCTCTTAGGATGAGCTTATCCTAGATGTAGAAACAATCTAAAAAGTGATGTGATGTGTTTTATTCAAACAATATCTAAAAGAGAACTTGGGTAAAGAACCTCTTAATGTTTTGAGAGTTGGAACGGATTGATGATGAAGTGATGATGGATGAAATGGATGAAAAATGTTTTCAACTTCAATAAAAACTTTTAACAAATGGGACAAACTCTACCTCTTCCCTTTCGGGTGTTGGTGGTATTTCTCGAGCTGTGTTGTAGGTGATACAGACGTTTGGGAAAAAGTTGGGATTAATCTTACCTCCTTGGTTTTTGTGATAACTCAGAGCTCTATATTGCATAAAAGCTCTGCGGTTCAATGATTCTGAATCAAATTCGTTTGTTTTGCCTTGAAGGTAGAGACGCATGTGACGTAGAAAGACTCTATGTGAGACAAAGATTTGTCTATTTATATAGAGGAATTTCCTCCTTTTGATCAAAGCCTTTGAGCTTAATGGTCTTCTTTTCAAGTTGATATTCTGATGACGCTTCTTCTTTCGCAAGATGTGAAGAATGGTCATAAAGTTTTTGATACTTTTGTTGTTTGCACTTTGTTGTTGGTGTGTTTGGTTGGATGGATACTTTGTTTTTGGAAGTGATTTTCTGATTTTTCTTTGACAAGAAAACAAAGCAAGCACACAAACACAAGAATGTTGCCTAAAAGGCACAAATGAGTATGGGTCTAGATCAACCCAATCCTTGGACTTGTATATGACCCTTCCTTTAGATGTATTTTTTAAGGTGTATTTCCAAAGCCTGAAGTTGGCTCAATTTGCACTTGGTCTTTAAAACGAACACACTTCAAACACTTTTTATCCCTAAGGTCAAATGGCCAGTTGTGATAAATTTAGCCCACATCTTGATATTTCTTTGACTTTGGTACTACATACCTTATGAATCCCGCCGTGGCAGGTAAGGATGTGATATACTAAGTCTTGCACGAGCATAACAAATAGATGATCCCTATGATGGGGGAGTCACCACTTTTATCAAGTCACAAGTGACTTTTCAAAAAGCTATGTTTCTACTCAAGGAAATATGTATGGTGAGTATCTTGGGAGCAAAACCATCTATGCTCTTGCACTAAATTATATCGCAAATATCCTCAATCAATAGGACGAGTGGGATACTATTTAAAGGTGTTTAGTCATGTTCGATGTTTTTGGACATAAGTTCATTCTGCAGTGACTCACTTAAGAGCCTTGTAACTGGTGGTGGGGCCCATTTGTCCTTTCGGCCAGTTACACTATAGGAACAACTATACCCAAGGCTACAACTTTCGCTCACCTGATTTCTATAGTGGCTCGAAGGATTTACCGCGCGGGGTCGTTCCCAAGAGTGATGTGTCTCTTGGCAGGCCTCTCTTAAAAAGATAAAATTTTTGAGTGTTACTAACACTTTTCTCTTGCACCTAGGACCACGAAAGCCAAGGGAGAGGATAGTGTGTGTTAGAAGTAGGACCACTCGACCGACTTTTTGCACAATTGTGCCAAACACGAAAAACACTTGTTCTTTTTAATCTACCATTGCAATGTGATCTAGCTATTTGGAGATGTTGCTCCAACAGTCATGGTGTTCTTTTTAACTTCAAAGGCAATATGTTTAAGTAACTAGGAAAATGAAATCCTGGTCAACTTAATAAAAAACACGTTTGCTTGAAGTAAATCGCTTGCAAGAATTGAAACAAGTGGATTGTAAGTTTTAATTGCACCAAAATTTGAAGTGTGGCTTGTAAATTCTTTTGATGCAAGAAAAATAGAATTGTTGATTTTAATCCCCAAATGAAGTGTGTTTCCTAACTTGCAAGAAAATAAATGTTTGTTTTGTTCAGTTTTAATGCACCAAAAGACGAGTGACCCTAACTAGAAAACAAGGAAATTTTCTTTGTTCAAGTTTTAAAGCACCAAAAGAAAGTTTGTGATTTTTAATAGTGAGTTTTAACCCTGCACAAACAACGACTGGTTAGTAAAATTCATGTCTAGGGGGGGCTTCCACAAGCCTAAAAACTTTCATTTTTTTTGGTTACAAGGCCCTTTGTACAACGTTCTGTTACAATAGCGCTAGTCTGTGTTTGAATAGAGGTGCTATTTAACACAAACGCGCTAAAAGAAAGGAAAAGACAGAGAGGCAAAAGCGTTGAAACAGGGTGAATAGCGCCAAAACAATGTCAAACGCGCCAAAATAGTTCCAAAAGTGCTGATCTTGATACAATAACGCTATTGTAAGAACAATAGTGCTAGAACAACAAGTATCAATAGCGCTGGAATGAGTTCAATAGCGCCAAAGCGCAGCTTGTGTGAAATTTTCAACATTCAAACATGTTATTGGTTTAAAAAAAATGATCTTTTTGGTGTTTGGATTCACGTCGGGTTCACCAAATGATGCTCTGCAAAATGGACAAGTTAGTCCGAGATAAATAACACACACACAAGAAACCGTTAGTATTAGTCAATCAAAAACTAATCTAAACAGGCATATCAAAAGAGATACTAAAAACATGAAAGCATATTTAACTAAAGAAGCAAATATGATGAGACATCTCCAAATACCTTCTAACATGCTCTTAGCTTCTTCTCCTTTGTTCCTCTCCTCTCCAAGTTCCAAAATAGTGTAGCTCTCAATAGCTTTTTGCACTATGGATGCTTATGGAGGATTGAGATTTGGGTATTTTGCTCAAAATGTAAAATGAAAAGCTAAAATACTAGATGATATTAAAATGATTGATTTTAACCCAAAACAACAAGATTTTAGTTTGCTATGCTAAATGCTCTCTAAAATGCCTATAGGTTAAATGCATACAAGTTTTCAGGATCTGGATTATGAAGAAATGGAGTCTATTTATAGGGAAAATAGAGCAATGGATGGTTGAGATTGAACAATCTCAACAAGGGTCATGATTGAATGATTTCAAATCCATGTGAGAGCTTTCAACCCAATCCCAGGATGACAAGTGTCAATGTGAGATAGGTTAAGAGGGGAGGGAATAAGCATTAAATGCTTGATATGACCTTGAGAGTTAAAGTCAAGGTTAGTTGAATGAATAAACTCTTTATTCAAAGATAAAGCTTTTATCCAATGGATAAACTCTTGTGCAAATGTAAAAATGATAAATATGGTCAAAACAATAAATGTTTGGGGAGACAAGTTTGAAATAACCATAAATGGTTATTTAAGAGCCATAAATGGTCATGTAAGAGCCATTAGTGGTTTTTGAAGACTTTGGGGGTTAATTTGTTGAACACACAAAGCATTAAATGCTTTTCAAAGACTTTTGAAGTCTTTGAGAAGTGACTTCATTTTGCTTAGGCATGTGACAATAATTAGGGGATGGATTAGGCTAATTAGGAAGGGGTTAGAAGAATCTAGAAGGGGATTATATTTTGCAAGTGGATTTGGTGGGTGAGGGAAAATAGGATTTTATTAAAATAAAAATTTATTTATTTCAATAAATGTGTGCAAGTTGCATTTGTAGGAAAATGCAAGTGGGGGGGGATAATGATTTAAATAAATATTTTTATTTAATTTATTTAAAAGAGGAAAAGAGGATTTTAATTAAATAAATAGATTTTATTTATTTAATTGATTGTGAATTTGATTTAATGAATTAATTAAAATAAATTGAATAATTTATTTAATTAATAGAAGAATGTTTGGGAATAAATTAATTAAATATTAATTTAATTAACTGATGGCTAGTGGATTTTTAATCAAATAAATAGCGAATATTTATTTAATTAAGCCGGACAGATTTGTGTGACTACACTTATTATTACATTTTTCCATGAAGAGATATTCAATTATCATTGTTTTTGCCCATTATTTGTGATTGGTAGTATTTATGGAAATTTTCCCAATGGTATTATCATAGATCCTACAAATTAGTTTAATATATGCATTAATGAGTACCTAGGTATTCATAAAATTCAACGCAATTATATGTATTAAAGGGTATCATTGAAAAAATCTAATGACATATTGATTAATAATTTGGGTTGCATCATTTTCCTCAAAAAATGGTTTACAAAGAAATCTTGGTGTTTTTCCATATTGTTCCTTCTTCAAACAAGTTTAATATTTTGCTTAGTAGGTCATGTATCAAACATGTAAAAGTCTTTCCTTTTGTTATATATCAATGACTTACCTATGTGTATCAAGGAAGAGTTCCCATGATCCTTCATTATTCATTTTATTATACACTCATATATACTCCTAAAAAATACACATATAGAGAAATGTAGATTTTTCCTATACTAAAGGAAATCAAACTATTATGAGCCCATAAGAACAAGAGCACATGATGTATTCTTTGTTGCCTCCCAAGGTTTCCTAATAAATGAAAGCATTTTCAATCATTATCCTCCACCATAAGAAAAGCAAGAGAAATTTATTTCTCATCCTTCATATGTTCAAAGCAAAGAAGGTTCCATCCTTGACAATAAGAAAGAAAATTAGTTTTAGCAATCCCAATGCTACATCTAAAGGAAAATCTACTATTTGGGTACCAAAGAATAATGACTACAGAAAAGAAGATTCATCTTGAGAAAAGGAGACAAAAAGAGTAAATCTTACCCCACATATTTCATACACTTTTACCAAAATACTTATTATCGCGATGAAGGCCATCTCCTTTAGGGTGTTTATCAAGTACACATTTGGAATGAAGATTGTTTAATGAGAGTTAATACTTTCAATATTGTTATTTGAGATTTGGATCTCACACACTTCTACATATTTACAAATATAAGCATTACTTTATGGTGTCTCCTACTTGGGGGTATATCCTTTGTAACATTTCTCACCTTTCTATTATGACGATGATACACTTATATGACTATCCATATGATTCTAACACTTATGATTAACATTTTTAATTGTACATGTTTTAGTAACATGATCTTTTCTTCTAACAATACATGATCTTCTAAGATTACAATGCTTGCATCTTCTAGTTTTATGCTAATCTTACTTGCTCCTACATTTAAATGCTAACAATCTTTACATCTTATGAAAGCAAATTTTATGATGCTTTTACCTTTTCTTGATGCATATCATGATGATATGTCATATTTTTGTTGTTTATAAGGTCCTTTATTTAGCATTCATTTCTATGGTCAACTAGGGCAACTTTAGGGGAAACATTTCTTTTGATATGTCATATGTGCTTTTATGAGCATATCTTAATATCTTCATAAGTTTTCAAATGGTGACATCCTTACATTCATATATACATATAAAAGCTTTCCAAAGTTTACTTCATTTGATATATCTTGTTTGTACTCTCCTCTAAATTATTGGAAAGGGCCACATCTAGAATATGGTTGAAGTGACTACCATATGATCAAGGCCATTTTAGATGGTACCACACTAACTTTTTTTTTTACTTCAAAGAAGTATTTATTAATGTGGCTACCCCCAAGCAAGATCCTTTTGTCACCCTAAGTGGAATATCTTGCTCTCTCATTTTTCTAATTTGGTCATAAAAAATATATAATTAAATTTTAAATTCCTATCAAATACTACTCATTGAACTTGTCTTTTTTTTGTAGATCTAATTCAAAGCATTCATTACAAGGAAGCATGAATCAAAAAGACATGAATATCCTTATCTATGTTATTTTTTTTAATGTTTTTCTTCATATTCTTTCATGTTGAGTAGTTGATTTTACTTTGACATGCATCCTCGTAGTAATTCATATGCAAGTAAATATGGAGGCAAAATATAATGATAAAATTACCTACCTTTCACTTTGCCTATTTGTTTTAGGCTCACTTTAGTTTGATTATCATTTATTCAATGATGTGTACAAGTGATATGATTTCTACAAAGGTTTTGAACATAACATAATCTTTACCTAATTTCACCTATTCTCATTCCAAAGGACCTCACTTCTCAACCAAGCTCAAATCCATAATTTACAAGATTGACCCAAGTCAATTATGTGATTTGCAAAAATGAACACACAACTTTTAAGATTTAAATTCAAAATTGGGGCCAACTTAATCCTTCTCACTAGTTTTTATGTGCCAATTTGAAGTGTTAAATATTTGACTTGCCACATTTAAAGTTGTATTTAAGGACCATCCCTAATTATTTCACACGTCATCAACTAGCTTTCATTCTTACTTGCATAACCATTCAAAGAGGATAATAAAAGAATCTTTTTTGTATTACCTAGTTGCACTAGCTTCTATGACATTATAATGTCCCCTACTTGGAAGTTGTCATGTTTTCAATAATTATCATATATTATTGAATGCATTATCAAGTTATTATGTTTTTTTTCAATTAATTCCACCTTTTATAATTCATAACCCTCTATATTATGATCTAACCTTGTTACTACCTAACCCTAAGGGAGGAAGGGGTAATTATGTTACCAGGGCACTGCGAAACCAAACTACAACAAGCTCCCTCAAGGTTTACAAATGTACAAGCCCTTACCCCATCTTGAGACTACTACCTCAAGGTTTATGGGACACTGATCCTTACCCCATCTCGGGACCACCTAATTGGTTGGAATTAAACTGCCTCTCCCTTAGCACAAATCTAGCCCATCCTCTATGGGCATTAGCAGAAATATCAAGGACTAGGCTATGAGAATACTAACTTCTCATGAATTATGAATATATGAAATTACATATGAATGTCATGCGTATTGCACTCTATATAAATATTACTACTAAATTTTGCATAAGAACATTATCAGGCTTCATATATTAAGCATACATATTAAGCGCATCCTCATTCATACCACCAAGAACAAAGATGTTGCTACCTGTAACTTAATAACAATTTTGATCTAATTTGATCGATGGTGATGTCATTAGAGGCTTTTGATTCCTTTCCTTTATATCTCTCAATGTGAGGGGTGTTGGATATTGCTCCCGCTAGGATATGTTGTTGTCGTTGATGTCAACATATTCCTGTGTTTTGGTATTTTGATGATTGTAGAGATTTGATCTGGTTGGTTTATATGTTTGATATGTTGAATCAACTAGAGATACTTGATTCGGAGTTGGTTTCATGATGCTAAGTGGCGATTTGATCGATTTATGGATTTCGGTATGAGGATTGGTTTTTTAGTGTTTAGTGTTGCAGTGTTCTGGTATTTGATCCATTGTGCTCCGAAATGATTATATCTTGAGTTGTGGATTTGGGAGAGTGTTTGGGATGTTCGTGTGTATCTTCAATTCAGATAGTTTGTGATTTGGTGCTCCATAAGTTATCTTTCTAGTCCCAGTTGTTGTTGTTGAAGTGTTCTTGAGTATCAACGTGTTGATCAATGAAGATTTGATTAAGTGGTGTTGGTGCAGCTATTGCAGATGGTTCTAATGTGCTTGTTGGTGTTTAGTAATCATGTCCTATTTGTTTTGCTGGTCTGCATTGATCATTGTGCGTGTTATTGAAGATCTTATGGGTCTGGTGATGTTCTTCGTCTTATGCAATATTTTCGGTGTAGTGTGTTGCGAATGATCTTGGCAAGATTTCTGGTGGTGTTGCGTGTTCAAGGATTTGATTTGGGTCCATGCTATGTTGACAATGATATTGTATTGGTCTGGAGGTTGATTTGTGTATCGTATGATGTAATCTTTTAATTAGGTCTTAAGGGTTGAGTCGATCTTGTATAAATGGGTGTTATATTCATTTAATTTGGATATCGGTGTTGTGTATGCATTATCAAAGAGTGGTGTATGTGTGAACAAGCGAATTCATCTTTCAATGTGAGGTATTGAGCAGAGAGTGTTGTAGAGGAAACAAATATGCTTGACCGGAACTGTCATCAGGTATTTGGAGATGCTATTCTTTCAGTTCATGTAAACCGGATTGTTGTCCGAATGTTTTTGTAAGGTAGTGAACCTTCCCTGAGAATTGTAGCCTTTCAGGTTATTGTATCTTGAGAAGTGAGCTCTAGGTAGTGTGCCTGAATGAATGTGCATTCCCCATTGTGATATTTACACATACTACTACAGAGTATCATCTTATTGTGGTTAGGTTCCCACTGTGGTTTTTCCTTTAACCGGGTTTTCCATGTCAAAATCTTGGTGTTATGTGTGTTGTTGTTATTGTGCTTATCTTTACTCTTGTTGTAGTTGATTAGATTTGAAGTTGTGCTTAAATTGTTTAATCCGATGAAAACTGGTACACCCGCCGGCCCAATTAGTTTTCCTTCATTGTTGTTTTCAACAAGGGAGAGGTCACACCCCTTCATCATGGATGTCATTTGGCAAGAGACACACCATTCCACCATTAGCACCCTTTGAAAGAGTGCAACTTCATTATTTATGCCCTTTGAAAGGGACGCAACCTTTCACAATTAGATATGCACTTCTTATTTAAATCTGATATGCACTTCTAATTCCCAGATTATACCCCCTCTCAAATGAGGTTATCTTCTCCCTTTTATATCCTGTGTTTGAGGGAGACACAACTTTCCATTCCATGTCTTTTGACCATTCATCAACTTAATTAAATTTTAATTATATTTAATTATGTTATTTTATATTTTAATTTGATTTAATTTTTATTCTTTTACATTTTAATTTTATTATTATTATTATTATTTTGTTATCGTCAGGGTGTCCCCGCGGCCCCAGCCCAGCGCCCCGACCTTACCCTGGTTCAGGCAAGGGGCGAGACCAGTCCCTGTGGCCACAGTGCAATCAGCACCGCCCCCAGGTGTTCATGGCAGAATAAGTCTAGGAGAGAGAGTCGAACCCAAGACCCCAGGGAGCGAACACGAGACTTAGGACCAACTACTCTAACCCGTGGGGGCTATTTTAATTTTTATTATTTACCATTAAATTATATTTCAAAGTGGGTACGTTAAAGACATTCTTTTCATGAGCATCTATTATCTTTAATCTTTTTGAAAGAAAAAAATAGTATCGTAGAGGTTTGGCCAAAGTAGAATCAATCCTTGTCTAAATAACTATTGAGAGGTGTTCCTAAACACCACTAAGATAAAATAGACTCTGAACATCAAAAAAAACTACAACATATATATATTTCTTTCACTTATGATCATACCACACAAAAATTTAAATCTATAATAATATAAAATAATCCCAAACAATAAAAACTAAATATTAAATTTAAAACCACCCCTTCCATTACTTTTAATATCTTTATATACTAACTATACAATACAAATATATTACATCATATTTTGCATTATTCCACTTCTTGTAAACACCATTTATTTAATTTAACATTTATTTTAATACAAGATCAAATATCTAGATATGGTAACTCTAAACTTATGAAGGAACTAACTAATTATAGTTTCATAGAACAAGAGATCGTTATGAGAGATAGTAGCCGTTAGTGGAGCGAAAGGAAATCGTTAGGGGTTAGATATGTTGGTGAAATCCAATTTTGTTAAATAACTTAAAAAAACCCATTACCTTAAACATGCTCTTCATGCTTATTAAAACTCTTCTTAAACAAATATTTAGATAAACGTAATCCACTCGCAAAGAATTGTTTAAGTCAAATTGCATAGCATGATGAGATGGCATTATCAATCTTTTAACTTCTATATTATTAAAATGAGTATTTAAATGTTAAATTGATAGGAGTATGATTCAAATGAATGGTAAAAGTTGCGGAGGCATCACTTTGAATGGTAGGTGAAATATTGGTATAAATTTTATTTAAAATATAAAAAATTATTATTTAATTAAATAGTGATTTTTAGAATTTAGTTATGAATTATTATATATATTATTGATTTTTAATTACTGTAAGTGAATGATGTAATTTTAATTATGTTGTTTGAATTGTTTATATTCAACACATGTATTTGATGTGCATAGATTAACTAATTGAAAAAAAAAAAATCAATCAAAGCTAATAATTTTTCCCACTTACTTCATAAAGTAATTAGAATTTAATTATGATTCCCTTGTTACATCAATCATCTTGATTTATGAATGAAATAAAATATTTTTTAACAAATTTTGTTATCCCTAAGTGTTTATATTTATTTGGTAATTTTTATTACATTTATTAAACATGTGTTAATATTCTCTTTTTTAATATATATTTTTAAGTACAAATTTAGACTTGCACTTAAGGTTATTTGGTAATAAATTATTTTTATGTGAATATAATGCACGTACAACCCTTTTCTCTTTCCAATTTTCTTTTGTTAAGTGGAGTGTGACACACTTCACTTCACCATACCTTGCTCATGTGGGTGCACATGGGAAGGCATAAACTCCATTTATGATTTTTAAGAGGTAGTTGTGTGTTTTAGAGGGAGACCATGTGTCCTTATTTAATAATGGAAGGCATATTACTCGCTCATATAAGCCATAAAATTTAGCCTTTGGAAGGTCAATAGATTTAATTTGAGATTTTAATACTTGTAAATTTTGGGAGTTTGTTATTTTGCATGCAGTTTTAAGAATTAGAAGTGATGTGATAAATTGTATTTTCGGAGTGGGAAGAAGAATAATTATCAAGTTTGGAAGAAGAATCTCCCACCTTATTGAATCAATCTTGAGAGGTAGGTTTCTTCTTATATTTAATCCATGTTTATTTTGTTGCTTTTTGAGCTATGAGAAAGAGAAAAATAATATTTGATTTGATATATAAGAATCCTTAATTTACCTAAGTAGCATTTGTGGAAATAGTGTGCTTTTAAACTATTTCCCTGTGTGAGTTGATTTTAAGAGCCCTTTTATAATGAGTGGGATTGTGTTGAGTGCATCCCTCTTTCTCTCATTGTGCATTAACTTGTTCACATGTTGTAATTTTTTTTATTGGTACCTCAACAATTTTCATCCTATAGCTTGAGCTAGATGTGGTCACAAATGAGGACCTCACCCATGGCATGAATGCACTGTATTGATTCAAATAGTCCAAACACATGAGCCGAGTAGCCCAACAAGGGCACAAAGCTCATGAGCACACCAACCCAACTATGGTTTGGAGCACACAGACAAGAGCATGAACACCCACAACTTCAACACTAAGGTTCAAGCATGCAAACACACTAATTTAATGAGGGCACAATACCTACAATCATAATAGTCAACCGAAGCTTTGAAACTTGGTGGCAACAAAAACAATGTCACAATTTAACAATCACACTATGCCATGAACAATCTTGTTGTAATTATTTTGACACATTGTGCAGATAGAGTAACATCCACCTTTGGTAACAAGCAATTCAAAGAAAGAACTTTGGTAACATCCACCTTTAAGTGCTAGAGATCCACATGCAAAACAAATCACCAAACATCAATCTTTCATTTCATCAACAACTCATCATCATTTTCACCCAACTTCAACAAAAACTCATAAACAAAATGGCTCATAGCCGATCACAGTCAAGGCAACGAGAAATAGAAATTGAAGAAGAGGAGGAAAAAATCAATGAATTTCAAGAAGCACTTGGAGGAAATGCGAATGACGAAAACCCGAGTACTCCTACTCCTACAACAATAGAAAGGGCTCAACACAACCCTCTCTTTAACAGAATCTTTGACGAAATACTCAGGAGCAATGCGGATGCTCACTTTTTAAAGCTTGCTCAAGAAGGAGCCAAACTCCCCTCTGACTTTGATCTTGCACAACTAAGACAATCATCAGAACGACAAAGTCGCCATGAGGAAGAAAGAGGTAGAGATCACATCAGATATAACATTCCTCGAGGTAACCCACCTCCTCCTCCTCCAAATGACATAGAGATGTTACGGCAACAAGTTGAAAATCTCGCCCAACAACTTCGTAGTGGTGTAAAGACTAATCGATTTTCACTCAATGACATTTGTCCCTATCACTTTGATAGGAATCTTTATATGCCACCTTTTCCATGAGGGGTTGAAACAACCAAGTTCGAAAAGTATAGAGGAAAAGGAGATCCTCACGATCATGTCAGAGAATTCCATTCAGCTTGCCTCGAAGTGGCATACGAAGATACATACCTAATGCACCTTTTTCCCCAAAGCTTGGGAGGAACAACCACATCATGGTTTTCCTAACTACTAGGTGGCATTAGCACCTTTGAAGAGCTAGTTCAGAAGTTCTTGGCACATTACTCTCATAACATTGAACGTGATATCATCATGGCTGATCTATGTAACACTAAACAAAAACCAGGTGAACTATTCTCAGTATTCTTGCAACGATGGCGTCAAATCTCTAGCAGACGTTCTCTTCAGTTACTTGAACAAGAACTAGTGGAAACATTTATTTCCAACTTAAACGAAGAAATGAAATTTCACTTGGATGTCAAAGACACAGACTCTTTCAATGACATGATCACCAAAGGCTTAAAATGTGAGCGGGCTCTCATCAAGAAAGGACTTATCAAAATCTATAATGAGCTAAAGGATGGTCCTCACCCATGCTTCAATAGTGACAAACCAAGCTTCTAGAACAAAAACAAAAATGTTGTCAACGACGGGGTTGTGGATGCAAGAACTATCAAAAGTGCACAACCTGTAGTTTGATTTGCAGGACAGAATCCCCCACCGAAGACTAACACAGTTGCTCCTCCAAATCAAGGCCGTATCACATCTCACGATGAACCCATACCTCGTCAACAAAAACCAAAGCGAATATACACTCCCTTAGGGAAACCCATCGAAATAGTATTACGACAACTGGTTTCTCAAAATCCGGTAACCCTACCCAAAACATCAAACTATGAACCTCAAGTCAAACCTCCATGGTGGAGGGATACTGAACATTGTGATTTCCATCAAGGGAGAGGACATAAGACAAGCAATTGTCACAGATTGAAAGATCTTATTCAGGATCTTATTGACCGAGGTGAAATCGAAATCGAAGGACATGACCCGAAGACAATAAACAATGATCATCTTATGTTTAAAAATCCACTTCCATCACCAGATCAAAGGGATCCTTCTACTTCAGGGAGAAACATAGATACCACCAATTATATGCAAGCCGCGTATAATTATACTATGAATCACCTATACGATGCCAGTGAACAAATTGCAACTATAACCATAAAAAATCCCAACTCCACTTGCAATGTTGTTACATGTCGCAACAAGATTACCATAAAAGCAACTCCATAAGGCACCCCATCTATCCCAAAGCAGTATAATCTTGTGGAAAAATTAGACAAAACGATCGCACTGATATCTATCTTAGAGCTATTATGCCTATCTCCATCCCATAAAACAATCTTGGATCAAGCTCTCCAAGAGGCGTTAGTCCCTGCAAACCTAAATACAGATCAATTCCAAGCCATGGTTGGAAGTCTAAAGTCATCGCCTTGTCTCACTTTTTCCAAAAGTGACAACTCTTCCTTCCAGCAACCTCATAACGCCTCACTACACATTGAAGGATTTATCAACCAACATAGGATCAAGCGAGTCTTGATCGATAATGGAGCCGACCTGAATATTTTTACACTGTAGTTGGTCACAACTTTGGGATATGCAATAGAATCAGTGGATCCCCGCAAGAAGATCACAATCAAAGCCTATGACGATGTAGAGCGTTCATCCAAAGGGGCTGTGGTACTACCCATCCGAGTGGGCCCTATGGTGAAGCACATCATCTGTCAAGTTCTAGACCTTCCTCTGCCATACAATCTATTGTTAGGAAGACCTTGGATACACACCATGCAAGTCGTTCCATCCACCTACCATCAATGTATCAAGTTCCCACATAATGGTGTAGAGATCACAATCTTGGGTGATGCAAATCCCTTTGCATATTATCATAATATCAGTCATCAACCAGAGATTACCATTCCTAACAATAGAGAAGCCATCTCCTCCACATCATACATAAGTCCAACCTCTCTTGCCAGTTCAAACACCACTATACCTAAGCAAGAAAAGATCAAGATGAAAATAGAAGAGGAAGGTCCTGGGGAATACAATTTGAGTCAACTCTTTTGTGTGGGACAAATGCCCACTTCTCCTAGAACACATGGCAAACCTCAGCAGTTACTTCAACAACCACTGATCAAGCCAGCATGTCCTTTGGTGCCTTTCATCCTTGGAAAGAGTCAAGAAGAAGAAACCAGACATGAGGACTTAGCTGAATAGATCTATAAAGATCCCATCACCGCAGATATTCCACAAGCTAAGCTTCCCACATATCAGTATGGTAAAGGCCTTCTCATTATGCAAAGAATGGGTTATGATGGTCAGAGTGCTTTGGGACCTTGCGAACAAGGATGACATGAACCGCTGCTACCGGAATTACAACCCAAAGACAATACAAGCTTAGGATTTCAAAAGGAGATCCTTCCTAAGCTCAGATTCAAAGGAAAACCTGGCAAACCACTATATCAGCCTATTGCAAAGAGGACACCTTTTATTATAAAAGCAGCATCAAACACCATCGCAACTGTCCCAGTGAGGCTAAAAATATCAGCACAACCACCTACACTACCCATCATCCCACCAATCAAACCAGTGATCCCATCAGCAGTAACAATAACATCAATAGCACCATTAGCAGCAATAGCTGTATCAAAACCCACAACAGTATCTACGACACCAACAGTTCCAACAGAAGCAGTAGAGTCAACACTACCGATACTCCTCGTATCGGATTCATTGATCCCCATCATCCTTCCTACAACACCGATCATTTCATCTACAAAGGTACATCAACCGATCACACCTGCAGTGTTTAACTCAAAGGACATCCCAGTATGGTATAGTAATCGGATACTGGAAAGTGACTTAGGGACTGACTCACATGAATGGGAATTTGATTCCATCCAGCTTAATACTTCAGATGAGGAAGACACATCACTACCTCCACCTCGCAAAGACATCCCTATTTACGGAGAAGCACAGATAAAGACCTCTTGGGTTCCTGAGCTGGAAAATTCTTCCACAGACCCTACATCACATCCTACGCCTGATTTTGACAGGGAGAGTACCATCAACGAGCTTCACCACACTGTCTTAACCCTCACTGACACATCTAACAAACTTAACCTAATCGATGAAGTAATGCCCATTATCCATCCAGAACTCATTGAATGGAACCAACCTAATCCCCCATGTCTTGACCTTTTCCAAAACGATGAGGCACTCATTGACTTTTTGGAACTACGGGATAACATACCAAGCGGGGATCACAAAGCCGGATTCGACATTGAACTTAATAGCGTAGCATACTTCGAGGTGGATGCCAAACCTTTTAGCTACAAAAATATAACAATAAAACATGGATCTTCCAGTGAAAACCACACCGTGGCACTGTTTGATTCAACAAAAGTAAAAAGAAAGAGCGTATCCAATGGTGAAAACCTCTCTGAGGCACCGACGGATGAAAGGTTTGACATTCTCCTTGCTAGTACACAACGGGAATGGTAAACGATTCTCATCAAGGAAACAAAAGAATATAACGTGGGGACTCCTGAAACTCCTCACCATATACATCTGACATCTCTTCTAACTCCAGAGGAATAACCTAAATTTGTAGAGTTCTTTCAAAAGCGTGAGATCAACTTTGCATGGTCATATGCAGACATGCCTGGGCTTGATCCCAATTTATTCATGCATCACCTCATCGTAGGAGAAGGAGCCAAGCCTGTCAAGCAAAAGATTTGCAAGATGCATCCTCAGATTGTAGTACTAGTCAAAGCAGAACTCAAGAAACTCCTAGATGTTGGTTTCATTAGACCAATTGATTATGCAGATGGATATCCAATATTGTGCCTGTCGGCAAGCCAAATGGGGGCATTCGTATTTGTACTGAATTTAGAGATCTGAATAAGGCATGTCCTAAGCATGACTTCCCCCTACCAAACAATCAACATCAACACTCAAACTGTCTTCAACAAGGGTGCATCCTTCCTTACCAAAACAAAGACAAAATGACATTTTCTTTGACAGGAAAATTCGGTTTAAAAGCTATCAAAATACTTGATTGATTTGTGAGTTATTCATTCGTTTATATATATCAGGTTCCTACAGCATTGTTTGTGTATCTTTTTCAAATCATTCCGATGAAGTTCTGGGGCATGTACTAATGGTGTCTACGTGGGAAGTTCACTAAGCTACATGATCTTATGCAAAATACAGTCATAGATCACTATGGCTTGTTGACTACAGCGTATACCTCGACCATATGAGCATGAACCATTACCAAGGATCCATAATCTTTATTCTTTATGTATATACTATTTGCATACAAGAACAATGCTCCTTCTTTGGTTCCTCCTCATCCAATTTGGATAAAGGTTTTTGTCTCTTATTAAGGTATGAACTTTTCTCAGGATATGATCAGCCCAAGATCAAGGATAACGATTCCAAGTCATGCATGAAAGGAGATAATCCTTGTCTATTCTGCAAGCAATACTCAGGTCAACTTGATCCATTATATCAAGTTGCTTGTATTAACTTGCTGTATCAAGATCCATGTAAGGAATATTCAGGTCATCTTGAATCATTATGTCAAGTTGCTTATATTTTTCTTACAACATTTTAAAAACTCAATGATGAAAATAAAGCACTATGGATTGCCATTTCATCTCATTTGTATATATTTCATTCTATTGCATTCCATCCATCCATACATTTATAATAGATGCATATGATGCATATAGTAATGACAATGCATACTCTATTTTACTCATCTTCTTCCATAGGACTCAGTCCTAGGTCCTCCATATCTTCTATCTAACATTGAATCCCCCCCTCACCCTCCCTATCTTGGACATCATCATAATCCCTTCATCATTTCCCATAAACTCAATCAAGCTACGTTCATCACCATCCATCTCTAATAGGAGGGATTGCGCTTCCCATCCTCAGTCATCCACACAATCAAGCAAGTTACTCTATCTGCACAGGCACATCGACTCACACACACCTAGACTATCAATAGATACTCTGATCAAGTATTTTTAGGTCTCATTAGGTAATCGATCATGGTAATCCTAGACTACAACAAGTATTTATCATAATGACCTAGTCTCAACGGGGCTGCCATGATTCCCCACAACCATCCATCACACGCACACACTATTAATTGATCCACCAATCAAACACAATCACAATGGACAATTACATCAATTATCTAAGTCTCAACGAGTATTTTGCTTCAAATACCTTGACTTCATCAGGCAATTACATCAATTGCCTAAGTCACCATCAGGTCACTTTGATTCACTTACTTAGACTTTATCTTGTTCAAGCGACCAACTGACATCAACAGTCACGCTTTGACTCGACCGGGGCAATTTAACCAATTGTACCAGATTGTCCAACCATTTTGATCAATTATATAGCATCAATCAAAAGCACAACCCCACATTTGCACCGTCTCTCCTACATAACCTACAGGTATTCACTGGCTTGCCATTTCCTCGTATTCACTCTATTTTCTTCCATTCTTTCACCATTATTGCTAATTTCTTCTCTTCTATCTCCCTGCCAAATTTCATTATTTTTCAAGAGATCGCCCGATTTTTTTGAAATTTTCGGCCCATCTCTCGAGGGGGCATACCACCCATTAAATTAACATTTTATGGGGCATATTTCTTCACACCTATTTTTCTTTCTTTGAAACGACGCGATAAACCGCACCATCTCAAAGAGGGGCAAATGTAGTCACATAAATCTGTGCATTTTAATTAAATGAATATTAGCTATTTATTTGATTAAAAATCCACTAGCCATCAGTTAATTAAATTAACATTTAATTAATTTAGCTTCAAAATCATTCTCCTATTAATTAAATAAATTATTGAATTTATTGTAATTCATTCTTATACCAAATTCACAAATCAATTAAATGAATAAATCATATTTATTTCATTTAATTCCCTATTCCTCTTTTAAATAAATTAAATCAAACATTTATTTAAATCATTTATCCCCCCCCCCCACTTGCATTTTCCTACAAATGCAACTTGCACACATTTATTGAAATAAATTAATTTATTTTAAATAAAAATCATATTTTCCCTCACCCACCAAATCCACTTGCATTCCTAAACCCCTTTCTAGATTCTTCTAACCCCTTCCTAATTTGCCTAATCCATCCCCTAATTATTGTCACATTCCTAAGCAACTTGGAGTCACTTCTCAAAGACTTCAAAGTCTTTAAAAAGCATTAAATGCTTTGTGTGTTCAACAATTTAACCTCCAAAGTCTTCCAAACCACTTATGGTTCTTACATGACCATTAATGGCTCTTACATAACCATTTATGGTTATTTCAACTTGCACTCATGTGTCTCCTCAAGCATTTATTGCTTTGACCATGGTTATCCATTTTGCCTTTGCACAAGAGTTTATCCATTGGATAAAGACTTTATTCTTTGAATAAAGAATTTATTCACTCAACTCAACCTTGACCTTAACTCCTAAGTTAACTCTCAGGTCATGTCAAGCATTTAATGCTTATTCCCTCTCCTCTCAACCTATCTCATATTGACACTTGTCATCCTGAGATTGGGTTGAAAGCCATCACATGGATTGAATATCATTCAATCTTGACCCTTGTTGAGATTACTCAATCTCAACCATCCATTGCTCCATTTTACCTATAAATAGAGCTCACATTCCTCATTTTCAAATCCTCAAGCATTTAGCATTCATAGTCATAATCCTGAAAACTTGTATGCATTTAAGAAATAGAGAATTTTAGAGAGCATTTAGCATAAATCACTAAATATCTTGTCACTTTGGTTTAAAATAAATCATTTTAGCATCATAGCATCTAGTATTAGCTTTTTATTCACATTTAGAGCAAATACTTCAATCTCAAACCTCTATAAGCATCCATAGTGTAAAACGTTGTTGAGAGCTACACTAGTTTGGAACTTGGAGAGGAGAGGAACAAAGGAGAAGGAGCTAAGAGCATGTTAGGAGGCATTTGGAGATGCCTCATCATATTTACTTCCTTAGTTAAATATTCTCTCATGCTTTTAATATCTCTTTTGATATGCCTGTTTAGACTAATCTTTTCTTGCTAACACTAACGTTTTTCCTCTTGAGTGTGTGTTGTCTTCGAACATATTTTCTAACTCTTTTTGCAGAGCATCAATGACTATATTCAGGATTTTTTTTAACTATGTTTGCAAGTACCTTGGCTATGGTTTTGTATATGGTATTGCATGGGGAGATTGTCCTATAGTTGCTGAAAGATATGCAATTTTTCTTTTTGGGAATTAAAATAATAGCTATGTTATTGATGCATTTTACAAACCTTCTATGCTTCCTGAAGTCTTCAACTAACTTCCATAAGTCATTTTCCATAAAGTGCCAATAGTTCTGAAAGAATCTCACCAGGAAACCATCTGGGCTAGGTGCTTTGTCAGGGTGCATTTGGAATAGTGCATTTTTAACTTCCTCCATTGATACTGGATCATATAGAATTTTATTGTCTTCATTGTGATTATTTTAGGTATATCATCAATCTCTATTAAATCATCACACTTAATGTTATTGCTTCCAAGGATTCCTTTAAAAAAGTCCTTTGCAGCTTTGTCCACTATTTCCAAGCTAGAAGCAATACTTCCATCATTCTTAGCAATTCACTCTATCTTGTTTGATACCCTTCTTGCATTAGTTGTTGCATGAAAGAATTTTGTGTTTGCATCCCCTGCCTTGAGCTAGGTTTCTCTTGACTTGTCCTTCCAGTAATGCTCCTCTCTTCTCAAAATCTCCTTATGCTCTTATTTTAGGGATTTTCCCTTGTCATAGTCCTCCTTGAACATGCATGTCCTGATTATTTTTTCATTTAGTATTTCCAACTCTTGTTCAATTCTAATCTTTTCTATGAAATATTTTTAAAGACCGTCTTATTCCATTCTCTGAGTTTTATTTTTAAGAATTGTAATTTCTTATGGAACCTGAAACAAACTTTGCTTCCTTCCGCCACTTTTCAAGGTGCTTGATCAATTGTTCATCTCTCCACCACATATTTTCAAACATAATGCATGTCTTAAATCCCTTAGAATTGCCATAGATTTGTAGTTCAATAGGAAAGTGATCTGATGCAGAACAAGGCACAATTTTTGGCCCTACTATAAGGTTGTTTTTTAACCATTCTAGGGACATTAGGAAATGATCAAGCCTTTCTGTTATATTGAGGAAATCTCTCTGTCAATTTGACTAGGCGAATACCCCATTCTCAGTATGGCAATCCATCAATTCGACTTTCGGAATGAAGTTTCTGAAGTCCAACATGCTTTGATTGATCCTAGCCTTACCACCAACTTTTTAGGAAATATCTAGAATTGAATTGAAATCTCCACCCAAGATGAACCTACATTGTTTGTGATTGTCCATGAATCCCAAAATTTGATCCTATACCAACTATTTTTCATTTGTTTTCACTGGTCTGTATATGCATATTCCAATGAAATCAGTGTCTAGTGAGATGTTGTATGCATTGACTACAATCCAGTTTTAATGTGCCTCCAGTAGGTTGATTGATAGCCCTCTATGTTTCCATAAAATTCCTAATCCACCAGCTGTCCCATTTGCTTGTTCAAAAACTCCATTCCATTCTTTGCAGTATTGAAGAAACCGAGCTCCATCCTCCTTAGATAGTTTTGTCTCTTGAAGGAATATCAAATCTCCTCCTTGCACTTGAAGGTGTCTCTTTATCACGTGTCTCTTGTTAGAGGCACCCAAGCCCCTAACGTTCCATGATAAGATCTTCATTGTTTCCCAAGGGAGGCTTCTCCTCCCTTGGTACTTTCCAAGAATTTCCTTATGCTAGTGAAGTTTTTCTCTACGACCTTCCATTCCCTTAATTCCTTTAGAGACTTCACGCCTTTGTGTCTCCTTGTTTTCTTAGGTTTTGATAGGTCTAATGCTTTCACTACAGATTGAGATATGTGCCTTTCATCTAGGATATCCAATTCATCCTTAGACTATATGTCCTCCATTTCTCCTTCTTCAAATTCACTTAAAACCTCTTCAGTTTCCTTGGCTTGTGGAATTTTGTTTGTGTTATCAACTACAACTGGGAATGTAGGAAGGGCAACTCTGTGATTTGTTTCATCCTTGTGCTCTACTCCTTCCTATCTTTTGCAGCCTTCAGATTCTTTTGGTAGACTTTCGTTTAGCATGGCTGGCTTGTTTTTCACTTGCCAAACCATTTTCATCTTAGGTTTTCTTGAACAACTTTCTTCATTGGGTTTTCTTTATTTACACCTTAAGCTGTAGAATTTATCCTCTTCAATCTCGAGTTGTTGAGTCCAGCGCTGGCCATTTACCATTAGGGTTATATATTAAGGGAATTTCCTCACAACGACGATCTGTAGTCTAATGTATTTCCCAAAGTCTCCTTCCAAAATGCCCATATCTAGGCTGACTAGGGTTCCCAATGTGCACCCTATTTTTCCAAGACATTCCCTTGCCTAATATTCGATGGACAGGTTGTAGAGGTGAAACCAGACCGGTTTTCATATGGGTGTAATGAAACAGGATAAAAATTCCAGCATAAGGACTGCATATATAATGGTACATCTTTCATTTTTCAGACTCCACCCTGCATAACTCTCTGTTTAACTTCAATGTTCGTAAAAATCACCATGAAATTTGTTTTTGGTAAGAGTTTGATGAAGACCTGCATCTGCCATTATGATCAAATCCACTCCTTTATTTATTCTCTACTATGTCTTAATCCGATAAAACGATAGATAATGGCTGATTCGCCAAGAATTTCTAAGTCTTCATTTACCTCTGGCAAAAGATCAATGGTTAATTAATTTTCGCATGAAATTTTTTTCGCATTCCGAATGTTTTCGCTTTCTGCTCTGCCCTTGTTCGCTGAGTTTGTCATCTCTTGAAGAAAAATTTGATTTATTGTAAAAATTATTTCATCTTTATTTTAAAATAAAACAGTATTTCAAGAAATAAAATTAAAAAATTATAGAAATCGTTTATTTTCTTCATAGAACTTTGGCACTATTGCAATAGTTTTTTTTATCGGTAATGCTTAGCCTTATGTTGACTCTCAAAAGTTATACAAAAAATCAAAGGTGTGACCTTTTATTACTGATATGGACAAATTAATTTGCAATCCTCATAGATTTCCCATTTTTACAAAAATTAAGCAACTCTATCTACAAATAGTGATTCTTATCTACCCCTTAGATATACAAAAAATAAAAGAATCCCTACACTCCTTTAGAAGAGGCTAGTTGTTAGAAGTATGATTGTCGTTGCACCAAAAGATTGACCTATTAATGCCTGATACAACTACTAGACTTATAGAATCCACAGGAGGTGGTTAAACCATGTCACAATCCCGAGCGTTGCGCTGCACAACATAAGGAGACCAAGGGTGCACACCTTGCAACAATAACCCCAACACAAGCGAGGGGGTTTGAACCTGTGACCTAGGCTTTAATACCACTTGTTAGAATTACAATTGTCGTTGGACCAAAAGATTGACCTATTAATGCGTGATACAACCACTAGACTTATAGAAGCCATAGGAGGTGGTTAAGCCATGTCACAATCTGAGTGCTACATTACACAACACAAGGAGACCAAGGGCGTACACCTTGTAACACGAGCCTCCATCTAATAAATAATATACGATATATATAGCATAATTACTAAGAAGATCAAAATTAATAGTGTTTTTTCAAAAAAATATGCTATTTTGCTTACTACTCCTTCTGATAGTCATCCTTGGTGAATTTTCATCTCTTTGGGCTCCATTCCCGCTCTAGTCGCATCTTCGCCCGCATCTTCACCTCCCACTCCTCCAAATAATCCTTGGTGACTCCACCCCACTAGAAATTGGGCTCTCCTACTCTCTTTATCCTCCATCACACTCTACAAAAGAAATGGCCTCATTGGTGGAGTGTATTTTGCAACATGGAGCCAATCTCTCCCTTTTGCCTTAAATCCCTCTCTTGAAAGTGTGATTGTAATAAAATCCTCCATTCCATAGCACCATTATTCTCTCACACATACATTCATTAACCAATGGGAATCATCTATGTTCCCCAGTTCTAGGCACCATGCTAGAACCATAGAGGCAATATTAGCATTTATTCTGTATTTATATTTTGAAGCAATGAACTCCTCCCTTACCAACATCTTAATCATTTGTAAAAATATGGGGTCATCAATGGAGAAAAAAATATTCAATCTCTCATATGTGATCTTCCCAATGAAGGTGATTTGCCTCTTCTTCATCTATAGACTGAAATTCGCCTCCATGAAGTCTCAACTTTTCACCTAGACAAGGCAAACTCCTACAGAAGAGGCTTACATCAAAAGGCACTATTGACATAGTTATTTAGTTAAGATATGGAGTAAATAATTTATCCAAATTGTAGATAAACTAATATATATATCTTAAATACTTTAGTTTAGAAAACATTGAGAAATTTGAGCCTAGAGATGTCTATATTGATGTTTATCAATGTCTTTTAACAATATGTATTTAATATATGTATTGATGCCCTGCAAAAAGGATCAGGTTAGTCAATGATAACACAACACAAATAAGAAGAAAAGGTAAGTTGTTAGTGTTAGAAATCATAAACCAAACACTTTCCTACACAAGCATATCAAAAGAGATAACAAAAGCATGATAGAATGTCTAACTAGGAAGGTAAATACGATGAGGCATCTCCAAATGCCTCCTAACATGCTCTTGGCTTCTTCTCCCTTGTTCCTCTCCTCTCCAAGTTCCAAAATAGTGTAGCTCTCAGCAGCTTTTTGCACTATGGATGCTTATGGAGGATTGAGATTGTAGTATTGAGCTTTGAATGTGAAATAAAAAGCTAATGCTATGCTATTGATGCTAAACTGATATATTTTAACCAAAATAACAAGATATTAGATGATTATGCTAAGAATGCTCTCTAAAATGTCTATAGCTTAGATGCATGCAAGTTTTTAGGATCTGGATTATGAAGGAATGAGCTCTATTTATGGGGAAAATGGAGCAATGGATGGTTGAGATTGAAAGATTCAATCAAGGGTTGAGTTTGAAAGTTGGGGATCCATGTGCACAATTGGCACCAATGAAATGGTGACAAGTGTCAACATAGGGTTGGGTTGAAAAAAGGAGTTGGAGGCATTAAAGGCCTGAGAAGACCTCATGGTTATCTAAAGGCTAAGGGTCAAGTCTAAATTAAGCTTACCCACTGGATTAAGAGTTAATTCAATGATAAACCTTTGTGCAAATGTTTAAGAGATAATCATGGTCAAAGCATTAATGGCCTAATGAGACCCTTGGGTTGGATAGAGGTTGAGTCAAAACAAATGTTTTAACCATGTGGGAAGGTTTGAATTAACCATTAATAGTTATTGGAGACTTTGGGGATTAAGTGGTTGAAGGTTGAAAGCCTTTAAAGGTTATCAAAGACTTTGAGCATTTTAGTGGTTGAAGACTTGAAGCCTTTAATGGTTATCAAAGACTTTGAGGTTTTGAGAAGTGACTTCCCTTTGCTTAGGGATGTGACAAAGTTTAGAGGATGGATTAGGTTAATTAGGAAGGGTTTAGAAGAATCTAGAAGGGGATTAGATTTTGCAAGTGGATTTGGTGGGTGAGGGAAAATAGGATTTTATTAAAATAAAAATTCATTTATTTCAATAAATGAGTGCAAGTTGCATTTGTAGGAAAATGCAAGTGGAGTGTGGATAATGATTTAAATAAATGTTTTATTTAATTTATTTAAAAGAGGAAAAAAAGGGGGATTTAATTAAATAAATAGATTTTATTTATTTAATTGATTGTGAATTTGATTTAATGAATTAATTAAAATAAATTGAATAATTTATTTAATTAATAGAAGAATGTTTGGGGATGAATTAATTAAATATTAATTTAATTAATTTGATGGCTAGTGGATTTTTAATCAAATAAATAGCGAATATTTATTTAATTAAGCTGGATAGATTTATGTGACTACATTTGCCCCTCTTTGAGACGGTGCGGTTTATCGCGTCGTTTCAAAGAAAGAAAAATAGGTGTGAAGAAATGCCCCATAAAATGTGAATTTTATGGGTGGTATGCCCCCTCGAGAGATAGGCCGAGAAATTTCAAAAAATCGGGCGATCTCTCGAAAAAGAACGAAAATTGGCAAGGTGGTAGAAGAGAAGAAGTTAGGCATACGGGTGAAAAATAGAAGAAAACGGGGGAAACATGGAGAAATGGGGGGCTCGGGAAGTTCATGGGGACCACGACGATGAGCAGGGGGGAAGTTACGGTGACCACGAAGGGTATAAATGGGGTGAAAGAGATGAAAACAAGATCATTTGTGACCGCGACCAGTTGAAAACGAGAGCTCCGATAGTGACATTTGGAGGAGCAAGCAGTAGCTACGATGCCGATTTCAATCACTAAGCATAGATTCGAGCGAGTCCGACGATTCTAGCGGCCAAGTGACTATGGACCAGCGGTACGCAAATTTGAAAACTCAATTTTTGTGCATTTTTGTTAGGTTTTTAGCTGAGTCCAAGTTAAGTCAGAGCAAGAGCACTGGAACTTTGGTTTTGGCGCTTTTGCTCCATGAATTAGCGCTATTGTGCCACAATGGCGCTATTGTGCCCATGTTTGAGCGCTTTTGCTCTGCATTAGTGCTACTGTATGCAAGTTTGAGCGCTTTTGCTCTGCATTAGCGCTACTACATGCAAGTTTAAGCGCTATTGGTAAAGTAGCGCTATTGGCGGGTTAATTGAGCGCAATTGAATTAAAAGAGCGCTATTGTAGTAAGGTTTTAGCGCTTTTGTAGTTGTAGCGCTTTTGTAGAGCTTTTTGAGCGCTTGTGATATAGTTGTAGCGCTATTGTTTGAAAACTAGCGCTTTTGTTGGTTAAATAGCGCTTTTGTTTTAGGATACAAAGATGCCCCAGTTTGGATGCAGAAAATCTCCTGATGCCAATGATTGATGGATGGCGAAGTGAAGTGGGAGTTGTTTTGAACCATAGCAGCCCGATGAGACTTAGGTCATTTGTTTAGGATAAATGCCTGTTGAAGTCTAGGTGGCCATGATTGCTTACCTGTTGAGACCCGAAGATACTTGATCAAAGTATCTGATGATAGTCTAGGTTTAAACTTTAAGAAAGTTTGAAAACAAAACAACTGATAGTGATTGATGAATGTCCATGTGCAGGAGGATTTGCGCGTGTTGCAGTTACGTGAGTGCCATCCTGCGACACAAAGGTTGCGGGACTGATTATCACAGACGAAGATTGATTGTATTGCAGCGACTAGTCTCTACGAGGTGATGCACATGCCCGTGATTCGGATGAATCACGGCCTGATCACAGCACTGGCAGAGCGGTGGCACAGTGAGACGTGCACCTTTCATTTGGCACAGGGGGAGATGACCGTGACGTTGGAGGATGTGTGGCGCATCCTACGGATTCTGATTCGAGGAGAGCTGGTCACATATGATAGATCCTGGGGGACTGTGGCAGTACAGAGGATATTTGATGAGGATGTATTTATCGATGATGGCTCTATCGCATGGGAGGATATAGCGGCACTGTATGAGCCACTTCCAACAATGTTGTCCAGGATTGTGGGAGGACTTCTGTGTCCAGACAGGCGGTCACATGGGTTGGCAGTGGGATGGGGATAGGTTATCGAGATGATGATGACCGAGGGGACCCGATTTGCATGGGGGCTGTGCGTGCTGGCGCACATGTATCAGGAGCTCCACGAGGTAGTGTACCGAGGGAGGGGTTCTTTAGCAGTGGGCATGACGCTGCTACATATTTGGGCTTGGGAGCACCTACCAGTGACTCGACCGGTGAGTCTGAGATTCCATGCGGTGGATCAGCCGTACATGTGTATGTACAGTGGTATGATGAGTCAGCCCCACCTGGAGAAGTTAGAGTGGTGGCGGCGGGCGCTGGATGATCTGGATGCAGTGATATGGCGGCCATACTTGGAGTGTGAGCCATGGGATGATGACGCAGAGGCATTGCCGTATGTTTTTATGACTCGATTCCTCATTGGGAGGATGACATATCATGTGGAGAGATAGGTGCCAGGGAGAGTGATGAGGCAGTTTGGACGACAACAGGGACTGCCTAGCGGTTCAGGAGAGTATGCACGGGTGATTCGGGAGAGGTACGCATGGGGTCCAATGCTACCTTATGATCAGGCACTAGTAGAGTTTCAGACACTGCAGGCGAGGCCATGGGACCTACGACCGAGGGTCGTTGATGCAGGAGTTATAGATGAGTACAAGCAGTATCGGGTGGCGCACCCGATCCTACGGATATCGGACCCAACAGAGCCGATCCCAGCATTTGAGGATGAGAGGGGACGGAGACGGGGGAGGGCAGGAGGTCGAGGAGATGGAGGAGGAGGAGGTGGAGGTGGAGGAGGTGGTGGAGGAGGTGGAGGAGGATTGGGGATGTGGAGCCAACGGAGAGGGAGAGGTGGACTGCCTCTACAGATCTCACAGGGACCATTGATTCCAAGAGGAGTGCAGCTGAGTGCGAGGGGGAGGGAGAGGGAGATCCCGATGGACAGAGGGGTGGGGACTTCTGGAGAGGGAGGTGTAGGGGAGGCAACTATGGACATCGGGGAGGGAGCCACTGGAGATCTGCGAGAGCATATTATAGTGCGCTTGCAGACGCGGATGGAGGATTTGGAGGTAGAGGTTGTAGCTAGGGATGTGCAGCTATTTGCACGGGAGTCAGAGCTGACAGTGGTGCTGCGGGAGAGAGATACTGCAGTGGAGAGATTGGCAGAGCTGCAGGAGAGAGTGCGGATTGGAGCACAGGGGCCTTCAGGGGAGGTGATGAGGGAGATTCGTCGAGCTCAGGCGGAGATAGAGTACTGGCGGGGGTTATATGAGCAGGTGGTGCCAGTGAGTCAGCGAGCTCTCAGCTATTCGCAGATGCGGCAGGCGAGATCAGAGCGATCGCAGAGGGTGCAGAGCAGTGGGGGAGTGATGGGTCCTTTGAGGAGGGAGAGATCAGGAGATGCAGGAGGGAGTGGGGGTTCGATGAGGCCTCCACGGAGAGATGGATCAGGTGGTGCAGGCACCAGTGGTGGAGCAGGGGGAGGTGTGAGGATAGCATCTGGCCAGAGCGACATTTGAGAGAGCATTCATGCATATATGTATTTGTATCATTTATTTTGTGGACTGTATCTTGGATGGCTTTTTGATAGCCGATTTTATAGACTTCATTGTACTCTGATATATGAGATGATATATATATATGAGGAGATCCCATATTTTGATGATATGCATTTGATTATGTATGGATGATGAGTTTATTGCTTAGATAGATATGTGTATATGTATGCATTGATGATATGTTTCCTATATGCATGTTTTTATGATGATTTATGATGTTGGATACTAACATATGAATGCAGGTTTATGTATGATTTTTGTTGATTTGTTGATGCAATGCTTTATGTATGTAATGCCATGATGATGATGTATGCTTATGATAATATATGAACAGGAGTTTGGTGTTTCCTATTGCAATATAATGGTGAGATGATTTATGTGATGATGTTAATGCAATGATTGAATGAATGATGTTTATGGATGAATATGCATCTAGATGTTGCGTTAAAATAAATGCAATATGGATAAACAAAATGTAAAGTACAAATGTTTATATGATAATGTGTTAAATGAATGCAACATGGATAATGGATATAAAATGTTAAGAACCAATGTTTTGTAAACAAATGGATTTTATGATTCTAAATGCTTTAAATATGGTTTTAAGTACAAATGATAATGTGATGATACTATAACTTATGTTTTTAATAACTGCACCTTAATGCAATTAAAAAGAGGATAAATGAATGCAGTGCAAATGAATCCTCAAATGAGCATAATAAGATACTTATTAACGAAGGAATGAATGCACCTTTTAACTATAAATGAATGTGTGTAATAATAAATGATACAAGTTGATAAGATGATAATGGATAATTGACACTAAATGAATGCCTAATAAAATGATCTAAAATAATCAAAGACAATTTTGATCCCATGAATGAATCCAATTTATTTATGATTGATGCAATGATGCAAATGTTTAATGAAAATTAATGTCCAAAATGAACTATATGCAATGTTTAAAAATGACATGAATGTTTAATGCAAGATGCAACTCAATGTGAGGATGATATGATCATGAGGAATGCAAGGTTTGTAAGACTTTGCATGATGCATTGATGATGTATCAGAGTACTCGGTCGTGATTGTATCCAAGACCAGTTTTTAATGGTCACTTTTGCATATAAAACCTACATATGAATGAGCGAACGGATGGGTGATATGCAACGGAATGCAATATATAAACAGATGAGATGAAATGACGATCCATAGTGCTCTATTTTCATCATTGAGCTTTTAAAATGTTGGAAGAGAATACAAGCATCTTGACATAATGATTCAAGATGACCTGAGTATTCCTTTCATGGATTTTATATTGCAAGTTAATACAAGCAACTTGATATAATGGATCAAGTTGACTTGAGTATTGCTTGCGGAACAGACAAGGATTATCTCTATTCATGCATGACTTGGATCGTCCTCCTTGATCTTAGGCTGATCATATCCTGAGACAAGTGCATACCGTACTAAGAGATAAAAACCTTTATCCAGTTTGGATGAGGTAGGAGGAACCAAAGGAAGAACATTGTACCTGCAAACAAACAGTATATACATAAAGAATAAAGAATAAGGATCCTTAGTAATGGTTCATGCCCATATGGTCGAGGTATACGCTGTAGTCAACAAGCCATAGTGATCTATGACTGTATTTTTGCCTATGATTACATAGCTTAGTGAACTTCCCACGTAGACACCATTAGTACATGCCCCAGAACTTCATCGGAAATAATGCGCAAACAAAACAAAACAATGCTGAAAAGATCCCAATACAGATAAACAAACGATTGTACTCACAAATCAACCAAGTTTTTGATAGCTTAACATAATTTTCTTGTCAAAGAAAACGTCATCTTGTCTTTGTTTTGGTAAGGAAGGATGCATCCTTGTTGAAGACAATTTTGAGTGTTGATGTTGATTGTGTGGTTGATTGGTAAATGGTCATTGTGTGAGTAGTTTGTCAATGTTTATTTTGGTATCTGCATGGATGGGTATGTACAAGGTGTTGCCATGTTTTTGTGTGATTTTTCAATGGTTTTGTCGATGTTTTTGGATTTTTGAATTGTTTTGAATGTTTTTGGTATTTTTGCGAGATATTTTTGAATGTTTTTGGTTTTTGTTGAGACAGTTTCCAATGTTTTTGGTATTTTGATGATTGCTTGAATGAAGAACTTAATGAATCATAATACAATGTAGAATCCACTTCCATCAATAGGTTAAGGGCATTGCCCCCAGTTTTAGACATGACTATGAACAAGCGGGATGTTTTAGACGCATGCAGTATTTATCATATTTGCAGAGAACTAACAAGCCATGGTTTTCGGATGGATGGATGTATGTATGAAGTAGATGTGATCACAACAAGACTGAAGGACAATGGAGCCATAGCCTTTACGAGTGACGCCTGTTTGCCAGGTTTTCACCATCGTACTTACCCAAGGTGCCACCGGAGTGGTTGTTCACCGTTTGGATGCATGATTTTTCTTTACTTTTTTGAATGTTTTTGTATTTCTTCATGACATTTTTCTGAATGTTTTTGGTATTTTCTGGTATGCAAGGGAGCCTAATGCTCTGTACACCTTAGGTATAAAACCGTTTGAGGTGCATGCTATTAATTGGATCTGCAAGCGGTTCTCCTTCTGATGTAGCCAACTGATATGCCCCGGACCCGAATACAGCAGTGACAACATATGGACCCAGCCAGTTTGATTCAAAATTGCCCTGATGTTCCCTGTTGGGTTGATTGCGAGGATTCTCTCATAGAACAAGATCACCTACCTCAAATGTACGAGGTCTAACTCGGTGATTGTAGCTTCTGCTCATGCGCTGTTGATAGGCTTTGAGATGGTTGTATGCAGCTTGTCGCTTCTCATCTAGTAACTCCAAGTCCTGAAGACGGGACACTCTATATGCTTCGTCATCTATCAGATTACGCAAGGAAACCCGTAATGATGGTATCTCGACCTCAATAGGCAAGATAGCTTCTGCACCATAGACCAATGAATAAGGAGTTGCACCTGTAGGGGTTCGAATGCTAGTTCGATATGCCCATAGCGCTGGATTTAGTTGAACATGCCAATCACGGCCGGTATCATTGACTGTCTTCTTTAGGATCCTAAATATGTTTTTATTGGATGCTTTGGCCTGACCATTGCCTTGTGGGTAATAGGGAGTGGAAAAGCGGTGCTGGATACGAAACTTCTCACAAAGTTCATGGACATCCTGATTTTTGAAAGGAAGACCGTTATCTGTGACGATGGACATGGGTACACCATACCGGCAGATGATGTAGTTGAGGATGAATGAGGCGATTTGCTTGCCGGTGACTTGGGTAAGTGGAACAACTTCGATCCACTTTGTGAAATATTCAGTGGCGCTAATAATGAATTTATGGCCATTGGATGAAGATGGATGGATTTTACCAACAAGGTCAAGGCCCCATTGACAAAAAGGCCATGGTGTTGTGATTGGTTGTAGTTCTTGAGCTGGTGCATGTATCAGGTCACCATGAACTTGGCATTTCTTGCACTTCCTGACAAAGTAGTAGGAATCCTTTTCCATAGATGGCCAATAGTATCCAGCTCGCAGGAGTTTCTTGGCTAGTGATGGACCACTTGAATGAGTCCCACAAATTCCTTCATGTACCTCTTCCAAAGCCTTTGTTATCTCATCTTGTTCCAGACATCGAAGGAGAGTACCATCAAGACCACGTCGGTATAGGGTGTCGGCAATAATGGTATATCGAGCAGTTTGGCGAATGAAGGTTTTTCGTTGGTTATTCGATTGGTTGGGAGGAAGGGTGTGATCGCGGAGATAGGTGTAGAACTCACCGTACCATGGGGATTTAGAACCGACAAGGTGACATATCATCTCAGATTTAGGGATATCATAAGCGGGGATCCAAAGCTGTTCGACCAAGAACTCGTAGCATGTTGAATTCTGTGGAAGATCTAGGAGAGATGCGATGGTAGCCATAGCGTCAGCAGCTCGATTCTGATCTCGTGGTATCTGCTCAAAAGTGATAGTAGTAAATGATGTCTTTAGAGTGTCCACCATTTGTTTATATGGCATGAGTTTATCATCTTTGGTCTGATATTCATCTGTTGCTTGTCGAATGACTAGTTGGGAATCGCCATATACTTGCAGTTCTTGTAATTTCCATTGTATGGCTAGCCTGAGTCCTGTGATCAAGGCCTCATACTCTGCTATGTTGTTTGTGCATGGAAATGTGAGCCTTTAAGACTTCGGGATGCTATCACCCTGAGGTGTGATAAACAGAATGCCTGCCCTCGAGCCGTGCCTAGTGTATGAACCATCAAAATATAGTTTCCATGGTTGTGCTGTTGTGATCATGAATATCTCTTCATCTGGAAAATTGGAAATGAGAGGATGATCGCCTATGAGTGGTGCATCGGCCAACTGATCTGCAATAACCTGCCCTTTGATAGCCTTTCGGTCCACATACTCAATGTCAAATTCACTTAGAATCATCACCCATTTGGCCAAGCGACCTGTCAATGCTGCTTTGCTGAGTAAATACTTGAGTGGATCAATTTTTGCAATGAGTTGTACCTTGTGTGTCAACAGATAGTGCCTCAATTTTGTGGCTGCTAAGATCACTGCTAGGCAAGCTCGCTCAATAGGTGTGTAATTGAGTTCATAGCCAACCAGTGTGCGAGAGATGTAGTATAGAACACACTCTTTGCCTTCTGCATTATGTTGTGCAAGTAGTACACCTAATGCTGTACTTGTTGCTGAGATATAGAGTAACAACGGTCTACTTGGATCTGGTGGCATTAGCAATGGTGGATTCATGAGATAGTCTTTAAGCGTTTGAAATGCTTGCTGGCATCGGGCATCCCACTGAAAACGGATATTCTTGTGTAGCAGGTGTGTGAATGGGTGACACTTATCAGCCAATTGTGCGATGAATCTTCGAATGGATTGAAGGCGTCCTTGTAATGTCCTTAGCTGACTGATATTCTTGGGTGATGGCATGTCCATGATTGCCTTAACTTTTTTTGGGTCGACCTCAATACCTTTGCTTGAGACAATGTATCCTAGAAGCTTCCCGGAGGTTACTCCAAAGACACATTTCTTTGGGTTGAGTCGAACACGGTATTGTTCCAGTCTATCAAAGATTTTATCTAAGATGTGGAGATGTCCTTCTCTGGTGAGTGATTTTGCTAGTAAGTCATCCACATAATCTTCCATCATGGTATGCATCATGTCATGGAAGATGGTGGTCATTGCTCTCTGATAGGTTGCTCCTGCATTCTTGAGACCGAAAGGCATTACATTCCAGCAATATGTGCCCCATGGACAGGTGAAGGTTGTCTTATGTTGATCTTTTGGTGCGATCTTTATCTGATTGTATCCTGAAAAGCCATCCATGAGTGAAAGCATGGCGTGTCCTGCTGTCAGATCAATTATAATGTCAATATTGGGAAGGGGGAAGTCATCCTTAGGACGGGCCTTATTTAGATCTCTGAAGTCAGTACAAATACGGATGCCCCCTTTTGGTTTGCCAATAGGAACAATGTTGGAGATCCACTCTGCATAATCAATTGGTCTAATGAAACCAACGTCTAGGAGTTTCTTGAGTTCTGTTTTGACTAGCACTGCAATCTGAGGATGCATCTTACGAAGTTTTTGCTTGACAGGTTTGGCTCCTTCTGCTACAGTGAGGTGATGCATGACTAAATCAGGATCAAGCCCAGGCATGTCTGCATATGACCATGCAAAGTTGATCTGACACTTCTGGAAGAACTCTATAAATTTAGGCTGTTCGTCTGGAGTGAGAAGAGATGCCAGATGTATGATATGAGGATTGTTAGGAGTCCCCACATTGTACTCTTTGGTTTCCTCGATGAGAATTGTTGATCGTTCCTGTTGTGTACTATCAGGGAGAATGTCAAACCCTTCATCCTCAGGCACCTCAGAGAGGTTTTCACCATTGGATATGCTCTTTCTTTTTACTTTTGTTGGATCAAATAGTGCCACAGTGTGGTTTTCACTGGAAGATCCATGTTTTATTGTTATATTTTTGCAACTGAAAGGTTTGGCATCCGCCCCGAAGTATGCTGCGCTATTAAGTTCAATGGCGAATCCAGCTTTGTGATCTCCGCTTGGTAGGTTATCCCTTAATTCCAAAAAGTCAATGATAGCCTCATCGTTTTGGAAGAAGTCAAGACATGGGGGATTTGGGTGGTTCCATTTGATGAGTTCAGGGTGGACAATGGGCATTACGTCATCGACTAGGTTAAGTTCGTTAGAGGTATCAGTGAGGGTTAAGACGTTATGGTGAAGGTCGTTGATGGTACTCTCCCTGTCAGAATCAGGCGTAGGATGAGACGTAGGGTCTGTGGAAGACGTTTCCAGTTCAGGAACCCAAGTGGTCTTTATCTGTGCTTCTCCGTAAACAGGGATGTCTTTACGTGGTGGAGGTGGTGATGTGTCTTCCTCATCTGAAGTGTTAAGCTATACTGAATCAAATTCCCACTCATATGAGTCGGTCTCCGAATCACTTTCCTGCATCCGATTGCTATACCATACTAGGACGTCCTTTGAGTTAAATACTGCAGGTGTGATTGGTTGATGTACCTTCGTAATGATCGGTGCTGCAGGAAGGTCGATGGGGATTAAAGGATCTGGTACGGGGAGTATTGGTAATGTTGACTCAGTGGCTTCTATTAGAATTGCTGGTGCCATAGATGCTGCTGCGGGTTCTGACACAGTCGTTGCTGCTAATGGTGTTGCTGATGGGATTACTGGTTCGTTTGGTGGGATGAGTGGCATTGGTGATGGTTGTGTTGGGGTTTTGAGCCTCAGTGGGGCAGTTGGGATGGTGCTTGATGCCTCTTTGATGATAAAAGGAATCTTTTTTGCTGTAGGTGGACAAAATTGTTTGCTGGGTTTTCCTTTGAACTTGAGTTTAGGAAAGATCTCTTTTTCAAAGCCTAGGCCTGTATTACCTTTGGGCTTGAATTCTGGCAGCAGGGGTTCATGTCATCCTTGTTTGCAATATCCCAAAGCACTATGACCATCATACCCCATTCGTTGCATAATGAGGAGACCTTTGCCATACTGTTCCGTAGGAAGTGTAACTTGCGGTATATCAGTGGTGATGGGATCTTTATAGATCCATTCCGCTAGGTCCTCATCTTGTGTTTCTTCCTCTTGACTCTTTCCAAGAATGAAGGGCGTCAAAGCACATGCTGGTATGTTTAGTGGTTGTTGGAGCACCTACTGTGGTTTACCATGTGTTCTGGGAGAAGTGGGCATTTGTCCCACACAAAAGAGTTGACTCAAGTTGTATTCCCCAGGACCTTCCTCTGCGATCTTCATCTTAAGCTTTTCTTGCTTGGGCATAGTGGTGTTTGAACGGGCAAGAGAGGCGGGGCTGATATATGATTTGGAAGAAATGGCTTCTCTATTATTAGGAACGGTAATCTCTGGTTGATGGTTGATATTATGGCAATATGCAAAGGGGTTTGCATCACCCAGGATTGTGATCTCTACACCGTTATGTGGGAACTTGATACATTGATGGTAGGTAGATGGAACAGCTTGCATGGCATGTATCCAAGGTCTTCCTAATAATAGATTATATGGTAGAGGAAGGTACAGAACCTGACAAATGATGTGCTTTACCACGGGGCCTACTCAGATTGGTAGTACCACAGCTCCTTTGGATGAACGCTCTGCATCGTCATAGGATTTGATTGTGATCTTCTGACGAGGATCCACTGATTCTACCGCATATCCCAATGCTGTGACCAACTGTAGTGTGCAAATATTCAGGCCTGCTCCATTATCGATCAAGAATCGCTTGATCCTATGCTGGTTAATAAATCCTTCGATGTGGAGTGAGGCATTATGTGGTTGTTGGAAGGAAGAGTTGTCACTTTCAGAAAAGGTGAGACAAGGTGATGACTTTAGAATTCCAACCATGGCTTGAAATTGGTCCGTATTCAGATTTGCAGGGACTGACGCTTCTTGGAGTGCTTGATCCAAGATAGTTTTATGAGAGGGTGATAGGCACAAAAGCTCTAAAATGGATATAAGCGCAGGGGTTTTGTCTAATTGTTCCACAAGATTGTACTGCTTTGGGATGGAGGTGGTGCCTTGTGGAGCTGCCTTGATGGTAACTTTGTCGTGACGTGTAACAACATTGCAATTTGAGTTGGGATTTTTGAAGGTTATGGTTGCAACTTGTTCACTGGCATCATACAGATGATTTATAGTGTAATTATATGCAGCCTGTGTATAATCAGTGGTATCAGGACCTCGTCTGGAAGTGGAAGGACCCCTTTGATCTTGTGATGGAAGTGGATTTTTGAACATCAAATGATCATTATTTGTTGTTTTTGGGTCATGTCCTTCAATTTCAATTTCTCCTCAATCAATAAGATCCTGAATGAGATCTTTCAATCGGTGACAATTACTTGTCTTGTGCCCTCTTCCTTGATGGAATTCATAGTGTTCAGTATCTCTCCACCATGCCGGTTTGACTTGAGGCTCATAGTTTGATAGCTTAGGTAGAGTGACCAAATTTTGGGAAATAAGTTGTCGCAACACTGTTTCAATGGGTTCCCCTAAGGGAGTGTATGTTCGTTTCTATTTTGGCTGACGAGGTCTAGGTTCATCCTGAGATGTGATGCGACCTTGATTAGAAGGAATGTTTGTGTTATTCTGAGGTGGAGGATTTTTTCCTGCAAACCGAACCACAGGTTGTGCATTTTGTATAGTTCGAGCATCCACAACCCCATCATTGACAACATTCTTGTTTTTATTCCAGAAGCTTGGTTTATCGCTGTTGAAGCGTGGGCGAGGACCATCTTTTGGTTCATTAAAGATTTTGATGAGTCCTTTCTTGATGAGTGCCCTTTCACATTTCAAACCCTTGGTGATCATATCATTAAAAGAGTCTGTGTCTTTGATATCCAGGTGAAATTCCATTTCTTCGTTTAAGTTGGAAATGAATATTTCCACTAGTTCTCGTTCAGGTAACTGAAGAGAACGTCTGCTAGACATTTGATGCCATCGTTGCAGGAATACTAAGAATTGTTCACCTGGTTTTTGTTTGGTGTTGCACAGATCAGCCATGGTGATGTTGCGTTCAATGTTATGAGAGTAATGAGTGAGGAATTTCTGGATGAGTTCCTCAAATGTTCTAATGCCACCTGGTAGTCGGGAAAACCATGATGTGGTTGTTCCTCCCAAGCTTTGGGGAAAAAGGCTCATTAGGTAGGTGTCTTCATATGCCACTTCAAGACAAGCGGAATGAAATTCTCAGACATGATCGTGGGGATCCCCCTTTCCTCTATATTTTTCAAATTTGGGTGTTTCAAACCCTCGAGGAAATGGTGGCATGTAAAGATTCCTATCAAAAGGATAGGGACAGATGTCATTGAGTGAGAACTGTTTAGTCTTGACACCACTATGAAGCTGTTGGGCGAGATTCTCGACTTGTTGCCGCAACATCTCCATTTCATTTGGAGGAGGAGGTGGTGGGTTACCTCGAGGAATGTTATATCTGATGGGATCTCTATCTCTTTCCTCTTCATGGTGACTTTGTCTTTCTGATGCTTGTCTTAATTGGGCAAGATCAAAGTCAGATGGGAGTTTTGCTCCTTCTCGAGCGAGTCTTAAGAAGTGAGCATCCGCATTGCTCCTGAGTATTTCATCAAACAATCTATTAAAGAGAGGGTTATGCTGAGCCCTTTCTATCGTTGCAGGAGTGGGAGTACTTGGGTTTTCATCATCGGCATTTCCTCCAAGTGCTTCTTGAAATTCATTGAGATTTTCCTCTTCTTCTTCTTCCCTTTCTATTTCTCGTTGCCTGGACTGTGATCGGGTTTGGGCCATTTTGTGTATGAGTTTTTGTTGAAATTGAGTGAAAATGATGATGAGTTTGTGATGAAATGAGAATTTTATGATTAGTGGATTGTGTTGCACGTGGATCTCTAGCACTTTTTAAGGTGGATGTAACCAAAATTCCTTCTTTGAATTGCTTGCTTGTTTGATAAGATTTGATGTGATAAGGTGTAGAGAAATCTGAGATGTGTTACAGATTGAACTATCTAGTAATGAGAGGATTCACTCATGAACTAGTTTTAACCTGCGTAGATGTGTCTCTTAGGATGAGCTTATCCTAGATGTAGAAACAATCTAAAAAGTGATGTGATGTGTTTGATTTCAAGCAATATCTAAAAGAGAAGTTGGGACAAGAACCTCTTAATGTTTTGAGAGTTGGGACGGATTGATGATGAAGTGATGATGTATGAGTGAGATGATGGATGAAAATGTTTTCAACTTCAATAAAAACTTTGTGTTACAAATGGGACAAACTCTATCTCTTCCCTTTCGGGTGTTGGTGGTATTTCTCGAGCTGTGTTGTATGTGATACAGATGTTTGAGAAGAAGTTTGGATTAATCTTTCCTCCTTGATTTTTGTGATAACTCAGAGCTCTATATTGCATAAAAGCTCTTCGGTTCAATGATTCTGAATCAAATTCGTTTGTTTTGCCTTGAAGGTAGAGACGCATACGATGTAGAAAGACTCTATGTGAGACAAAGATTTGTTGATTGATATAGAAGAACTTCCTTCTTTTGATTAAAGCCTTTGAGCTTAATGGTCTTCTTTTCAAGTTGATATTCTGATGACACTTCTTCTTTCGCAAGATGTGAAGAATGGTCATAAAATTTGACCCTTTGTTGTTTGTACCTTGTTTTTGATGTTTTTGGTTGTTTTGACAGATGTTTGGTTGGATGAATACTTTGTTTTTGAGATTGATTTTCTGATTTTTCTTTGACAAGAAAACAAAGCAAGCACACAAACACAAGAATGTTGCCTCAAAGGCACAAATGAGTGTGGGTCTAGATTAACCCAATCCTTGGACTTGTATATGGCCCTTCTTTTAGATGTATTTTAAGGTGTATTTCCAAAGCCTAAAGTCGGCTCAATTTGCACTTGGTCTGTAAAACGAACACACTTCAAACACTTTTTATCCCTAAGGTCAAATGGCCAGTTGTGATAAATTTAGCCCACATCTTGATATTTCTTCGACTTTGGTACTACATACCTTATGAATTGTTGGGAAAAATGGTGTCTCAACCTTGCATTTATGCGAGGTTACTATTTATAGTAAGTTTTCATTTGAGCATGAAATGGTGCGAAACTCTCCCTGAAGCTTCTGGTTGGCTAGATAAGCATTCCGGTAAAGTTGCGTTGCAAGGTCACAACTAGTTTTGAAGATATTAAATTTTTCGTCTTGGAGGGGTGCGATAAAATGTTTAAACTTAATTTTGGGGGCTTTAGAGGCTCTGAAATGCCCTAAAAAGTGGCCGTAACTGGCGCAGCGGGTTACGAGGTGATAAAGCACTTCTCGAGCTTTCCGACACTTCAAACAGTTCGTCAATCAGACACCCGGTTCTCAAGTTATGGCCTCCGGAAGTTTGTACTCCTAAAATAGGAAAAATAATTTGTATCGGATACATAAATGAGCTGTAAAAGGGAGTGACACGTGTTGATGTGTGCTTTAACATGTCATAGGGCATCTAGAAGGGAGATAAGGTCGGCTACACCTTATTGGGTGGTTTTAACCCATGGTTTTGTAATACCGTTTGACGGTTTCCTGTATTGTATCTCCTATTTATGAGGTGTGTGAGATAGAGGTTGTGTGTAAGAGTCTTATGGCTATTGAGTTGCCTCTGAATCTCTGATTAATGGTACTCCTGCAAAGAGCTTGCTCTGCAAGTATGTTGTAATCTATTTTTGATTGCTGAATAAAATATTGAGCTGCTTTTGGAGTGTGGGGTTTTTCTCCTGAAAGGGTTTTCCCCACGTAAATCACTGTGTTGTGGTATGAATGCTATTATATCTATTTCTATTTTTCTTTAACTGTTGTAACGATCTGAAAAAGTTTTGCATTACCCTCCTCTCAAGGTTAGTGTAGGAAGTTGTTTCCGCTACTTAACTTCCTTACAAGTGGTATCAGAGCCTGATCACCTTTGGTTTCAATTGTGGGCAGTTGGGTTTTTTGAACTAATCCAGATTTGAGTGGGAGCTTGTGCAGAAGACACTTTTTGATCTTGTTGCAGGAATATTCAGATGGCGAGTTCGTCAGGGAGAATAGAGGTGGAGAAATTTAATGGAAGTAATTTTGAGATGTGGAAGCTGAAGATGGAAGATCTGCTAATAGATCGAGATCTTTGGGATGCTGTTGATGCGAATGTCCAAAGGCCCTCAGATCCTACTGCGGCAGCTCAGTATGATGTTATGGACCGAAAAGCCAAGGGTCTAATCAGACTGTGCCTGGCAGACTCTGTTCTAATCAATGTCCATAAAGAGAACTCTGCAAAGAAGCTATGGACTAAGCTTGGTGAGATGTATCAAGTGAAATCTTTATTAAATCAAATTTTCTTAAGAAAGAAATTGTATTCCTTGAAGATGGAAGAGGGTGGACGAATTGCAGACCACCTGGAAGCATTTAATATGTTGGTGGCTCAATTAGTATCCGTCGGTGTTAAGATGGATGAGGAGGAGAAATGTCAGATCTTGCTTTGTTCTTTGCCTGATTCGTGGGATTCTCTTGTTATGGCTATCGGTAGTACTTCTGTTGTTTTGAAATCTGAAGACGTGGTGGGTGCCCTACTCGGTGAAGAGATGTGAAGGAAGGTATCCATCAGTTCAAAGGAAGCCCTAACCGTTCGTGGAAGACCTAAGGAGAAAGGCAAGAAGAATGAGAAGCGCGACAAGTCCAAATCCAAAGAGAGATCGAAATCTCTTGGAAAGTCCAAAGTCATTTGCTGGAACTGCGGTAAACCAGGTCACATCCGTAAGGACTGCAAAGAAGAAAAGAAGAAGAAGAAAAAGAAAAAGTTCGATTCTGATTCTGAGTTCGACAAGGAAGATGGCGATGCCTTTATTGCGGCTTTGGTGACTCATGCAGGTAATGATGCCTGGCTAATTGACTCAGGTGCATCTTTTCATATGACTTCCAATAGAGATTGGTTTTCTGAATATGAAGGATTTAATGGAGGTAAGGTGTACTTGGGTGATGATTCACATCTAGACATTGTTGGTCGAGGTAAAGTTAGAATCAGGTTTTCTGATGGTAGAATAAAAAGGATTAATGGTGTGCTGCATATCCCTGGATTAAAACGAAACCTGTTATCTGTGAGCAAACTGATAGATGCGGGTGTGCAGGTAGTCTTTTCTGAAGCAGGATGTAAGATGATTAAGGGTGCTATGGTAGTTGCTAGAGGTGTCAGGTTTGGCACTTTGTATAAGCTTGAAGCATACATTGTTGAGTGTAATAGCACTTCTGTAAAAAGGAAATCTGTGGATACTTCACACGAAGATTTGAAGGTTTCACCTTCAGCAGATGGAAATGGTTTTTGGGTACCTAAGGGTGCTCTTTCGTCTGAAGCAAAGTTACCTGCAGAGAAGACTATGTTATGGCACCAGAGACTTGGCCACATTGGAGAAAAGGGTCTAAGGACCTTGAAAAATAAAAACCTTGTTGAAGGTTTGAATGACTGTAATCTTGACTTTGATTTCTGTGAGCATTGCATTTATGGAAAACAAAACCGCGTTCAGTTTTACTCGAGTTCTCATAAAACTTGTGGTGTTTTGGATCTTATCCATTCTGATGTGTTTGGTCCAGTAGATGTCTCTTCGATTGGGAAATCCACATATTATGTTTCATTTATTGATGATTTTAGTAGAAGGACATGGGTTTATTTTCTAAAGAGTAAATCTGAAGTTTTTAGTCGTTTTAAAGAATTTAAAGCAATGGTTGAGTTGCAGACTGGAAAGAAAATAAAATGTTTGATAACTGATAATGGCGGTGAGTTTTGCTCTAATGATTTTGATAGATTCTGTAAAGACTGTGGAATTAACAGGTAGAAGACAACTCCATATTCTCCACAGCAGAATGGAGTTGCAGAAAGAATGAACAGGACACTGATGGAGAAGGCTAGGAGTATGTTGAGTGGTGCTGGTTTCGAACAAAAGTTTTGGGCTGAAGCTGTTGCCACTGCTTGCTACCTGATTAACAGGTCTCCTACATCAGCTCTTGTTGATAAAACGCCTATGGAAGCATGGTCAGGTCACAAGCCTTCATTGAGACATCTTAGAGTTTTTGGTTGTGAGGCATATGCACATGTGCCAAAGGAGAAGCGAACAAAGTTGGAGAACAAGGCTGTGAAATGTATCTTCATCGGGTATAGTTATGGTGTGAAAGGATACAAGCTTTGGGACCCTGTTGCACAAAAGGTAATTCACAGTAGAAGTGTTATTTTTAGAGAAATTAAGTCTCCTTCTGTTACATTGCAGCCAGAACAGACTAAAAAAGAAGATGTGATTCAACTTCCTTCTACACCTGAAAGAGTTGAATCGAGACCCCTAGATAGGCAAGAAGTTGAGGAGAGCTCGTCTAGCTCTGAATCTTCAGAAGAGGAGGAAGAACCTCCAACTCAGCTTGTTCGAAGGTCTACAAGACATAGACAACCACCTGAAAGGTACTCACCTAATGATTGGAGATGTATTTTTACTCTGAATACTAGTGTGGATGAACCGAAATCTGTAGAAGAGGCATTAGGTATGAATGATGCAGAATCCTAGAAGATTGCTATGGAGGAAGAAATGGCAGCTTTGAAAAAGAATGATACATGGGATCTTGTACCATTGCCTAAAGGATGAAAACCCGTTGGTTGTAAATGGGTTTTCAAGAAAAAGATTGGTTCAGATGGAAGCATTGAGAAGTATAAAGCAAGGTTGGTTGCAAAAGGCTACTCTCAGGTTGAGGGTGTTGATTACGGTGAGATATTTTCTCCTGTTGCAAAAATGACGTCCATAAGATTTTTGCTTTCTATTGCTACTGCTTATGATTTAGAGGTTGAGCAAATGGATGTGAAAACCACTTTCCTTCATGGTGATTTGGAAGAAGATATTTATATGACACAACGGGAGCACTATGTGGTGAAAGGCAAAAGTAATTTGGTCTGTAAATTGAAGAAATCTTTGTATGGCCTCAAACAAAGTCCTAGGATGTGGTACCATAAATTTGATACATATGTGTTGAGTTTGGGATTTGAACGTTCTAAATCAGATCACTGTGTTTATTATAAATATGATGGTGATCATTTCTTATTCATTGCATTGTATGTTGATGATATGTTATTCATTGGTAAAGGGAAAGGTATGATTTCAGAACTGAAGTCTCAGCTCGCTGCTAAATTTGAAATGAAAGATCTTGGTGCAGCAAAGCACATTCTTGGGATGGAAATTAGAAGAGATAGGGTGAACAGAAAGCTATGGCTAGGCCAGAGTAAGTATATGAATTCAGTGTTACAAAGGTTCAACATGCAGAATTGTAGACTATTGAGTGTTCCTTTTACAGTTGGAACGAAACTATCTGTTTCAGATTGTCCTACATCCCCATTGGAGATGGAAGACATGAGCAGAGTGCCTTACCAGAGTGCGGTTGGAAGCTTGATGTATGCTATGGTCTGTACTAGACCAGATATTGCCCAAGCAGTGGGAGTACTTTCTAGATATATGTCTAATCTTGGTAGAGTTCATTGGGATGCAGTCAAAAGAGTCTTGAGATATTTGAAGGGTACTTCAGAGTATTCTTTGTGTTATCATGGTAATTCAGTTGGAGACATGACTTCCCTTGATATCCATGGTTATGTGGATTCAGATTGGGCAGGTGATATTGATAGCAGAAGATCCACCAATGCTTATGTGTTTACTTTGTTTGGTGGTGCAATTAGTTGGATGAGTAAGCGACAGGCTGTGGTTGCTTTATCCACTACTGAAGCAGAGTATATGGTAGCTACTCATGCTTGTAAAGAGGCCATTTGGCTTAAGAGACTGTGTTCGGATATTGGAATAAAGCAAGGTACAGTGACAGTTTACTGTGACAGTCAGAGTGCAATTAGCCTAGCTAAGAACCCGACATTTCATGCCCGGACCAAACATATTGATGTTCAGTATCATTTTGTTAGAGATATGGTCGAAGATGGTAGGGTGAAGCTGGTTAAGGTGGAAACTTTGATGAATGTTGCAGATGCTTTAACTAAGGCTGTGAGCACAGAGAAGTTCAGATGGTGTTCAGAGTCTATGGGCCTTATGGCCCCTAGCAATTGATTCATTGTGTTGACATTCCCTTCCGCTCCTGCAAGGTGTTCGACAAGTGGGAGATTTGTTGGGAAAAATGGTGTCTCAACCTTGCATTTATGCGAGGTTACTATTTATAGTAAGTTTTCATTTGAGCACTAAATGGTGCGAAACTCTCCCTGAAGCTTCTGGTTGGCTAGATAAGCATTCCGGTAAAGTTGCGTTGCAAGGTCACAACTAGTTTTGAAGATATTAAATTTTTCGTCTTGGAGGGGTGCGATAAAATGTTTAAACTTAATTTTGGGGGCTTTAGAGGCTCTGAAACGCCCTAAAAAGTGGCCGTAACTGGCGCAACGGGTTACGAGGTGATAGAACACTTCGCGAGCTTTCCGGCGCTTCAAACGGTTCGTCAATCGGACACCCGGTTCTCAAGTTATGGCCTCCGGAAGTTTGTACTCCTGAAATAGGAAAAATAATTTGTATCGGATACATAAATGAGCTGTAAAAGGGAGTGACACATGTTGATGTGTGCTTTAACATGTCATAGGGCATCTAGAAGGGAGATAAGGTCGGCTACACCTTATTGGGTGGTTTTAACCCATGGTTTTGTAATACCGTTTGACGGTTTCCTGTATTGTATCTCCTATTTATGAGGTGTGTGAGATAGAGGTTGTGTGTAAGAGTCTTATGGCTATTGAGTTGCCTCTGAATCTCTGATTAATGGTACTCCTGCGAAGAGCTTGCTCTGCAAGTATGTTGTAATCTGTTTTTGATTGCTGAATAAAATATTGAGTTGCTTTTGGAGTGTGGGGTTTTTCTCCCGAAAGGGTTTTCCCCACGTAAATCACTGTGTTGTGGTATGAATGCTATTATATCTAGTTCTATTTTTCTTTAACTGTTGTAACGATCTGAAAAAGTTTTGCATTACCCTCCTCTCAAGGTTAGTGTAGGAAGTTGTTTCCGCTACTTAACTTCCTTACATGAATCCTGCCATGGCAGGTAAGGATGTGATATACTAAGTCTTGCGTGAGCATAACAAATAGATGATCCCTATGATGGGGGAGTCACCACTTTTATCAAGCCACAAGTGACTTTTCAAAAAGCTATGTTTCTACTCAAGGAAATATGTATGGTGAGTATCTTGGGAGCAAAACCATCTATGCTCTTGCACTAAATTATATCGCAAATATTCTCAATCAATAGAACAGGTGTGCTACTACTTAAAGGTGTTTAGTCATGTTCGATGTTTTTGGACATAAGTTCATTCTACAGTGACTCACTTAAGAGCCTTGTAACTGGTGATGGGGCCCATTTGTCCTTTCGGCCAGTTACACTATAGGAACAGCTATACCCAAGGCTACAACTTTCGCTCTCACCTGATTTCTATAGCGGCTCGAAGGATTTACCACTCGAGGTCGTTCCCAAGAGTATCGATCCCTTGGCAGGCCTCTCTTAAAAAGATAAAATTTGAGCGTTACTAACACTTTTCTCTTGCACTTAGGACCACGAGAGCCAAGGGAGAGGATAGTGTGTGTTAGAGGTAGGACCACTCGACTGACTTTTTGCACAAGCGTGCCAAACACGTAAAACACTTGTTCTTTTTAATCCAACATTTGCAAATGTGATCTAACTATTGGGAGATGTTGCTCCAACAGTCATGGTGTTCTTTTTTTAACTTCAAAGGCAATGTGTTTTGTAATCTAGAATTCGAAAATCCTGGTCAACTTAACAAAAAGCACGTTTTGCTTGAAGTAAATCGCTTGCAAAAATTTTGAAACAAGTTGATTGTTCTTTTTACTTGTCCAAAAATTGAAGTGTGGATTGTGATTTTTAAGTTTGATGCAAGAAAGAAAATTTGTGTGTTGATTTTAAGCACCAAAATAAAGATGAATCCTAACTAGCAATGGAAGTAAATGTTTGTTTGTTTTGTTTTTTTTAAAGTGTTTTAAGAGCACTAAAGGAAAATTTATGATTTTAGTGATGAGTTTTTAAACCTGCAAAAACAATGAATAGTTAGTAAAATCTATGTCAAAAGGGGGGGCTTCCACAAGCCTAAGACTGTCAATTTTTTCGGTTACAAAGTGAGTTTTACAACATTATGTTGCAATAGCGCTAGTCTGCGTTTAAACAGAAGCGCTATTTCACACAGAAGTGCTGAAATAACAAAACTGACAGAGAGTCAAAAGTGCTAAAAGATCATCAGTAGCGCTAGAAGAAGAACAGAAGCACTAGAATAGTGACAAAAGCGCTGAAACTTTTACAATAGCGCTATTGTAAGAGCAATAGCGCTAAAAGAAAAAGTGTCAATAGCGCCAGAACGTGTTCAATGGCGCTAAAGCGCAACCTGTGTGACACTTTCAACAAGCAAACATGTTAGTTAGAAAAAAAATGAGATGTTTTTGGTAGTTCGATTCACATCGGATTCATCAAATGATGCCTTGCAAAAAGGATCAGGTTAGTCAATGATAACACAACACAAATAAGAAGAAAAGGCAAGTTGTTAGTGTTAGAAATCATAAACCAAACACTTTCCTACACAAGCATATCAAAAGAGATAACAAAAGCATGATAGAATGTCTAACTAGGAAGGTAAATACGATGAGGCATCTCCAAATGCCTCCTAACATGCTCTTGGCTTCTTCTCCCTTGTTCCTCTCCTCTCCAAGTTCCAAAATAGTGTAGCTCTCAGCAGCTTTTTGCACTATGGATGCTTATGGAGGATTGAGATTGTAGTATTGAGCTTTGAATGTGAAATAAAAAGCTAATGCTATGCTATTGATGCTAAACTGATATATTTTAACCAAAATAACAAGATATTAGATGATTATGCTAAGAATGCTCTCTAAAATGTCTATAGCTTAGATGCATGCAAGTTTTCAGGATCTGGATTATGAAGGAATGAGCTCTATTTATGGGGAAAATGGAGCAATGGATGGTTGAGATTGAAAGATTCAATCAAGGGTTGAGTTTGAAAGTTGGGGATCCATGTGCACAATTGGCACCAATGAAATGGTGACAAGTGTCAACATAGGGTTGGGTTGAGAAAAGGAGTTGGAGGCATTAAAGGCCTGAGAAGACCTCATGGTTATCTAAAGGCTAAGGGTCAAGTCTAAATTAAGCTTACCCACTGGATTAAGAGTTAATCCAAGGATAAACCTTTGTGCAAATGTTTAAGAGATAATCATGGTCAAAGCATTAATGGCCTGATGAGACCCTTGGGTTGGATAGAGGTTGAGTCAAAACAAATGTTTTAACCATGTGGGAAGGTTTGAATTAACCATTAATGGTTATTGGAGACTTTGGGGATTAAGTGGTTGAAGGTTGAAAGCCTTTAAAGGTTATCAAAGACTTTGAGCATTTTAGTGGTTGAAGACTTGAAGCCTTTAATGGTTATCAAAGACTTTGAGGGTTTGAGAAGTGACTTCCCTTTGCTTAGGGATGTGACAAAGTTTAGAGGATGGATTAGGCTAATTAGGAAGGGTTTAGAAGAATCTAGAAGGGGATTAGATTTTGCAAGTGGATTTGGTGGGTGAGGGAAAATAGGATTTTATTAAAATAAAAATTCATTTATTTCAATAAATGAGTGCAAGTTGCATTTGTAGGAAAATGCAAGTGGAGTGTGGATAATGATTTAAATAAATATTTTATTTAATTTATTTAAAAGAGGAAAAAAGGGGGATTTAATTAAATAAATAGATTTTATTTATTTAATTGATTGTGAATTTGATTTAATGAATTAATTAAAATAATTTGAATAATTTATTTAATTAATAGAAGAATGTTTGGGGATGAATTAATTAAATATTAATTTAATTAATTTGATGGCTAGTGGATTTTTAATCAAATAAATAGCGAATATTTATTTAATTAAGCTGGACAGATTTATGTGACTACATCTATAATTAAAATTTTAGAACTTTCTATTACATATTTTTTGAGGGATAATATTATTTAAGTAAAATATGGGTGGTAAAAGGGAAACCCTTCAAAGTCTATATGGGACCATGTCTAAACCAAAGACAAGAGTTCAAAGGGCCAGACAAAAATATAACATAAACAAAACTAACTAAAGAATCACTAGTATGAGGGTCTTATCATCAAGTTATAACCAAACATCACTAAGGGTAGGATTATTTATCATTAACTAGCTCCCAACCATTGTGAAAATCCTCTTCCTTATGAGTGTCCTTTGAAAGTTTATCATGAACTAGAGATGTGACTAGCTCCAGCTAAGGAAACATGCTAGAGTTTAAACAAGAGCACCATACCGACGAGAAGAGTAAGAACGTGGTTAAGAGGGCTAAGTCTAGTTGTGTGTCTCGATATTTCCATTTCCCAATGGCTGAGAGGTATAGAATATCAATCATAGTCTCTTTTAGTAGACCAGTTTTGACTTCACTCATGCCCTCAAGGAGGAGAAGATAAGAGAAGTAGGAATCCGATAATAACACATGAAGCATTACCCTAGCAATCTAAAACATTCAATAAATGTGCCACTTCAAGTACAATTTTGTTAGCTTGCACCCAAATCTACATAAGCACGTCAGAGTAAATCATTACTTAAGTATACAAATAAACATGAATCATAACAACTAACAATCCTAAAATGAGTTGCATTTATACATTTCTTAGTGTTAAAGAGAATTTTCACCTTAGAAGAATACCAAATACGGGTATACTTGGAATGGAGACAAGGCTAATCACCTAAAAATAACATATATCATTCAAAAAAGAAATAGTAATAAAAGACCTAAAGAGATCATGAATTTAATTCTAAGCTTCTTGAATTTTAATGTGAAAATCATAAACGATTCTTGACAGTCTCAAAATGTATATAATTAATGGACAGTAAGGATTACAAATTGTTAGATGCTTTAGGAAAGAACTAAGTGGGAGGCCTTGACAAACAATGACTCAATCTAGGCTCAAGAAAAGATAACTAGATAAATTAGAATCAACAACTCCAAGTATCAAGAAAAGACTAAAGTTGTCAATGATGATTTGAGTAACCAACCATAGGAAGATGAAGATAAATCCATAAATATCCTCTACAAGGCTTATAATTATGAAATGGTATATCAAGATACCATTTCTAGTCCTTCCACCAAGACTTGAAAGATTTAAACCTAATATTGTGAATCATTTGGGAAGGAATACCATTAACAACAATATGAAAAGTCTCTTCGTCTTGATTACATAGCTTAAATTTCCTTGTAATTTTTTTTCTAAGAAAGAAAAATATCAATGTCTATGTTAATGAGATATGGTAGTATTGTAATGCCTTGTTTGAATAATTTCAAGATATGGATCCATGGATCTTTGGATAGAGGATAGTCTTAACAAGATAGAATAAAAGACAACTAAACAAATTATCAAATGACTAATAGGCCATTGTAGAAATTATTCCTCTCCCAAGGAAACCAAATCTTATTGTCATTCTAACTTTTTCAAATGCTTTTGATGACAAAAGTTCCTTGAAATTTAATTGGTTCCCTCAACGTGAGGAAAGTGCTAAGGCCTATTCCTTTCCAATCTATCCATTTGATAGGTACACCTAAATTGATAAAATACTTGGTGAGAATTTCAAAGACTTTATTTCCCTCAAGAGTCATGAGAATCCATTTATCTCATAATATAATACATTACAAATGAATTGAAAGAAATCCTAAACCACTAGCATTATGGGGAAGACAATAGAATTCCCAAACAACATGATGGATTCCTTGATACCCATCTCTAGAAGCCTAGAAAAAGTACCTAAGATATTTTTCAATATTTAAAGAAGATAATTTCTAATTCACCAAACAAGAGGAATAATAAATATGAGTGGAAATAATGACATACCAAAGAGAAACACGAGAAGATTGAAAATTAAAGGGGATGCCTAGAAAATGAAATAATTCCTCATTATAGATTTATTTCTAACTAAAATTATCCAACCAACTTGACTTAGGAATAAAAGACTTTATAGCATTCATTATTTTATATTGGATGGTCGAACCAAAGACTCAACATAAAAAATCAAGGCAATTAATAGCTCATTAAACATCATTTTCAAAATGACCATTGACCACTTGGTTAAGAGAATTAGGAAGAGAAATCCCCTTGACTAGAATTTGAGGAGCCACATGGGTCAATAAGTAGCAAAATACTTCTACTACAAGTACATAAAGAGCTAGAGCAAGACAAAATCCTTAATGGATGCAACAAAAAATTCCAAATAGTTTGGATTATTGATAATTAATAGTAATAAAAACTTTAATATTGAATAAAGTGAGGTCCAAATGCAAGTGTATAAAGCATGGTAAGAAGAAAAGACCACTTAGTATGGTCACAAGCCTTGGAAAAATAATGTTAAAAAAATGGAATTGTTGAGAATACCAATTCCATCTTTTTCCTTTACAAATAATAATTATATTATCCAAAATGATTCTAGATTTTATGAAACTAGTTTGTTAAGGTGATGCATGCGCATCCCAAACAACTTTATCACATTTCACTACATAATCTCAATTCATCTTGTGGTAGAGAACTAGAGTCCATAAATGTCTCACCTATAACATATCCATATTGTTGGCATTTTTGATGTTTATGTTGTGATTGTCATTGATGGACACACACTTGCATTAAGATCCTCTTTATATGGATGAGTTAGAGCTCAACCGATATCTGTTCAAACCGGTATGTTGTATTCTAGTCTTTAGACTATTGGTGATTTTGCAGAATGTGTTTCCCGGTCTAAAGTGGCATGTCGACCCCAAGCAGTTCGTAGATCTCAAGCGGTACGAGGGAGCAAAGTGGCATAACACATTCTTACCAGCCTTCATTTTTGTCAAACCGGCAACCGGTATTTTGTATGAACTGGTAATACTCTGAGATGAGTTACCAATCCATCAATTGTTTGACGGTGCCGACACACTGATGGTGCTTTTTGTGTCGTGTTACTGAGTATGTCTAGATTCATTGAACCTAGGAAATTGTAATGTAATCCTATTGGACCGACATGAAATCAGATTCCTTTAAAAGGACATCATGTCTAGGGTTTTAGGTTGTTGCTGAAAGGGTTTATGTTGTGCTAGGGTTTAAGGTGGTTGATGAGTTGATGTAAGAGTGATTTTATCTGAGAAGATCAAGTTGTAATTGAGTGAGAGATAGAGAAGACTGAAGTAATGCTAGAATGCATTAGCTGTGAGCTATATTGGATCTAACTAAGTAGTCTGTGCTATCTGATAGATCACACACTTGTTGATTACTCACCTCTTTGACAAGTTTGTAGCCCTTAACTGGGTAGGCTTAGAGTAGCCTTTTTAAAATCCTCTAACAAGGTGGTTCACCTCTGTGAATCTAAAATCCTCTAGCAAGGTAGTTCTTGATTGGACTTATCTCCTAACAGAGATTGAGATTCCTAACAGGATCTATTCTGGTGAAGAACATTGTAAGACCTTAATCGGTCTGACCTTAATTGGTCTGGTTTCTATTCTGCAGATAGTGACTTGTGAGTTCCATCTCACCGTGGTTTTTCCCATTTGGGTTTCCACGTCAAATGTCTTGTGTTATGGTTGTATTGCTTTTGTGGGTGAATGCTTTATTTGCATTTTGGTTTGCATGTGTGATAACCGGTCTGTCTGTTAAACTGTTTTACCAGTTTATCTTTAGACTGTTTAAGTGTTTTAGTGCAATGTTTTTTGGCATGCTAATTCACCCCCCCCCTCTTAGCATTCATCACATATTATATTATATTTTGATAAGTTTACTAAAATTTATTGTCACTAAAAGTTCACAGTACAAAATAGTCAGTACCCAATTCATCAGGGAAGTTTGTAGAGCCTTTCAATATATTGTAGCATCAAACCCATCATATCATAGCATAGTATAGGACTAGGAAGAAATTCAATTGGAATGACATAAAATTTCATTCTCTTGGAGTTTCATCATTGAATTTAGACCAACCTATATGTTTCCCAAGGCATTCGGTAATGGGACACCTTTTGACTAATGTGGATCATTCCTAAGGCTAGGGGATGCTATAAAAACACTTATTGCATTCATCATGATTCAAATAACAAGAAGATAATTCAATTAAAAAATTATGAGTTAGGATATAGTAAGGTAGCTTGAATTGTTAATTATAGTGAGTCATTGTGAGTCCAACATGTAAGCTTGTAATATGCCAATGGCAACTGATGAGTCAAGATCTATAATATGCATATAATAGGCCAATGAATGTATTGTAATTATTATTTTGCATTGAACCAATGATAATTTATTTTTAGTTCTATGATATTTCTAATGTTTTAACTCTTAGTTGCATAGTTGGATAGTCCTCTCTCTAGACCTCTATTCATGATTCCATCAAGTTCTATAGGACAAATTTTAGAATTCTTAATGAGTAAAGTATTCTAAAATATCGTAGGGTAAACAAATCATGAGGTAGCCTACAAGTTTTGTCAACAAAGCATCAATTGTGAGGCAGTTACAACCTTGTAGCCAAATCACCGACCTAAGGTAGTTGCACAAAATCCAAAGAAAATATTTGAACAAGGAGCATGTCAAGTATCGACATTGTTACTACAAAAATAGAAGAAATGATATATATGATGAGGTCAATGAAGATTTTATTTGTTATTATAGAATAAGATAGGAAAAGACATCTAAATAATATATTATGAGGATGAGACTGATGTTGATGTGTTAGGAGCTACACATCTTAATTCAAAACCCTATAAGAAGAGAATGAGACCAAATCAAGATGTTGAAAGATATTCCCTAAATTAGTAAGAGACCTATAATTGAAATTATAAATTATTTTGGTAATTTGAATGCTTAGGATTTGATTAACTAGATAAATGATATTGAAGAATATTTTAAGTATGAGAAAATTGAAGATCCAAAAAGGGTTAGGTTTACAAAAACCAAGTTGAAGGGACATACAGTTATTTGGTGAAAAAAAGTTCAATTAGATAGAAATAGGAGAGGAAAAGAAAGAATCAAAAAGTGGTATAGAATGAGGACATATTTGAAGAATAATTCATACCTAGTGATTATGAATTAGAAATATTGAAGAGATTACATAATTTAAGGCAAAAGGAGAAGAAAATGAAGGAGTAGATTGAAGAATTTCATTAGATGATCATCAAGAATAGTTATAGTGAATCCAACAAGGAGAAAGTGGCATGGTACATAAAAGGCCTCAAAACAAGCATCCATGGAGAATTGAGTTTGGTAAAGATGACAATAGTTGAAGAAACCTATCAAGTTGTACTAAAAGTTAAAGAATAATTAAACAAAATATTTTAATAGAGGCAAAGCTTAGTCGAGGAGGAATATTTCAAAAAGGTAGGTCATATTATGGCACAAGAAGAGCATAGGTCAATCAATTCAAGGATAGAATTCCATACCCTATAGATGAGAGAAGTGACAATTTCCAAGGGAGAAGTGGCATAAATTCTCATCATATTAAAAAATAAAGTAGAAATACCTACCACAACAATGGATAGCAGAGAAGTGATAGAAGATTTAATAATAATCTATTTAGAAGAACCCATTTTAAATATAGAAGAGAAAGAAATAATGCGTCTGAATGCCACCAAAGGAGTGTTAGAAAATGATGATAGAACAATACAAGGGAAGCATATGTGAATGAATAACTTATTTGATCACTAGATATCTGTGAGAAAACATGGGAAGGGTGAATCACTAGTTATGATGAGAGCTCTATTATAGATTGAGACAATTGAGGACTTGACACAAAGGAAAAGTATGTTCAAGATGGTATACAAATCAAGAGGTAAGTGTTGTAAAGTTATTATTGATAGTGGTATTACAAATAACTTTGTTTCTAAGGAGATGGTAGGGAAGATGCATTTTAAAAGGGCTAGACATCCAAACCCATACAAGATTGCATAGATTCAAGATTCTCACAAGACATTAGTAAGTGAACAATATTTGGTAAAATTTCATATTGGATCATACCATTACAAAGTATTATGTGATATTATGTCATTAGATGCATGCTATGTTGTTGGGAAATCCATTGCAGTATTATAGAAAAGCAATTCATGATTGAATAATTAATAGCTATACAATGATCTTGAACGAGAAGAATCATATCCTCATACCTTTTGAATATGAGCACAAGAGTGAAGTGTTTGGTAACACTAGAATATATTTGATATATGAAGGAAATTTTTGGATGGCTTGAGAAAATAAAATATATGAGTAGAAAAATTTGTGTGGAATCAACCATTTAAACCAAGCTACACCCCAACAACAATCTCAACAAAACAACTTCACACAAGCTACCCATGCTTTGTGTTTGGAAATCTCTCAAATACATCAAAAAGTCAATTTATAGAAAAACCAGAAAGAAACAAAGTGAAAGAAAACCCAAAAAATAATAAGTTTCTTATACAAAAACCATAAGTTGTTGTTGAAACATCGCACTTTCATCCATCGATATCATGATTTTAGTCACGGTTTTATCGATGAATTTGAATAAGAACCACTTGCATCACAAGCTTTCTTTCAAATAAGGGCTCTATCATATCATCACAATCATGGTCAACACATTCCTCCATCATACATTCCACAACCCACAATAACTTACTAGAGATTCCTAAGTTCACATAAACCTCCTACATTTTCTTCCATCTTTATCACTTCAAAATCATTTCCAAAAAAAAATCATAGTCCCTCAGTAGAAATTCCAAGGTTCACACTCATTCCAAACACATCAAGAACTCATTAAACTCTCAAACACAAAGAGTTCTTGTCCTTCGTCCTTTTGGATATTGCTTATCATGCGAACGAAATTACTTTCTAGTGTGTCTCTACATCTAGGATCAATCATCCTAAAAGGGCATTACTAAACATCTAGATAGGTTAAAACTAGTCCATGAGTGAATCCTCTTATTACTAGGTATCTTATGTTTGTAACAACACAAACCTTGCTACATCTCATCTCACAATTGTTAAAGACATCAAACAAGCAATTCTAAAAGAGGACAATGTTGATACCCAACTTTTAGTGTAGGAGATCAAACATCCACAAACACTTCAAGTCATCATCATCATCCTCAAATCTTGGAGCTATAAGAAGGGATCACACATCCACTTTTTGATTCATCCCATTCTCAACCACACACTTTTTCACCCACAAAAGCGTGCTTCAAACATGGCTAGGACTAGGTCTCAGAGTCATCAACAAAATCAAAATGAAATATGGGAAGAAGAAGAAGCGAACGTTAACCCCTTTGCCTAAAGAGGAGACCCAGAGACCCCTACACAAGCACAAATAGAAGACACACTTAGCAACCCCAGATTTAATACACTTTTTGAAGAAATTATCAAGGGAAGTGTTGATGCCCATTTTCTGAAACTTGCTCAAGAAGGAGCCAAACTTCCCGCTGACTTTGACGTATCACAACTTAAGGATACACCAGAACAAGCCCAACATAGTCATCGATAAGAACAAAATCACGGTGAAAGGGAGGCGAGGAATACACGTAACTATGATGATAACTATCAACACAGAAATATCCCCCCTCATCTTATAGAAATGGATATGTTAAGACAATAGATGCAAGATCTCGCCCAACAAGTGCACTCAGGAAGGAAACAAAAAGCAATATGCTCTCGAAGATATCTGCCCATATCCATTTGATAGAAACATATACATGCTTCCTTTCCCACACACCATCAAAACCCCAAAGTTTGATAAATACAAAGGAAAGGGAGACCCTAGAGATCATGTGTGAGAATTTTTCTCTGCTTGCTTAGAGGTTGCATACGAGGACACATATTTAATGCGCCTCTTTCCCCAAAGTCTAGGAGGCTCAACCATGCAACGGTTCTCACGCCTACCCGGTGGGATCAAGACCTTCAAGGATCTCGTACAAAAATTTATCACTCATCACGCACATAACATAGAACGAGATGTCTCCATGGTTGATCTATGCAATACAAAACAAAAGAATGGTGAGTTATTCTCAGCATTCTTACAAATATGGAGACACCTTTCTAGTGGACGTTCCTTTCCCATTCCCGAAGAGAAATTAGTTGAAATTTTTATTTCAAACTTAAATGAGGAAATGGAATTTTACTTAAACATAAATGTTCTAACAATTTCAAAGACGTCATAGCTCAAGGACTTAAAATAGAGAAAGCCTTTATCAAAAAGGGACTTTTCAAAATATACAATGACAACAAGGAGGGTCCAAGACCATCCTACAACAATGACAAACCAAACTTTTGGGCTAAGAACAAAATCATTGTTAATTATGGTTTTGTGGACACATGAACTGTCAAAATTGCCCAACCCATAGTCAAAATTATAGGGGTTGCAAATAATCGCAACAACCCCACTACCAATCAAGGTAATCCTCAAACCAATCTGAGAAATCAACCTTCAGACACACAACAAGAGGAACCTAAAAATAGGTACCCGACCTACAAATCCAATCGCACCTACACACCCTTGGGAGAATCTCTGGAAAAGATTTTATGCCTGCTCATCTCTTCTGATCTTATCACATTACCTAAAACATCACACTATGAACCACAAGTCAAACCTTCCTGGTGGAGAGAATGATAATTGTGAATTTCATAAAGGAAGATGGCACAAAACAAACAACTATCACCGATTAAAGGATATCGTTCAAGACCTTATTGATCGAGGTGACATAGAAGTGGATGGTCACAATGCAAGAACTTCCAATACTGATCATACCATGTTCAAAAATCCACTCCCATTATCAAGATAACATGACAGATTATACACGCACAACCTGTACCTACATTGTCAATAATATTTATGATACCAATGAACAAGTTGCTACCATTACCATCAAAAGCAAGGATACCACATGCAATGTTGTTACCTATCGTAGCAAGCTTGTCTTACCAGGTGCACCATCAAAAGAGGCATATGTACCCAAACATTATAACCTTATGGACCAATTAGATAAGACGCCAACACTTATCTCCATACTAGAGATTTTGTGTATATCCCCCTCATATAAAACCATCTTAGATCAAGCTCTCCAAGAAGTGTCAGTTCCATCCGACCTCAATACAGATCAATTTCAAGCCATGGTTGGGAGTCTCAAATCATCACCATGTCTCACTTTTGCAGAGAATGATGATGCATCCTTTCAATAATCACATAATGCCCCTCTCCACATTGAGGGATTCATACATAAACATAGAATCAAGCGAGTCTTGACTGACAATTGAGTTATTCTTAACATTTGCATATTATAGTTAATCACAACATTGGGATATGAAAAAGATGCAGTAGATGCTAGAAAGTGGATCACCATCAAGGCCTATGATGATGCAGACCACTCCTCTAAAGGGTGTGTCACTCTACCAGTCAAGATAGAACCCATGGTGAAGAATGTGGTTTGTCAAGTCCTAGACCTCCCTCTTCCATACAATCTCCTATTAGGTAGACCATGGATTCATGACATGCAAGCAGTACCATCTACTAACCATCAATGCATCAAGTTTACATATAACGGAGTAGAGATGACTATCCTTGGTGATGCCAACCCATTCACTTTTTGAAACCATATAAGGCATCAAATTGATATCAAAATTCCTAACAATAGAGAAGCCACCACCTGATAATCTTTCATTCACCTAGAAAACCTCACCAATCCACTGATGCCTACACCCAAACAAGAAAAGCTAAAATTGAAAGTAGAAGATGAAGGCCCAGAAGAGTATAATATTAGTCAGCTTTTCTATGTTGGCCAACTACCCCTCTCACCTAGGACTTATGGAAAACCACAATAGTCACTCAAACCACTTGTTGCATCCCATGCTACTACACCTGATGGCTTCATCCCAGGCAAATCACAGGAATAAGAGACTATTGATGAAGATTTGGCAGAATGGATCTACAAAGACCTTTTCTGACACAACTAGACAACATGTCGGGATCCTGACAAAAAGTTATGGTAAAGGTTTTACCCTAATGAAAAAGATGGGCTATGATGGGCATAGTGCATTGGGATTCCACAAGGTGTACAAGAGCCATTACAACCACATGATACAACTGGACTCGGATTCAATCCTGGTTCAGGCAGCTCTTCTAAGCTTAGGATTCCAAGCAAACATAAGAGGACCACTTCTAAGATCACCCCTTCTAGAAGCAAGACAATATCTATTGCAAATCAACCTGCCAGGTCTAAAATTTCAAGTTATAAAAATACTCTTCAATTTACTACAAGTAAGAAAAGGAGTTATATTGCCCGCCAAACTATCATTCCTGGGATAAGACTCTTGTCTACTTCAGACACCCAAGAAAAATCAACAAACTTGTTAGATACAACCCTTGCAACAACTATCGTCAAACCTTTCACATCCGCAGACATCCCTATAACATATAGTGACAGAGTTCTATGGAGTGATTCCGAGATAGATTCACATGAATATGAGTGGGATTCTTCATTTTCACAATCATCTGATGGGGACACTTTTGAGGTTAAGAACGCTGAAGGAGATGCATTTATTAAAACCTTTTGGGACCCAATTAATGAGGATACTTCAAATAGGCCCTGGTTACGAAGAGGATAGTATTGACAATGACCTTGGTTCCTCCGTACTTACCATAACCAACACATCCTATGAACTTAACCTGATTGATGAAGCAATGCCAATTATTCACCCCAAACTCATTGAGTGGAACTTGCAAGATCCTTGACACCTTCCAAAACGATGAAGTGATCATAGACTTCTTGGAATTATGGGATGACATACCAAGCGGGGATCACAAAGCTGGGTATGCTATCAAACTTAACAATGCGACTTACTTTGGAGAGAATGCCACACCTTTCAGTCGCAAAAATATTACAATCAAAATAAGATCCTCAAGTGAAAAACACACTATGGCACTCGTGGAAACAAAAAGAGTAAAAACAAAGGACGTATCCAATGGTGAAAACCTCTCTGAGGTGCTTGAGGATGGAAGGTGTGACATTCTCCCCTTTAGCACTAATCATGAGAGATTGTCTATTCTCATAGAAGAAATAAAGGAGGTCAATCTGGGGGCACCTAAAAAGTCACACATACTACATCTACCAGAATCGCTGACTCCAACAAAAGATCGTGGTTTCACAGAGTTCTTTTGCAAGAAACAAATCAATTTTACATGGTCCTATGCAGACATGCTAGGACTCGATCCATAACTAGTAATGCATCACTTAACAGTAGCAGAAGGAGCCAGACCAGTAAAACAAAAGCTTTGAAAGATGCATCCTCAGATTGCACTATTAGTAAAAGTTGAACCCAAAAAGCTATTAGATGTGGGTTTCATAAGACCCATTGACTATGCAGAATGGATCTACAACCTAGTACCAGTGGCAAAACCAACTGGGGGCATCCGTATCTGTATATATTTTAGAGATATAAACAAAGGATGTCCTTAGGTTGACTTCCCTCTTCCAAACATTGATATGATCATGGACCTCACAACAAGACATGTAATGCTATCACTCATGGATGGCTTTTTCAGGATACAACCAGATCAAGATTACTCTAGAGAAGCAACACAAAACATCTTTTACATGCCCATGGGGTACATACTATTGGAATGAATGCCATTCGGTCTCAAGAATATTGGTGCCACATATCAAAGGGAAATGACTACTATCTTCCATGATATGATGTATATGATGGTGGAAGATTGTGTGGATGATTTGCTAGCTAAATCATTAACCAGAGAGGGTCACCTCGTTGTACTTGATAAAATATTCAATAAACTAGAGCAATATAATGTACACCTAAATCCAAAGAAGTGTGTCTTTGGGGTACCCTCCGGTAAGCTCCTGGGATATATTGTCTCAAACAAAGGAATTGAGGTTGATCTCGCAAAGGTCAAAGCAATTATGTAAATGCCACCTCCTAGGAACATCAATTAACTAAGAACATTACAAGGAAGGCTACAATCAATTCGGCGGTTCATTGCACAATTGGCCGACAAATGCCCTCCCTTCACACATTTGCTTCACAAGAATGTTCATTTCAAATGGGAAGAGAATTGCTAACAAGCATTCCAACAGCTAAAGGACCACCTAATGACACCACCATGACTGACACCACCATCTCCAGACAGGCTCTTATTGTTATACATATCAGCTATAGCTATGGTCTTAGGCGTCTTACTCGCACAACATAATGCAGAAGCCAAAGAATGTGCAATATACTACATTTCCAAAACATTGGTAGGGTATGAACTCAATTATACCCCTATTGAATGATCTTGTCTAGCAGGAATTTTGGCAGCCACCAAATTGAGGCACTACATGTTGACACACAAGATACAACTCATTGCCAAGATTGATCCACTCAAGTATCTACTCAGTAAAGAAACACTAACCGACCGTTTGGCAAAGTGGGTTATGCTCCTCAGTGAATTTGACATAGAATATGTGAAAAATAAAGCCATCAAAGGACAAGTCATTGCAGATCAGCTAGCCGAAGCACCGCTCACAGGCGACCATCCTCTCATTTCCAATTTTCCAGATGAGGATATTTTCATAGTTATGCAAGCATGACAATGAAAGTTATATTTTGATGGATCATACACCAGACATGGTTTTGGAGATGGCATTCTCTTCATCACACCTCAAGGTGATAGCATTCCAAAATTATATTGACTTACATTCCCATGCACCAACAACATAGAAAAATATGAACCCTTGATCACTGGACTACACATGACCGTGCAGTGGAACTTAAAAGAGCTATAGGTGTATGGCAATTCACAACTAGTAATCCGATAGGTCAATGATGAATACCAAACTAAGGATGATAAGCTCATGCCTTACAAGAAAATGGTTGATAGCTTCAAATAACTATTCACAACTATCACATAATTTGAGCAAATTCCTCGAGACCAGAACAGAGTTGTAGAGGCAATGACTACAATAGCCTCTCTCCTTGATCTTCCATAGAACTCCACATGCTAGGAGTTCTTAGTTGAACAACTTTGGATCCCCGCTTATGATATCCTTGAATCCGAGATGGTATGTCAACTCATCGGTCCCGATTCGCCATGGTATGGTGAATTTTATGCCTATTTACGTGATCAAATCCTTCCCCTTAACCAATCAAACAATCAACGAAAAACCTTCATAAGCCAATCCTCTTGATACACCATCATTGTTGAAACCCTATATCGATGAGGTCTCGATGGTAATCTCCTCCGATGTCAAGAGCAAGGTGAGGTGACCACAATGTTAGAAGAAGTACATGAAAGTATCTGCGGAGCTCATTCAAGTGGCCCTTCATTGGCTAAAAAGATCATGCGAGCAGGATACTATTGGCCCTCTATGGAAAAAGACTCCTACTACTTTGTCAGAAAGTGCAAGAAGTGCCAAGTTCACTTAGATTTGATACATGCCCCAGTGTAGGAATTGCAACCTATCACAACAACATGACCCTTTTATCAGTGGGGACTTGACCTTGTGGGTAAAAATCCATCCATCTTCATCCAATGGTCATAAATTTATCATTACCGCCACAGAGTACTTCACCAAGTGGATTGAAGTCATTCCACTCACCCAAGTCACCGACAAGCAGATCGCCTCATTCATCCTCAATTACATCATCTGCCGGTATGGTGCACCCATGTCCATCATCACAGATAACGGGCTCCCTTTTAAAAATCAAGATGTCCGTGAACTCTGTGAGAAGTTTCATATCCAACACCGTTTTTCCGCTCCATATTACCCATAAGGAAATGGTCAAGCAAAAGCATACAATAAGAATATATTGAGGATCCTCAAAAAGACAGTCAATGATGTTGGTCGCAATTGGCACATTCATTTGAATTCGACACTATGGGCATATCAAACTAGCATTCAAATCCCTATAGGCGCAACCCCCTACTCACTAGTTTATGGAGCAGAAGCCATTTTGCCTATTGAGGTTGAATTACCATCTCTACAGATCTCCTTGCACAATCTAATAAATGATGAAGAATACCAAGTCTCACGTCTTCAGGACTTGGAACTACTTGATGAAAAGCGACAAGTTGCCTATAATCACCTAAAAGCCTATTAGCAACGCATGAGCAGAAGCTAAAATCATAGGGTCAAACCTTGCATATTTGAAGTAGGAGATCTCGTTCTCAGAGAGAATCCTCGCAATCAATCAAATAGAGAACATCGGGGAAAATTTGAATCCAATTGGCTGGGTCCATATGTCATCACTATCGTCTTTGGGTCTGGGGCATATCAGTTAGCAACTTCAAAAGGAGAACCACTGGCAGATCCAATCAACAACATGCATCACAAAAAGTTTCATACATAAGCTGTGCAGAGCATCAGGCTCATCAAATATCAGAAAATACAAAATTTTTTTTAGAAAATGTCCTGAACAAAATACAAAAAAATAAAAAAATGAAGAAAAAATCATTCATCCAAACGGTGAAAACCACTTTGGTGGCGCCTTAGGTAAGTATGGTGGTAAAAACCTGGTAAACATGCGCCATTTTTAAACGCTATGGCTCCATTGTCTTTTAGACTTGTTGTAATCACATCCATTGCATCCATTCATCCATCATTTATACCATGGCTTGTTATTAATCTGCAATCAAGGTTATTACTTCATGTGTCCCGCACCCTGCTTTCATACTGACACTTAACTGGGGACAATGTTCTTAACCTACTAATGGGAGTGGTTTTTCCATGCTTGTGATTAATTGAGTTGTTCATTCAACAACATCCTAAAATAATACCAAAAACATTCGTAAAATATCAGAAAATACCAAAAACATTTGCAAAATGCCTGAAGAAAACACAAAAACATTCAAAAAATTCAAAAAAACAAAACAAAAACATCAAAATCAATAAAAAATATTGCAAAAAAAAATTGTTCCTTGTACATAAACGTCACAAAAGACACAAAACAACATTTTGAGCTACTCAAATGATGACCACCTATCAAATCAACCATCCAATCAAACATTTGAGCAGAACCGTCTTAACAAGGATGCATCCTTCCTTACAAACAAGACATGGTTCCATTTTTCTTTGACAAGAAAATTATGTTTGGCTGATAAGCACTTGGTCGAATTGTTTGTATTTATATCAGGTTCCTATGCTACTCCAGGATATCCACAAGTGATTAGAGTAGTTGGGATGGTTCTTGATATCTTTTTCTTTGTTTGTTGTTTGCGGATCATTCCAATGAAGTTTTCAGGCATATACTAATGGTTTCTACGTGGGAAGTTCACTAAGCTATGAGATCCTATGAAAAAATAACATCATGGATCACTATGGCTTACTGACTACAACGTATACCTCGACCATTTATTCATGAACCAGAATAGAGGGGAACTTTCCCTGTTTGCGATGTTTGCTTATAGGTGAAACACCCAACCTTGGTTTCTGATACCTCGACCAAGATCGGTACTACCATGCTCAATGATGAAAATTAAGCACTATGACTAAGTCATGGATCGCTAGTTTCATCTCATCTGTATATATTGCATTCCATCCATCCATAAATCCATATCGCTGCATATCATTCATACATAGTCATGACAATGGATACTCTATTTTGATCCTCTTACATAGGAATGGGTACTAGGTCCTCCATACCTTCTATCCAACATTGAATCCCTCCCCTCACCCTCCCTATCTAGGTCATCATTATAATCACATACCCTACATCGTGTCCCATCAAACCAATCAAGCCACGTTCATCACCATCCATCTCTAAAAGGAGGGGCTGTGTAACCTATGTTACCTAGGTCATCCTATAAGCAAAGCAAGTTACTATGTCTACACAGGTACATTGACTCACACACACCTAGACTACAACATGCATTTACATGAATTGCCTAGTCGCAATAGATATGCTAAGTACAACAAATGCCACAAACAACCTACAATGCAAACACTATCAATTGATCAACCAATCAAACACAATAAAAACAGACAATTACATCAATTGTCTAAGTCTCAATGAGTATTTTTCTTCAGATACCTTGACATCATTGGGCAATTACATCAATTGTCTAAGTCTCATCAGGTCAATTTGACTCACTGACTCAGACTTTATCCTGTCCAAACGAACAACTGACATCAACTATCACACTTTGACTCAACCGGAGCAATTCAACCTATTGCACCAGACTGTCCAACCAATTTTGATCAATTGTACAACATCAATCAAAAGCACAACACTACATTTGCACCATATCTCATGCATGACCAAAGGGTACTCACTGGCTTACCCTTCTCCTTCATTCCCAAATCCTCCATTCTATCCATGCTTAATTTTCTTAAAATTTTTGAGAGATCGCCCAAATTTTTGAAATTTTGTCCCATCTCTCAAGGGGGAATACCTAACCACCAACTTGGTGCATGTTGGGGCACGTACTATGCTTACTTGTTTTTCTTTGAAACGGTGTGATAAACCACACTGTCTCAAAGAGGGGCAAATGTAGACACCCAAATCTATCTACTTAATTAAATGAATAATTAGTATTTATTTGATTATTTAACCATCAATCAACACTTAATTAAATTAATATTTAATTAATTCATCTTAAACCTCTTCTCCTATTAATTAAATAAATTATTGAATTTATTTAATTTAATTCATTAAACCATATTGTGACAATTAATTAAATAAATAAAGCATATTTGTTTAATTAATCACTTTCCACATTTAAATATCCTTAAAACCCTCCCACTTGCATTCTCCTAGAAATGCAAGTTGCATAATTTTAGTTAAAGTAAATGAATTTAATTTTAATTAAAATCCTCTTTTATCCTCACCCACTTGCTCACTAAATTCCTTCTAGATTCTTCTAACTTCCTTCTAGACTCTTCTAACCTCCTTCTAGACTCTTCTAACCCCTTCTAATTAGCCTAATCCCCCTCTATAATCATTTGCACATCCCTTAAGAAAGGTCACTTCTCAAAACAACCAAAAAGTCTTTAATAACCATTAAAGGCTTTGTGTCTCCAACAAGCTAACATCAAAGGTCTTCTAAAACCATTAAAGGCTCTTACATGTCTCCTCGGGCATTAAATGCTCCTTCTCTCTCCTCTCAAGCCATCTCATGTTGTCATCATGAGATTGGGTTGAAAGCCATCACATGGATCCTAAACCCATCAATCTTGACCCTTCACAAGCCCACTCAATATTAGCCATTCAATCAACATTTTTCCCTATAAAAGGACCTCATTCCCCAAGCAAAAAAAAGGCAATTAGAGAGCGTTGGAGCATTGTTATTATAGTGAAATTCACATAGACATTAGGAGCTTTCTCATAGAAACCCTTTTACACTTGCATAAGCATTTGTTTATCATCTACAACCATCTTGAATCTCTATATGGCATCCATGGATAGTGCTTAAAGTTGAAAGCTACACTCATTTGGGACTTGGAGAGGGGAGAAACAAGGGAGAAGCATCAAAAGGCATCATGGAAGCATCTTAGGGAGACTCTTCTCCTTTCTTTTGTTTTGTTAAAATATCTTTCATGCTTTTTGAAATCTCTTTTGATATGTTTGGAATGGTTTTTCAGTATTTTTTTTTTTTGTTGGAACTAACTTATTAACATTGAACTATGTTTTTGCCTTGTCCCCATTTCCACAACATCAATATGTTTTATATTAACTCCAAGAAAGTGTGGAAATAAAAGGATAGAGAGTACCATCCCAAAGGAAGAGGAACCATTATAGAAGGAAGTATTTGAATTACTTACAAACTAGTGTGATATTGTATCAAAGAATGTACTATAAGGACTATCATTAGTCTGAAGCATTGGTCATCATATAGGACTAATACTTGGAGCTAGTTTCCCTGACAAAGTGGCACATAAGATGACACCAAAAAAGATGCAAAGCAATATAAAAACCTATAGGATTTGATGAGAAATTAATGGATATATGAAAGTTTAAGCCCATGGTGGTACTTGTAGTTTTAGCACCAAAGAAGGATGGAGAATGAGGATGTGCATAAAATCAAGAGATATAAAAAAATATCACTACAAAGTATAGATTACCATTGCTAATGATGGATGACATTAAATATTTTTTGAGTGGTACAAAGTGATTCACAAAGATAGATATAAAGAGTGGATATCATCATGTTAGAATCAAATAGGGAGATGAATGGAAGGACGGATTCAAGATTAATGATAGATTGTACAAGTGATTAATATGACTTTTGGATCAACCAATATAGCTAGAAAATTCATGTGGTTGATAAATGATGTCCTAAAGTAATTGCTGGGTAAGATTGGTATTATTTACTTGGATGATATTCTAAAGGGTGAGCTGTCACCTAGTTTGATTGATAATTGATGGTGAGGGAAAAGGCTCTTAGTTTGAGTTTTTAATAGAACAAAAGAGGAAGATTGTGGCATATCAAACAAGTATCTGAGATTGATAGAAGAGAATATTCTAGTAAAAATAAAAAAGTGTAGTTTTGTAGAAAAATAATTGGTCTATTTGGAATTTATCATTTCTATTGAAGGATTAATATGTGCCCAGAGAAGGTAAGAGAAAAAGTGGAGTGGCTAGTACTAATGAATCTTGGAGAGGTGATATATTTAAATTGATTGGCAAGTTTCTATAAGAACTTTATTAGGATTTTTAGTTTCATTTGAACACAAATGATGGAGATAATGATGGGAGATCAAAAAGAATTCAAGTGGACATCCAAAGCACCAAATAGTTTTGAATTGTTGAAGCAAAAATTAACATAATTGCTAGTGTTAGCTTTACATAATTTTGATAAAGTATTTCAGGTTAATTGCGATGCCAGTGGAAGTGCAATAGGAGTAGTATTAAGTCAAGAAGGGAGAACAATAAAACATTTTAGTGAGAATTTTAATGATTCAAGTAAGAGATACTTAGTTTATTATTTTGAATTTTATGCCAATTAAAGCCTTATAGAAGTGGAGACATTATTTTATATCAAAAGAATTTATGTCATATATTGGCCATTAAGCCTTACAATATTTGAACAATTAGGCAAATTGAATTAGAGACATGCGAGATGGTTAGAGTTCATGAAAACCTATACATTTTTCTTAAAAGATGAGAGTTAAAAATTTAACAAGGTTGTGGATGCATTGAGCCGAAGCAGGAACTGTTTGACAGAGATAAAGGTAGCTTAAATGGGATTTAAAAAGTTGAAATGTCTGTATGAGGATGAACTAGATTTTATGGAAGCCTAGAGTGCAAGTAGATAACTAGTAGAAATATATAAAGATGGTAGGTAATTCAAGGGAAACCAATTGTGCATTCCTAGGAATTTAATGTAGGAGTATTTGATCAAGGAGAAACATAGTGACATATTAGCAAGACAATTTGGTATAGAAAAGGTAATTGCTTTGGTAAGTAAACATTATTTTTGGCTTGATATTGACAATGATGTAAGGAAATTCATTTAGAAGTGTAAAACTTTTCAATTTGTAAAATGGAGTACTTAGAACATTAGATCATATCAACCTTTATGGCACTGAAAATACCTTGGGAGGACGAGATCCATATTTTTTATTAGATTTATTGGGGACATAAAAAGGACATGGTTCCATACTTATAAGAAAACACACAATGTTGTGTATATTATTAATCTTTTATTTTGGGAGATTGTGAGATTGCATGGATTATTAAGAAGTATCATCTATGGAAGAGGCACCAAGTTCATAGGATATTTCTGGAGGATATTATGAAAGAATATAAAGATAGATTTTGAATTCAGCTCAACATCTGTATACTGATGGGTAAATAGAGGTAGCAAATAAGAGTTTGGTGAAATTTTTGAGATGTCTAGCTAGAGCAAAGGCCATAAAATGGGACATAATACTACCACAAATAGATTTGCATGCAATAATTCAGTGAACAAAAGTATAAAAAAGAGACCCTTTGAAATAGTGACCAGATTGCATCTTAGAGGAGTAGTGGAACACAAAGACATCATTAAGGAAGATAAAAGGAGTGTGTAACTAGAGGAATTTGTAGACTACATGGAAATAGTGCACAATTAGGTCAAGGAACACTTGGATATAATGAACAATAAATTTAAATGTCAGGTAGATGGAAAGGTGAGATATAAGGAATTGATAGTTGGGAATGAAGTCGTGTATTTCACAAAGGAAATATTCCAAGTAGGTACATATGATAAGATAAATATAGAGTTTGGTCCATTTTAGAGTTTTAGGAATTTTGATTCAAGGAAGGCATATGAGGTCAAGTTACTAGAAGAAATTGACTTGTCATCTATATTCAACATTGTATATATTTATCAATATCAATCACAATTAAGTAGTGACACCACATAAGTTTCCTTCTTGTAAAAACTACTGTAGTAACAATAAGAGTAGATAGAATGGATTTTAGATGTCAAAATTGGATGTGCAATACCACATATAAAGAATACACATAATACCTAGTAATTTGGAAGGAAGACCAATAAAAATATCATCAAAGATTTCACAAGCTAAGATAAACTTCCTTTGATTCTCTCTACAACTAGAAAAGTACAAGATTAACTTTTCAAGTAGCCCCAGGTGTCTGATGTAGGAGCTCCCATACAACCTTATCACATTTTACTATATAATCTCAATTTTCCTCACAATGGAGAACTAGATTCTAGTAACACCTTACTAATAACATATCTAGATTGTAACAACTTTGGATCAATCTATCAAAATTTGTCATCACCAAAAACTCATAGTGCAAAATAGTTAGTGCTCAATTCATCAGGTGAAGTTTGTAGAGCCTTTTGATAAGTTGCAACATTGAACTAATTAACATATTGTAGGATAGTATGGGACCAAGAAGACCTTCAATCAAAAACACAATGAATTTCATTAACTATTAAAGTTTTATCATCAAATTTAGGTCAACTACATGTTTAAGGGGACATTAGGTCTTGGGACGCCTTGTGGCAAAAGAAGATTATTCCTAAGGCTTGAAGTTGATATATAAGCACCTCTTGCATTTTTTGAGGGATAATTGATAAGTAGATAATGTAGTTGATAATTTAGGATTCAGGCGATAGTAAGAGTAGATTGAATCATTAATTATGGCTAGTCATCGTGAATTTGACATTTAAGCTTGTAATAAGCCTATGTCAACCTGTGTTCCAATCTATAATCTACATATAGTAGGCCAATGTGAATGTTGTAATCATTCTATTAGGTTGAATCAATAAAAAAAATAAAAATTGTTCTATGATATTTCTGTTGTGTTCTCCCTCAAATGTTTGGTTGGACAGTCCTTTCTTTGGTCTCTCCATTTGTGACTACAAGATAAGGGTACGCCAAGTAAGGATGAAGTGGCCTGATATTAATAGTTAGAGCCTTGACAAGAATATTTGTATGATCTGCATTCAACAAAGTGATAGGTCATTGATTATATATTTCTTCAAGGTCATCAATTTTAGGTATGATTTTGATATTCCCCTTATTGATTAAAATTCTTAAATATTTAGAATAAAAGACCCCAAGATATAAATTGTGGGTATCTTTACCCATTGTTTCCCAAACAAATCTATAGAATTCACAATGAACTTCATCCAAACCATAAGCTTTATCATTATATATATTTCAATGATAATCTCTCACAAATATTCTTTGCCTCAAGAAGATAATCACAAAGAATATGAACTAGGAATTAGATACTTGAAAATGAACCACATTTACACACTATTAGAAAATAGCTAACCAAGTTTGAGTATATTCTTGAGCAACCAAAACTTTCTTATAGTACTATATAAAAGATTGTGCAAATATTATGAAGTTCATTAAGGAGTTGTTTCCCTTCCCAAATTTTCTTAATGGTTTGAGATGTATGACTAACATGTAGAGCCTAAAATAATTCTCATGAGATCTTGTCTCCTATCTTGAGCTAGTGAAACCAAGGTTTGTTTTGGGCTTTACGTACAATATGAGTATCTACAACTTGCTTCTAGCAATGGAGTTCATTCACTTATATTAGGGTGATAGATTCAAAGGGTTGTCCTTCTAAAGTGCAATGGATTGGTGGAGGTATGATTGATGATAAAAATGAGCCTACGAATGTCCATAAATGCTAAGGAATTAGTGAGTATGTGTGATGGCATCATTCCATTAGGCTATCCATCTAGTCTTATTCATGGGACACAACTCCAAATTCTAAACACATTGAATATAACTTGACTCAAGTTTGTGATTGATAAATGATGTGTTTTAAAAAAAAAGATTCTTTATGGCCTTTGGTTTATCAAATTGCCACTCAATATGAAATCATACTAGAAAGTGGTTTGAAAGAACACCATCTAATAAAGGCTTCATTGGTAGTTAGAAAATGAAAAAATATTGATTTGACATCATGACTTGATCTAGATGCTTGATTATTGTATTAGGCCCTACTCTAGGATTGCTCCATGTGTTTCATATTTTATGATCTTGGCGATGACCAAAATTGAGGTAAAAATTTCTAATTTGTTGCACATAAAGAACCAAACCTCTCTTTCACCAACTATCTACTATATAGGAAAGTTCCCACATTTATCATAGGCTATTTCAATCATATTAAAATCCTTGCATATAACCCAAGTGGTTGAGACAATGAATTGCCAATCTGTATACAAAGGATAAATCTTTAAAAATTGTTTCAAGAATAAACATTAATATCACTAAAGAAATAAATATAATGGTAAAAGAGCTCTCAGTTCTTGGCTTATGGAGTCACATATTTTGACAACTAAAGGTTGATACCCATAGGAGAGAGAAAGGTGATACCAATACTTCAACTTGCTTCATAGTTATAACACAAAAGATAACTAGAAGGCTAAATGAAATGGTAAGTTATAGTAAGAAAGAAACCAAAATATTAACTTGTAAACAAAGAATGTCCAAACTTAAAAGTTGTGTTAAGGGTCTTGAATGCAATACTTTTAGAACTGGTGTATTAGACCTCAAACATTCCAATATTCACAAATCATAAATGAGTGTTGAAAGTCATGTCCTTGTTATCTAGGTTAGCAAGACGAGAATACATGTTCTAAAGAACAGATTGATTTGAATCAAACTTTCTAACAAAAAAATGAGTTATATGAGTTCCCATTTTCTCATGAATCTAAACCCAATAAGATGCTTTCATCCTCCCACAATATCCTTCTATTTCGGGATAGAGAAAATAAAAAGAGTAAAGGTATGGCAAAGGAAAAAAATAAATATTAAAAATAGAATTCGTCAGTCAATGTATTATTGACAATGACATTGTCATGTAACATACAGAGGGACAGATGTGCAGAGATCCTTTCTTTTCATTCCCAATTTAAACTCGACGGGAATAGTATTCTACGACCAATAATTCATTAATCTTCAAACCGATACGGTTATTATCTATTATTTTTTTAACTAATCCACTATATTGTGACTTTTTTTTAATACGATTTAAATGGGGTGGCACCCTCATCTTATCCTTCTGAAAAATATCTATATTGTTATTAATTCTATCTTTCAACCTTTGTTTATCCTTTATAGATATAAAATCTTGGGGTTTGCAAAGATAACTTGGTATATCTACTATACGATCATTGACCAGGATATGCCTATGGTTGACTAATTGTCTGGCTTCAGGAATGGTAAGCGCCATACCCAATCGAAAAAGGATATTATCCAAGCGCATTTCAAGTAATTGCAATAGAACCTGACCTGTTGATCCCTTGGCTCTTCTAGCAATACGAACATATTGAAGTAATTGGCGTTCTGTAAGTCCATAATGAAAACATAATCTTTGTTTTTCTTTTAGACGGACAGGATATTTAGAAGGTTTAGGAGGTTTAGAATGTTTTTTTTTACTAGGCTGTTCCGTTCTATTGGGTGTTTTCTTACTTAGTCCTGGTAAATTTTTGAGACGATTTATTATTTTTAAACAAGGTCCGCGATAACGAGACATAAAAAACTCCTTATTTCAAGAAATGAACAAATAATGTTGGAAAGAGGAATAATATAAAGAGTACAAATATTGGAATGATTTTATATAGAAATAGAGAAACAAATTATTTTTCAATTTTGTTTCTATTGTAGAGAGAAAAAAAGATATGTTTCAATCATTCATTTCTAGTTGAAACAGATTATGCCAGGGCAGAACCGGTGGACCAACGATCAGAAATGGAAGAGTCTTTTCCTTATTTCATAGATTTCAACGTTGATAATGGAAGAAATGAAAACGAGCCAGCTATCGGGATCGAACCGATGACCATCACATTACAAGTGCGACGCTCTAACCTCTGAGTTAAGCAGGCTCATATGCATGCAGTATGTAGTCACATACTTATTGGCTGAAATGAAAAAATCTCTTCGAAATCGCTAGAATTATAGTGAATCAAATTAGAATAATGCAATTCAGATTAAAATGAATTGCATTGCGTCAATTGATATTAATTTATTAAAATAAAGCAACAATGGGGCGTGGCCAAGCCTCTTTTAAGATCTTTTTGGGCGAGAGCCATAGTAGCTCCCAATAGAGCTGTTATTCCCCCTATCCAAGAGATAAGATACATTATTAAAGGTAGAGCTTTAAAAAGAGGAAACAATCGAGCTACAAGAAAAATTCCTGCTGCTACCATAGTAGCGGCATGTATAAGAGCTGAAATAGGATTAGGCCCTTCCATAGCATCAGGTAACCATACATGAAGTGGGAATTGTGCAGATTTGGCTACTGGACCTAAAAATAAGAGAAAAGCACACGAAGTAACAAAAAATGAACCAACCCCATCAATGGCAGTCAATTCATTAAATTTTTCAGACAAATATTGAAATTCGAAACTACCTGTTACCCAATGAAAACCTAGGATTCCTAATAAGAGTCCAAAATCCCCTGCACGGTTAGTTATAAATGCTTTTTGACAAGCATTAGCCACACTAGGTCGCGTAAACCAAAAACCTATCAATAAATAGGAACACATTCCTACTAATTCCCAATATATATATATTTGTAATAAATTAGGGCCAATAACTAGCCCCAGCATAGAAGCATTAAAAAAATTAAGGTAAGCAAAAAACCTCACATATGTTTTATCATGAGACATATAATTATCGCTGTAGATCATAACCATGGTTCCAACTGTTGTGACTAAAACTAACATAATGGAAGTAAGTGGATCAATCAAATAGCCCAACTCTAATGAAAACTTATTATTGATAACCCAGGACCAGAAATATCGATAGATGGGACCGCCGGTAATCTGTTGCAAGAACAAATTGAAAGAAAGAAACATAGCTACGCTTAACAGAAAAATGCTAATAAGAGCCCATGTACGGCGAACACTCTTAGTTGCTCCTGGAAAAAATAAGGAGCCTAATCCGATTGGTATAGAAGCTGAAAGTGGAAGGAAAGGCACGATCCAAGCATATTTGTATATAAATTCCATAGGAAGATTAAATGATTATTCTAAATATTTTTATATTCCACATTCTTGGTTTCCAATCCACTAGATCCTGAAGAGAACAAAATAAAAACGATAGATCATGAATAAAAAAGAACGATAGAATATGGGATGGAAGGGATGGAGTCTTATCGATTTCATATTGATTGTGACCTTTTTTCATCTTTTTTCTGCGATATTCAAAGAACGGTAAGGTCTTATTTTTCTTTTTCCCCTAATGGATTTAATACCATGTCCACTGGTGTTCCATTCTGTAAATAAGGCATATCTTGCCTGGGCAAATTTTTTGAAATAATACCTTTATTACCATGCCTTCCAGCTACTTTATCGCCTACTTGTATTTTACGTTTTTGTAAAATATATACATGAACTTTTTCTACAATATCGCCGAGATAATCGTCTTCCTCGAACTCCTGAAAGCATCTCACTTATTTGTAAAGAATATTTTGAAGATTCAAATATTTATTAAAATATTATAATGCATCATTATATGTTATGTTATATATAATAATATTACAAATTAAATGATTTTTATGTTATTAATATAGTTGTCTTAATTTCATAAAAAAATGTCAACATAATATTTAAATTACAATATTATAAAATAAATTTAAAAATTGATTATGATTTATATTATTCTATATATAATTTCACGTGTACTTTTAAAATTCCTAACTCAATTCATCCTTGTAAATTTAAAACTAAAAAAAAATCAAATTTAAATGTAAACAAACATTGCAAATTAGCATTTTAATAGATATATTTATTAAAAAGCAAGAAAAAACAATTGATTGAACCAAATCCAAAATTATACGAAAGAGTCAATATGACAATCCAATGCCAACCAAATCCATCTTTATCAGTACCAATTAATATTATATCATTTAAATTTTAAATAAATGAGTGCTAAGTGGACCATTCATTCTCAAGAGAGCTGGGTTCTTGTGAACCACTACTCGTGAACACATGGGTCAATGAGTTTGATAGCAATATCATAATTTGACTTGCTGTGAAAAATATCTCCTACTTATCAAATCATATACACTTCACTATTTATTTGTTGATTAGAATAGTCTTTCCCTAAATAGAATTCCGCATGATTCATTGCATCGATTGAAGGGGAAATCCCAAATTAGTTAAAGGAAGAAGAATATCCTTCCTCGCGAATATTTGCATTTAAATTTCAATTAACTTTTTTTTTTTTTGGAGTGTCTCCCACTCCATGTGAAAATATAAAGTACCTAGAGTGGGACTGGGTGGGCTTCACATGCTTTTATTTTTATTTTGCTTTATTCACATGAGAATGTTTGCACTCCAAGCCACCTCAAAAATACTTTAGATTTTTTTTGCTTTTGTGGTGGAGGACGCACATGATTTTTTAATGACATAATATGTATATATTATTATTATTTTTAATGCTGAGTCCACTCGTATGAAACCAAATGATAGCCCCTTGTTTTTTATCAACACACTTGCTGATCTTTTTTAAGGAAAAAGTTATTATCAACACGCTTGTTTGACTTTTTTAGGAAAAGATATGAAAATGTTTTGTAATGTTTCAGAATTGTATAATAATAATAACACGCTTGTTTGACTATTTTAGGAAAAGTTGTGAAAATGTTTTGTGATGTTTCAGAATTGTATAATGGTTATTATTATTATTATGATTATTATTATTATTATTATGTAATGTTGGAAAAACTTTAACTGTTATTGGCAACTTGCTGATTGTTCTTTGTTTTGTATTGTTTCGAAATAAATGTTATGAAATTGTAGTTAAAGAATAAAAATTGTTAATTTAAAAAAGATTATGTATGTATGTTTAGGAAACATTTTTTTTTTAATGTAGATTGTGATAATTTAGTATTGTAAGAATAAAAGTGTATATTTTAGTTTTTTTGGTTTTATGTTTTTATGGATATAGTAAGCGTATGGGGTTTTAATATTTAATTAGATTTTTTAGTAGATTAATTGATTCTAATTTTAAATCATTATAATGATGTTATATTTATTATTGTAAAACATGTTCAATTTAATTTTATAGGGTTTTGTTTTTTAGATTAGGTTAATTATACAATTTTTGTAAACTTTCATTTTTCAATTGTAAATCTTATTTTTTTAGGGTTGACTTTCTAGTGATATGATTGTTATAGATCACACAAAAGATTTCTACATGTATGTTCAAGATCTCTATTGGTTTTCATTTGAACAATAGAAATAAGGGATTTGTGGCCTTTGTTAAAGCTCTTGTTCCTATAGAGCTTCTTATGAAAATTTGTACACCCCTAAAGTGTAAATTTTTTAAAGAATGGGTGTGGTTGGATAAATAATTTTTTTTTTTTGTCCCTCTTGAGAAAATATATAGAAACTTCTTCCTAATATGGTTTTAAATCCAAGACTTAGCCTAAAATGGAGTTGTAAGTTTTGTGAAAGAAAATGGAAAAAACTATATGGAATTCTAAAGCGGAGGTTAGTGCACAAATTTTCACTTGGAAGCTTCTTCATTGTAAACTCCCGATTGGAGATAAATCAAAATGTTTAAGGATCAAATGACCTATTTGTCATCATTTAGAAAACCTAAAACATGTTTTTTGGGACTGTATTGTGTCTAAGAATAAATGGAAGGTCATTTGTTCTCAGTTTCTAGCTATATTTAGTCATATGTTGGAATGGAAATTAGCATTACTGGGTAATGAACTACTTAATAATGTTATTGCTAATACCATGAGGCATGCTATCTTGCTCAACATTTGGAAGAGTAGATGTTATGTCATGTTTTGTAATCACATTTTTCATTGGGAAATTGAAATGTTGAAGTTTTACTCTAACATCATGCCACAATTTGTTTCTCTTTGTTATCAACTAAAAGAAGATGGCAATTACCATAGACAATTGGAGGCAATCAAGTATCAGTTTGTGCAACTGCATTATAAATATATTCAATGTGCCAACAACTTTTAATGTAATGATATAGTGTAATAGTGTCTCTTGGTCTTGTAAGACTTCATCAACCTTGTTTTGGGCTAGTTATGTAAGTGGTGCTTTGTTGATTACAATTATTTTATGTAGTGTTAGTTGAGACAAGTTGTTCTTTGCTCATTTGCAACCCCTTTTGTGGGCTGCTATTCTTTTTGTACTTTTTATTTCAACTTTCTTCAATAAAAAAATAATCTTATTTAAGGACATCATCCTATGTTATTTGCATTTATGGATTGAAATTGACCATCAACATCTTTTATCCACATTCAAAACATCAATTGCATTCCCAGTCTCAAAGAAGTCTAATTTACTAAATCTCAATTGCATCATCATTCACATTCTTTGCTTGCTACATATATGATCTTGTCACATCATACACAAGTCTTGACTATTATCGAGGAAGTCAATTGTCACCCTGAGTTTATGGTTATCCCCTAATTGTGGTTCTTAGAAACACCCATTTCTTAGACATAGGTACATGTGAAAAGAAAATAGGTCTTGCAATTGCACAAGGTTAGAGTGTCCCAAGACTAGACTACAAGCATTACCTATCCCAAGTGTTAAAAGTTTTAAGTTGCATTTGCCACGAGACCTTAATTATTGGCCTAGTAATGGTTTCTTGATGACCGTTACTTCCCCTTAAACAAAACCACACACAATAAGCAAGAACTTCAAAGGATCTATGCAAAGCATTTCAACATAAATATTAATGTCGTGATTTTTTGTGTGATGTCATATGTCCATTGTAATCAATTTATGATGTATTTCTCTTTTAGCTACTTGTATTGTCTAGTGTAAAGTAATTCTCTTTCAACTACTTTTTTTTGGGTAGATAAATCATTGCTAAGGGACAACATCCGTATATTGTTGGAAAACAAATTTATAGTATAGTTCATCAACATTTCACATTCTGTTATTCTATTATCCTACACTTCTACCCTTGTTCATCATATACATGTACATATCTATTCCCTCCCCTATTATCAGCCTCCACGTCACCAAACTGGAGGCATATAGGTGAAAACATTGCTAAAACCTCATTCCACATGGCCTGCCATGCTATTCTTCTTCCCTTAGCCTTTTAATTGCTAAGGCTCTGGCCACCACAGATCATTGTGGACCACATGCATCATGGGTAGCAGTGCCTTCCATCTCCAAGGGGTCATGCATATCATTCTCCACCAATTCCTATTCTTGGATGAGAGTCCCAAAGTCTAGGTCCACATCCAGTTTTGACTCATTCTCTTTTAGCAAACCCTCCATCTCCATTTAACCCTTCACCCCCCCCCCCCCCCATGATCATCAACATCCTAGCCAACCTCTACAGAAATACCATGCTTCTACCAACCTCCTCCCCATTCCCTACTAGAATGTTTGGTTCCAGAGTTCAAATAAGGGGAAATTCCCTCTCTTCACCATGCCATATTTTCTGCAAGCAGTAGTTATGTGGCAATAGAATATGCAGTTTTTCATCCATATTGTCTAACTTCAAACCAATCTCTCCCAGGAAGGTATGCTTGAACACCTTTTGATGCAACACATTGGCCCTAGCCTTCGGCTGACCGACTACCAACACCATAGTTGGAAACGTGACAGACACATCTGTGTTTACCCTATGGTGATGGCAGACCATAAGGAATTCCTTCCCCATAATAACCTTCATGACATGGATAACCTAAGGATGACCTATGGTAAGTATAGCCATCAATATTTTATCAATCACCTCCCGCAAGAAGTACATTTTCCACTTAGTCGACTCGAGCAATATCGATGTGTCCATTTTTTTCTCCTTGTCACTCGTAGAAAATGACACTTATGCTGCTACCACCCTTTGGTAGTCATTTTTTTTGTGTCATCGTCATGAAATTGCAAGGCCTTTAAAATTAATGATATCTACCATCTGGGATGATCTTTCCTAATCTAACAGATAACCTTAAGAGATTTGCAACCAAGTTGTCCCACATAATTCCTCTTGTTTCTTTATTATTTACATTGATGGCTAATAGTCTATTATTAGATTGTTTGCCAAGTCTTTACTCTTGGCACCTGTCATACATGCCCCCTTACTTGCCTTATTTATTTCTGACTATCATCTATCAAGGGTCTCCCACTCATAATTTATCATGTCACATCCACCAAGTCACTTTCTAGCCACTCCTTTTTTGTTTTCACCCCTCAGTCACTACCCCTTATTTCCTTTTGCTACTTTCTTGGACTCTTCATTTTCCAATGTGCTTCCTTCCCTATACACATGCATGAGCTTGGAATCTATAAATTTTCCTATCAATGTTTTGATTAGCACCAACCATCCATTGGAGTGGTTACTTTTAGTTTCTTGGTGGTGGTTACCACTAAGGAGGAGGATTAGGATTTTGATAATTTAGCCAAGTATTTTGTTGGTAATTCCATAGTTGTGGTCCATAATTACCAAATTTTGGAGGGTACAAGGATTTCCATTCATTATTGGGTGCATAAGAATTTGAATAAGGACCATTGCTCCATAAGTGCGCACCTTTGGAGCGCACAACATAGAGAGTTTGGAGGAATACCTTGTCAAGTAGAGCCCATGGCCTTGTTTGTGCAATGTAGAAGATCTATCCCTCATCATCTTCAATTGGCCTAAAGTCTTATTGTACTTGTTTGCTTTCTATACTAGCTATCTTCTTACATCTGCAATCTCTTTTCTTCCATCTACAATGGGGACAAAACTTAGCCAACATTGCCTCTAACTCATCATATTTATAATTGGCTTTAAATGTATCCAATTGTGTAGCCATGTTGTTAATGATGTCTTGTTTAAAATCTTTCAGTAAATGTATTATTTTCATCCAAAAAACTCCCGAAGTTGTCTTGTTTATGGTAGGTGTGCAACTTCTAGTCTTCTTGAGAGAAGCTCTGGAATAATTTTGACAAAGCTTCCTTGTATCACCCTAATCAACTTGTGTAATATCTCCTCCTCCCATAAGGTATAATGAATCCATGCATTCATCATTAATCCCCTTTAAGAAGATCAACTTCTGAGACTCTTCACTCAATGCATTATGTTTAGATTTCTTGAAACTGAACAAGAATCTTTCAACATAGTCTTCAAAACTCTCATCTTCCCTCTATGACATCTTGCAAATATCATCTCCATGCATATCACCATCTCTATAATAGTCCTTATGCTTCTCAAAGAATTTCTCCTTCATTACATCCCAACTAGATACACTATCAATACCTAAACTCATAAACCATCTCAAAGTGTATTCCTTCAATGTGGTAGGAAACAATTTGACCCTATGAGCATCAATAGTGTACCCATAGCTCCTACATATGATATCAAACTCAAACAAGAATGTGTTTGGATCCTCTGTCACTAAACCATATAATTTGGGAAGAGCTAAAGATGAAATATTCTTGAGATTAGGAAGTTGATTCTGGTAAGGGATAGGAAATGAAAAGGTGGGTTGAGAATTTTTAGCTCGGCCAACCATATTTGCTTGATAGACAACAAGAGGCCAAGGATTTTCAAGGGGTTTCTCAACTAGTGGCTCTTGATGCGTTGGTTCAATCTATACCAAGTGTTGAAAAAGGTCAGCAAAATGATTTACTTCATATGCATCAAAAGGGTCAAATTCTTGGTTAGCTGAGTGATTTTCAGGATTAGGTTCATGAGGTAGGAATCTACCATAAGCATCACTTCTCCTTATCCTATGCATGCAGTTTTTAACTCAATTCCAATATGCCTACTGAAGATTAATACGGTGATGCAATTTTTTCCTATCTAATCCTACTGCTTATGAAAAAAAGGTTCTACTTGTTAAATATTTGGGCAATTGAGAGGGGGGAGGGTGAATCAATTGCCAACTAAAGTTTTCTTCAATTCTTTCATAGATCTAGAATAACCAACATAATTAATTAAAGCACATACACAAAATAGATCACACAATGAACACCATATACGACGTGGAAAACCCAAGATGGGAAAAACCACGAAGAATGTTAGTTCTCAATATATAGCACCAATTAAGGTGATTTTTACACAAGGTGGCTCACAACCAGAATGCTCACTATAGGAGGGCTCAATGCCCAAAAAGGCTCACTGTGGAAGGAATAAGAAAGAAAAGAGAATCCACTACTGTGACACAATCTACAATATCAAAATTGCTTCTGGTGCCTCTCCACAACAACACAATTCACATATCATCATCAATTGGATTTTTATTTTCAGTCTTGCACATCTTCTATATGTTTTCTTCCATATATATTCATTCAGATCATCATTTTGTTTATACCAATATCTGAACAACATAATCTTTTAAGTCGACCGAATAGAGATTTGAAATAGGTCAACACTAAACATTTTGGTGGTGGAAAGGAATGAGATGTAAACCATACCACAACACACTACATCAAATAGATAAACACATTACATCAATCACAAATACCAGACCCAAATCGTGACTCATATATTACACAAATATTGTTACTCATTCTCCATTTCCAGAGCGAACTGGACCCAATATAGCACTACCCAACTTAGCAAAAATAAGAATGGAACCAAGATACACATGAATGCAATTGATCATACCATATCCAGTAAATAAAGAAATCTAGATCATCATCAACATGAACAATCATCATTGAATATCAACTGCAGCACATCTTTCGGAGCACCAAACCTTCTAGGAAACACATCTTTTGGGTTACCAACCAACAACCATTAATGACAACCATCAACATCACATACATACATGTCTTCCACTGTTGCTTAACAAGCTACATCCAATCCTAACTGGATCACAGGATTTGACATCAATGACAACATTCACACAAGTCTAACACCACTTCTATAAAAATGCAACAAAAACTTCTATTACTCCCAACAAAATCTTTGCTTGACACAATCCCTGGAAATGACACAAAAAATGTAAGGCCTTCAACAATAGGTAGATAACTAGGCAAGACACTTGAACCTAGAGACCAAATATCTTCACTAAATAGCTATCAATCCCATTATTAGAGCTCATTTATCTGTCAACCCAGGGACGTTAAACTTGAAATGGGACAACACTATTTGTGCACTAAGCTTCTTGGTCCTAACACAAAAATCAATAAAGGTATTGACAAAAAGAAAATAAACCTAGGAACCATTTAATTCATTTCAATTAAGGTAAATGACGAAAAAACTTGCTCAAGAACAATAAAACTCTAACCGGTAAAAGAAATTGTTTCGCTTGCCTTGGCTACAAGAACAATCATAGAACAGGATTTTTGCGACTACAAGAGCAGTCAAGTATTAAAACTATGCTATGAATGGAATTGAAAACAACTGAAAAACTAAACAAATGGAATCCTCACCAAGTGGGTCTCCTTGGATGATTCTTCCCAACAACTAAATTAAAACTCAGATACTATGCATTTAGAATTTTGTTATGCACTCACACAGATAAAAAAGATAACATGAGTTGGTTCTTTATTTTTGTTACTCAATAAAACAATAGATTACATATCTTCTCACACTAGCCTATTTGAGAATAGGCTTATTGAATTTATAAGAGAGAGAAATTTTGTTAACTAACTACTTCAGTCGCTCCACTCCTAAAGATCAAAATGATGACTTTTATTGAAAATGTGAAAACAAGGAACAAAAAGGTTGAAACAGAGTAGGACTCTGCTCATGGCAATTAGTCTGCATAACATATTCCTCCTATATTTACTCCACCAGTGGACATGGTGAGCAAATGAGAAGATAACTGCTCTCAAACTAAACCAAATAGTCCTCAAATGTCATTATAGCTAGGTAACAGTTTATAACAGTATTGACTGCTTCATGGTTTGTTGTCTTTGATCTCCTCATGGCTCTACTATAACTTGACAATTGCATTCATTGCTTTCTTAACAACCTAAAAAATTCCTCATAATAGCTGCATTCAGGAGGTTAAGCATGCAAAGATCCTTATTCATTCAAAATCACTTAAAACATAACATTTATCATCGTTCATAACCAGAACACATTCATCTAACTTTCATGGCATTCATTAAAAAAGACTTTAAGACATAAAAGGTTTACTTAAAGTTATAGCTGAAAAAAGACATAAGATGTATAATGTCATGTCTTTTAAAAACATAAAGGAATTTCAGACAACAAAAATGGTCTAAATAAAGTATAAAAAATGGGGCTTATCACGCCCCTTGACTTAATCTTTTGTTGGTCCACCAACAAGAGGATTTTGATTCTGTTACCAGGTGTAGCGTCCTAAAATTGCGACACTTGCAATTTCGACTGCATTTGGGTCTTCACGATGGCGGCGCAACGTTGAACTTGAATGGAGACCCTGAAACCTGCTTGTGACATCAAAAACTGCATTTTTCTGCACCCTGGCTTGATCCCTCCTTGCACCCTGCTGTCCCGGGAGGTGGGACCATGGCGCCCAGCGCCCTGGTCCCTAGCCCTATTTTGGGCCCGGTCTCTTTTGGGCATCGAGTCTTTAAGTTTGCAATTTGGGAAATAATGTTTCCTGGTCGGCCTAAGGTCGGAATAATCAGTCTATCAACCCTAATTGACAAGTATATAAACTAATTTTCCTCTCCTAGAAAGGGAGGAAGGAAATAAGCAAGAGCAAGAGGCGAAAGCGATATTCAAACATTCAAGCATTCAAGCATTCCTTTAAGCAATTGAGCATTCTAAGTCTCCATTCAAGGCTAGGTGTTGCATGCAAGACAAGGATTCAACCATTGAAGAGGAGATCACATACAACATACAACATACAACATACAACATACTACATACATTACACCTTCGCATGTAAGAATACAAACATTCTTACAACAAGGTATCAGTACTTGTTTACATTACAAAAATTTACATTTACAACATTCTCATTTCTTGGTTAATTCCAAAACCGGGGTTTGACCTAAAGGCAAACCCCTAATCCCTAACCCCCCAATCGTCCTCTCTTTTCTATGTGTAGGTTGCAGGTAGGCGGCTGTAATTGAAGATCTGGAATCCTTGTGCAGAGACGAACATATCCACCTTCGTTTCGCGGATTTTTCGGAGGACCATGTGCACGCCGGGCGCCATCGTCCCGTCAACTTTCGCTCAAATTTGCAGAACAGCACCATCTCGACATTTTACTGCTAATTCCAGGTTCCTAGCTTCATCCCGTATCCCTATCTCTGTTTATAAGTGAATCTTTCTTGCTTCTACATACATTCCTAGTTCCATCATTCTATCTATATTCTTTACAAAAGAGGGTATCCTTGATGTCACAACCCTTGAAACTCATTTAGAATCCAATCTTGCATTGCGTGGGATTGGATCTTGTGGGTTTCAACCCCTCTTTTGAATGTAAAGTCTCCCCTAAGTGAAAACCATCAACCCTAGTGACCTCCCTTCTCTCTCCTTGGAGTTGGGGAGGGGAGAACAACTAGGGTTCGATTTTTCCGCTTTACACCAGGTTAGAAGCCTGAAATCCCCCAAAGTAGTTGCTCATGTAGTCTTTACAATGGGATTCTCGTAAAATCCTAGATCTTTGGCCAAGCTCTCCCACCTTAATTTTTCCTGGTTATCATCATAAGACGCAAGATCTTCCCAGTATGGAATGGGCCACTAGAGAAATGGAGGCTGAAAAATTAATGGTATCCATCTTTCCTGCAATACCCTGCCCAATTGTATGTATTGGACTTCTCTTCAGAGTGTTGCATGATAATTCTGCAATGAATGAGGCTCTACTCATTTCAAATCATTTGGCAAGAAATTCCACCTCTGGACTAGGTAACCAAAAACTGGCTAAAGTATCTACCATTGCTTCATATTCTTGGTGAGATTCCTCTCTTGGAGCTATGGCTCTGTCCTTCTATTCAAGATTATAGATAATCTAGTTCCATTTATAAAATATCTTGTCAAGGTCATCTACTTCAGCTGGGAAAGGTAGAAGGAAAACTTGTTCCATTTCCTGATAATCTTTAAATTGCATACCCCTGATATTCTCTTTATGAATGTAGGACATGAATGCCCTCGGATGTATGTCCCCTATAGTAAACAATGGATTCCATTGTGAATCATATGGGACAACATAATCATGCAGATAGAATTCACAAAGTTGGTTTCAAAGTTGAGAAGTGAAAGTTCTTCACGCAAAGTGGAAATCATTAGGTGTAATCAAAGACGAATTTAAGCCTGAGAACTCCCTAGACAATTTGTAGGAATAGTATGTATCCCTCCCATATAAGGCATAAACCCTATGTGGTGGTCTACATTGAACAAGTTGAGGGACAAGAGTGGTTACCTTTTCCATTCTAGCTTTCAAACTATTTATTTATGCATTCTTCTCCTTGAGCTCCCTCTGCAACTACTCTTTTTCTTCCTTTCATTCTCTCTCTCTATCCTCCATTAGCTTCCATAAGTCCATTGCAACCGAATCCCATGAAAATGGGGGTGACATATGTATACTTACGCTGAATATTCTTCCCTTTTGTTTCTTATGCCTTCTTTCTTTGCTTCTAGTTGCCACTTGTTCTGTTGTTGCTGCAAGATTTTCTAAACCACTAGCTGGTTGCTCCTCATCCTTATCTTTCTTAGGTTTGTTTCTCTTTTGATTAACCTCAGTGCTTGGACCAATATTGAGGTAAATTTGTATCCCCCATAATGAACTAATACTTCTATTTTCTATGGTGAACTCCCTTGTACATCCCTTTCCTTTTCATCATGATGAGAAAATGATGATGGGGATGAAGGTGTCTGAAGCAATGGGGATTGTTCATGAGGGAGTTCCTCCTCCTCTTTATCAGTTGGAGATTTTTCTAACTCAATACTCTGGATAAGAATTTTCTCATTTGCTTTTCCTTTACTTTTAAACATCTTCCTAAGCCTATGGATACTCCTTACAAGTTTCTAAACAACCTTCTTTAATATCTTTGTAGGTTTCTTTACTGGTTTAGTGGCCCTTTTTACTTTCTTAGTGGCTACAGGATGTGCAAACACCTTGGCCTTCCGTTTCTGAGGCTTAGGATTCTTGGGAAAAGGAGTATGAGTCTTAATTTTGTTTTTACCACTCGGTTTGTCGTTTACAACTATTTTTCTTTTCTTATTCTTAACTCCTGAAGATGGAGTTGACATAAGGGTTTCCTTAGGGGTAGAAATAGGGTTTCCAATTTTCTCATTATACTTAGGCGAACGAGGAGTGTCCTCAACAAGGGTTCCATTAAAGGACTGAGTGGGAGGTGGTTTAGAAGAAGAACCTCCTTTTGTCTCCACAACTACATGCCCTATGTTTATTGGTTCAACTCCAGTTATCTTCAGAAAATCATCCCAAGGCATTTGAGGGTTTATTTCTTCTAGGTTATTTTCTATCAACAAGTAAACCAAATAGTGATGAGAGACGAAATGCACATTACCTTTTTGAAATTTGTCTGTCATTTGATTCAACATGTTGTAGAGAAAACTTGGAACATTCATCAACCTTCCATTTTGAAGATGACTTAGGAGTGGAAAATGCATCAAATGAAGCTGAGACTGCCAACCCTCACAAGCCAAATATTGAATGATATAAACTATCCTAGAAGCCCATTCTAGTGGCAGAGATAATCTTTTTGGACCTTCTTTGGTTACTATTAATGGCAGACCACCATGTATTGTAAATTCGGCCCTAGCTGTCCAAGCATCATGCCATTTAGGATATAGTTTCCCTGTTGTAGGCAACCCTGTTACTTTTGCAATTTGTTGATCCCTAACTGTTGATTCTTAAACTGTTGACCACTGCTTGGTCATCCTTCAAAGTGTAGGCGAATTATAATGCCAAAGATTCATTGAAGTCATGAAGATTTATGAAATAATTTCACCACCCACAATCCCCAAATATTTGATAGTTTGGGTCTTCTAAAATGAGGGTGTGGTCTACTAGTTCATGACTAACAGGGGAGCCTACCATTTCTACACAAGTAGATTTACTGTTGCGATCCTCAACTACAACAAAAATATGAGTATGACAGTAAGGGGTAATAAATGGCCTAATTTGGGGTATATACAAATAACGAGAAAAGACTCCATGTTTATCAAGACATTCCTTCAAATTATCATCACACATATTCATATGACACTTGGCTAACTTGCCATGGCTAATTCTCTCCCCAACTTAAAATAGGATAGGTGTCCACACATGTAGAATCATTGAGGAGGGTTGCCACTTTGAATACGTAAATGAATACATTTAAGGTGATGAAATGATAATAAAAGATACATTTTAAGTACTAATGAATAGAAAATAGCATTTACATACCTTGCAACTAAGTTGATTGATACTATGAGGTGATAAAATTTCTGGCACATGTGAAGCTAATAGAAGAATATTGAAATGTTGGAATACAGGTTGTAAAGTGATAGTGATAGAAAAGGAAAGTGGAATGAGATGGAGGTGACATGGAATGAAAAATGGAGTAGAGGGTTGCCACATAAGTGTGGAGACTTTATTATACAGGGATCAAAGTAATCCTTTTTAAACATGTGGTGAACTCAGAAGTTCATATTCAATGACTGTAGGAAGAGTGTGATTGTTGTTGTCCTCAAATTGTTACATGAACTGCTCCTTGTTGGCCGGGTTATGATAGAGACATAACCTGTGCCCATTTACCAATAATTTAAATTTGACATCATGAAGAGTTGTGAGTTTGACATCACCATTTGGAAATACTTCTACAATTTCATAGGGACCCAACCAATGGGTTTGAAGCTTTCCCATATTGTTTATATTTTAAATCATATAAAAGAGCCCAATCACCTATCTTAAATGCTTTGATGAACATGTCATGCCATGTAGCTCTCCGTTGTTGTATTAATTTTGTATGATTGAGAGCTGACTTCCTCATTTCATCTAACTCATCAAGATGCATTACCCTATCTGGTTGGGCCTGGGAGAGATTCAAGCCAAGGTCTAGGGTCGTTGTAAGAGTTTTGTACTCAAACTCAATAAGGCATCACTACTATTTTACTAGTTACTAATTTAAATGGAGTGAATCCTGTCATTATTTTCCATGATGTTTTATAAGCCCATATTGCCTCAGGTAACCGATTTGCCCAATCTTTCTTATGAAGTGTCATGTCGTTTTAGTTATGATGGCTTCTATTTCCATGTTTGTCGCTTCTTCCTAACCATTGGCTTGCAAATGATATGGAGTAGAATTCTTGTGTCTAATACTATATTCATTGACCAATTACTAGATTGGATGTGAATTGAGCACCTTGGTCAGTAACTATCTCCCTAGGAACTTCATATCGGGTACAAATTTCTTCATAGAGAAACTCAACTACTTTGTTGTCTCTAGCATGTTTCATGGCTTTGATGTCAACCCATTTGGTGAGATAGTCAATAAACATGAAGCTATAGAACATACCATTTGACTGTGTATGAGTATGTCCTATAAAACCCATACCCCACTTGTCAAAAGGGGTGACAACACTTGGGGATGTAAGGGAAATTCATCAAATTTGGTTGGTCTTCCCATTCGTTGGTACCTATCACATTTCTTGGTATACTTCATTGCATCTTTGTGAAGATTAGGCCAATAATATCCAATGCTCAAATGCTTTATTGTTCTTTTGGCAACAAAATGGTCCCCACAGGGCTCATCATGACAAGCATGGAGAATATTAAATGTTTCATCTTCTTTAATGCATCTCCTCATCACATTATTTCAACTTGTATAGAATAACCATCCCGAGATCCAAGTGAACAAAAAAATTCTTTCTATTATCTACCTTTTCTTTTTTGGGGAGAAATGTGAAGAGACCTTCCCTACTACCAAGTAGTTTGAATTTTTAGCATACCATGGTGTGTGAACATTGATAGAAAAAAAGATATTCATCCAAAAATGAATCATCAATTGCAGGTTCCTGAATATTATTTGTCAGTCTAGACAAAAAATCTTCTACAACATTTTCCCTTCTTAGTTTTTCAACATTGGTAATATCCAATTCCTACATAAGAAGTTGCCATCTAGCAAGCCTTCCTATCACAATAGGTTTATTCATCAAGTATTTGATGGAAACATGATCAGTATGAACAAATACTTGATACCCTATGATATAGTGTCTAAACTTATTCAGGGAATAGATGACAACAAGGATTTCTTTTTTTGTGGCAGTGTAGTTTAGCTCTACTCATTGTGGATTTTTATAGATGTAATAGACTGCATTCTCTATTATTTCTTCTTTCTGACCCAAAACTACTTCTGTGGCATGATCTGGAGCATCTATGTGAATATGAAATGGAAGTGTCCACTGAGGTCCTTTGAGGACATGATCTTGAGTAAATGCATTCTGAAGGTCTTGGAATGCCTTGTCACATTCAAGTGTCGATTGAAATTCTGCATGCTTAGTTAGTAAACCATATAATGGACCAGTTATCTTGCTGAAATATTTGATAAACCTTCTATAGTAACCAGCATGACCCAAGAAACTTCTAACATCTTTTTTCTTGAAAGGAGTGGGGATTTTCATGATTACCTCAATCTTAGCAAGATCCGCTTGAATACTTTTATCAAAAATAATGTGTCCAAGGATTATTCCCTCCCACATCACGATGAAGCATTTTTCACTATTTAATGAGAGGTTGTGATCTTTGCATCTTTGTACAACTCTTTTTAAATTATCCAATTCTTCTTGGAAGATATTCCTGTAATGCCCGCCAAAATACCCTAGAGAAATACAACCAACATACAACTAGAGATAATTTTTTTTTTTTTTAAACATCTACTAACACAACATGGCAAACTATCATTACATCAAAATCATTAATTAACATCTACAAGATTATATAAAATATCTTTAACATCATAATTAGGCAAGTGAAATACATCACAAAATCTACCATTCCCTAGGGTACTTCAACGCCATCACGTAAATAACTCTAACACATAAACACATCTCCATCTATGATACCATTCAACATTAATTACATTCATTACATTCATTTCCTAATCGATTACTTTCCTTCTTAGCACAAGAATCATTATTCAACAAATGCATGTCCTATCATATCACATTATCCATTTGATTCATTTTAAAACACCAAACCAAATGTTCCTAATCCCTTTCCAAACCTTCTAACATGTCATATTATTATTAATTATCAATTAGGCATCAACTAATGCAATCTAATTCATCTCATACATCTTACAAGCTGTAGACGTATAAAAATGACCATATTCCTAAATGAATCTTTTATGTTCATTTCTCTATTTAATTAAATCCAATTTAATTAAATTATCCACATTCCTCTATTTAATTAAGTAAATTACTCAATTTATTTAAATTAAATTCACTATACCCATTTAATGAATAAATCATTTTATTCAATTAAATCCCCCCTATCCACTTTTAATTAAATTCAAATTTAATTAAATAGTTATCCTAAATTAAATAAATCTAATTTATTTAATTTCCCCAAAAATTGCAACCAAATTGAATTAAATTAACTTTATTTCAATTAAATCCTATTATCCCTCCATCCACTTGCATTTTCCTACATCTCCCACTTGCATTCTAAAACCCCTTCCTAATTTCTTCTAGACTCTTCTAAACGTTTCTAATTAGCCTAACCCATCTTCTAAACTTTGTCACATCCCTAAGCAAAGGGAAGTCACTTCTCAAACCCTTAAAGTCTTTGATAACCATTAAAGGCTTCAAGTCTTCAACCACTTAATATCCCCAAAGTCTCCCAAACCATTAATGGTTAATTCAACCCTCTTACATGGTTAGAGACTTTTTGCCTAACTTAACCTTCATCCAACCTAAGAGTCTCATCAAGCCTTTAATGCTTTGACCATGATTATGTCTTAATCATTTGCACAAGGGTTTATCCTTGGATTAACTCTTAATCCATTAGGGTAAGCCTAACTTAAGCTTAACCCTTATCTCTAGATAACCATAAGGTCTTCTTAGGCATTTAATGCCTCCAACCCCTTCTCTCAACCCAACCCTATGTTGACATTTGTCACCATTTCATTGGTGCAAATTGCAAACATGGATCCCCAACTTTCAAACTTAGCCCTTGATTAACTCTTTCAATCTTGACCATCCATTGCCCTATTTTTGCTATAAATAGAGCTCTCATTCCTCCATTTGAAAAAAAGGAGATCCTCCAAATTTGTAGTATCACACTTATGCTCAAATACATTCAAGCTTTCATATATCATTTTTATGCTCATCATTTTAGCCTCTTTTAAATCAGGAATTAGTCTAAATATGCATGTTTAGAATATTTTCTTTATCATTTAGCTCAATCATAGACTAAATGTATCATGTTAGGATAGTACTCATACTAACCTTGTCATCTTATCATCTAGTTTATTGCATTTCTAAGATCATGCATAGCTTAGGATGCATTTCATTCTAAAATCTATCAAAGCATCCCTCGTTCTTGCATTTGCCATCCCTAAACCATTTTGCTCAGTGATCTGAGAGCAAAAAAATTGGTTTGAGGGACATTGTAAGATAGAGAACCATGGGACCAACCTTGGGAAGATGAGTAATACTTCATTACTCCATAGCTTGCACCAAGAAGTCCTATGTGTGTGTGTGGACAAGTCTTTTGGAATATTTTCACATATTGAGTTCTATCGACCCGCTTTTCCCGCATACACAAGCTACTCATTTTTATTCATATTCTGGAGATATCCATGAACCAATAATAATATCATTTCCATTGAAACATTGATACAATTTCTTCCAATCTAGAATTGCATCCACAATGAAAATCCTTTTACAACATAGTCATTTACAATGAATTCAACAATCATGTTATGTTACAATACATCAAGATCTCAATCCACTACAATTATTATTACATATGTTTTCAAGATATTGTTACATATTCTTCCTTTATAATTACGCCTTCCTCATGATACAAGATACATAATCTCAATTCCACTACATAGAATATACTCCACGAATCCATCTACATGAAGAGAAGATATGAATCCACATCCATGCACAAGAGCATCCAATGAAGAACATTCCAATGGAAGAAGGCATCAAAGAAATAGACCATGTGGAACCATAAGGAACCACCCCCCATGATAGGAGATGACACAAGATCCCACTCACACTCTAGATCTAGGCTGACACCTAGCTACCAAAGAGATGAAACAGCTCCAAGACCATAATCATGACATAATCCACCACACAGGACATCCAGAGGCACCACAATACAAGCATAAGGAACTAAGTTCAACATGTAGGGTAGAGTGTCATAACATGCTCTCATAGGATATCCTAAAACTCTGTCCCAGCATCCGTGATACACATGCGAAACCGTCTCAACCTTTGAGGAATCAAGGAAATTTGGTTTATCCGGTTACTAGATCTTCCTATATCTCACTTCGGTTTAGTCCAGGCCATGAGATGGGGCATCATCGCAACACATTTCTTATCTTACTTAGATGTGTTATTACTACCCAACCTACCTAACATTAGTTATTATATTATCACTTGATTAATACAATAAACCTCCAATGAGCTATCCAGACGGTCTAAACCCCGGCTCCAACCAAAAAGGAATCCTAGAAATCTATTCCTCGTGACCTCGACAGACTTGTGGAAGCCCACTCTCCCTAATCATGCACCTAGATCTTAGGGTAACAACATACTCAAATACAAGAACAAGGGTTCTCAGATGCATCATAACCCAGATAACCAAGTTTATACATCAAATAATAATCTCCAAGAACATGAACAACCTATGCCAATATCACAACCTTACAAAGACAACCAATAATCCTTAAACATCAAGAATCTCATTATAAAAAAATATTCAACATGAGCCCAAAGAATATTAGCAAAGCATTTCTCATCTTGCTTAGTCCAATAGTGAAATCAATCATCTCAAATCAATAAATCAAGCGTACAACATCACAGGGATAGACTCATTCATGACAATGTACAAGCACGAGAGTCTAAATACCAAAATTTCCAATAACCAAAATCAAGAAGAAAATCTCAATGAATACATTAAACATATACTTTTTCACAGACACGAAGAATACAATCTTTTCAAATCAAATTGCATAAGAAGGATTTAAAATCCCCAACCTGGAAAATAGAAGTTATGGAATGCAAAATTGTTGTAGAAGCGACATGCCAAATCTTCAATCCACCAACAAAAATCACAACCTCAAGCAAATCCAAGCCAAGCTCCAAAAGCCAAATGAATAATTCTCAAAAAATTCTCTAGCCAAGCCACACACACAATAAACTCAAATCTCCCAATAAATAGAAATTGATCCAATAACTATACAACTTCTCCAACCAATCAAAATAATCCAAAAAATAATATCTCATACTAACCATGCCAAATATTGAGGTAGAACAATATAAAATAATATTATTTAACTTACCCAAATATCTCAACCAATAATAAAATAGGGTAGGTAAGGTGCAGATTTAAGTGAATAATCTGACAGACATGGATTTCAATCTACATCGGGTTCTGGAAACAAGTATATGCAGTCCTGACATGAATTCAAGCAGAGATTAATGCAATCTAGTGAAGAATATCAAACTTAAGTCAAATCAGAGAAGAAGGGAAGAAATTCTTGAAGACAAACAAGCTGTTCATATCCAAATCCAGGTGTTTTCCTCCCTAATTTTGTGCAGGTCGAGATCTGATATGTCATTGATAGGTCTAAAAATGCAATTGCAGATTTGAATTATTATAAGTAGAGCCCATTGATACTATTTCCAGATATTGAAGAATTTCATGAAGTGAATCCCGTGAATTATCTCACATTTACTTAACTGGGTGTTTGTTCACAATTTTGATCTAAGTGTTTTCTTGGTATTTTAGGTTTGATGGAAAGATGAGCATTCAAGGAAGCATAGAATACCAATCACGTGGAGAAGTCAAGAAGATCAAATTCACAATAAGCAACTCATATTTCAAGACAACATCAAGCTGGAAGATAGCTATCCAAAGATGACTTCTGTTGCCACTCCAAAAAACTTGAATCTACTTCCATTGCTCTTCAAAAGCCCGAATTGCTCCCTTTGCAAGAGATCATCCTGTTCCTTCAAAACACCGATCAAGCATACTTCTTTTGATCCCTTGGTGACTGATTTGTACACAAAAGGTTGTTTGAAGGTTAATGGTTAATAATGTTTTGATAATCTTGTAGCAACAAAAAGAGCTTAGGTGAAAGGAACAAGACTCTTGAAGATTTCTTTAACTTGATGCAAATATAACCTTTTCTTTGATAATGAAAGATTGGCATGAAGATTGACTGAGTTAAAGAAGATTGGTAAACAGTGAGATGGAAATGGTGATCCTGAGAGCTATACTTCCTTTGCTTTGAGTTAAAGTGAAAGTGTGATTCGCTCCTAACCCTTCCAAAGGTACAATAGAGAATTTTCTTAGAACACCTTTTTGCTCCTTACTTGGATCCAAACTCGCGCTTTCAGGGATTGATTGAAAGAAAGTTGAGTTATGTGTGCCTTTAGAAGTGAATTCAAACCAATTTGAATGATGAAGTATGGAGAATTTGAACAATATTGTCAATTTCGCTCAAGACCCTTCCAAAGGTACATGAGCGATTTTTTCTTAGAACCCTCCATTGCTTCTAAGTTGGACCAAAATCCTTGCTCCTATGGCACAATTGAAGAGGAAATGATGTATGCATGCCTTGAAAGTGAATTGAAACAAGTTTGAATAGCAAAACATGAGGAATCTGAGCCAAGAAACAAAATTCGCTCCTGGCCCTTCCAAAGGTACAGGAGCGAAATCCTTGAAAGGTCCTAAATTCTCACTCAAGCAATTGAACGAATCTTATTAGGGAAAAAATCGACTTGATCATGATGGAAGAAGGATTCAAAAGATAAGTTCAAGGTGAAGTATTGAGGAATGGTGAAGGAATTGAATCAAAAGAATAATTTCGCTCCTGACCCTTCCAAAGGTACAGGAGCAAAATCTCTTGGAAGGACCTCCTATCTCACCTAAAGCACTAAGAAGATCTTGTTTTAAGAAAAGTTGGGAGCTGATTGACTTGAGCACGTTGAGAAGAGAATTTGGAAAATCAAGTCTAAGGAAAAGTGATAGGAATGAAGGAATTGAATCAAAAGAAGAATTTCACTCCCGACCCTTCCAAAGGTACAAGAGCGAAATCTCTTGAAGAAGAGTGTTTTGTTAATCAAAATACCAAGACAAGCCTTCCTGAAGGTAATTTAAGCCTTTGTTGCAGCATGAGCCTTTTAATGATAATGAAAATTGAGTATGTGTGAGAAAATTAAGATCAACCCTTAGTTCGCTCAGGTACCTTCCAAAGGTACATGAGCGAAATGCATTGAGGATGAGTAATATGCTAATGATGGTGTGTTGTAAGTCTTCTTCATGGTGGTTTCAAGTGTTCAAGCATCCTAAAATTCATGTAGATTGTGAGAACTAAGCTTGCATTCATCAAATATTCATGAAAATTTGACTTACATCCTAGCTCACTCATGTCCCTCTCTAAGGGTCCAGAGCGAAATTATCACCAAGTTGCGTACCTTGCCAAGGATCCAGAGCGAAATTCTCACCAAGTTGCGTACCTTTCCAAGGATCTAGAGCAAAATTTATCATTTGAAGTTGTCCCTGCCAAGGACAGAGAGCGAACTGCATAATAGGGCCTGTCCCTATCAAGGACATAGAGCGAAAATTTCATTTAGGTCCTGTCCTTCCAAAGGACAGAGGGTGAATTTTTGATATAGGTCTTGTCCTTCCAAAGGACAGAGAGAAAATGGCATTATAGGTCCTGTCCTTGGGAAGGACGTAGAGAGAAATTACCACCTCAAGCGAATTGTGTGTACCTTGCAAGAGACACAAAGCGAAATCTCACAAAGCAAGTATTTTGGCACTCAAAGTAATTTAAAATTTGAATTGATTGAAAGGAAAGTGAGATTTACCAAGTCGACTAGCATCAATAGGAGTAATTTACATTTTTTTATTTACCCCAGATCAAGTCGGCCTTACATCCCAAAGACATGTCTCTACCCTAGGCCGCACATTTAAAGGAGTTCATTAGATCATTCTAACATCAAAACAAAACATCATCTTTTCCATTCATAAATTTTGTAAGCAGCTCCAACGGTCAACGAATTTCAAGTTCGAGACAACGAAGTATATTGGAGAAGAATTCAATCATTAGCAAGATGAATTTACCAAAGACGCAATAATATCATTCTCACAAGGGCAAAATTAGACATTAAAGGAGTGGACCTGATGATCAAGGAAGACAAATTGAGCATTGAAGATGTGGATCTAATGTTTAGGAGGAGCGAATTCATCAAGAAGACAACAAAGATGCTTCTATCAAGGAGTGACCCCTTTTATAGATGCTCTTGTTAAACCTGCAAATTACATCAAACTAGGAGATTATAATACAAGGGATATCATTTGATGCTTGGTTATTTGTTTTGCAAGAGATGAAGAAACAAATGGAGGAAGATTGGAGTAAAGACCTCAGGAAAATTTTCAACACCAAGGCCAAGATATAAGGAAGACCTCTTCAAGAAGCTCCATGAGAATCAAGAACACCTCAAGTGCATGAAGAAGACTTAGAGTACTAAGCATCTACAAGCAGTAGAGCAGAATATCTTCAAGGTTCTCATTCTATCACATTGACATGGGGAGATCATAAGATGACAAAAGGGAGATCATATAACCATTCTAAGGCAAGACAGACAAGCAAGGATTGGAGGTTGACCACGACGAATACTTCCTATCACCACTACTTTGAGCAGGCTTGTAATGTCGAGTATCAAATCTTCCAAACCTACAAGTGTAAGTTGAGGTGGAATCCTAGTCATCGTCCCAGTCACCACTCACCAATTAGGGAAGGTCTACATCAGCATGTCTAGATACAATTTATTTGATTCCTCTATGATGGCATAAACTCCGATGTACCTACCCCTAACATCTATTGGTCCACATTCATGTAATGTAATTTTCTCATTGGTGTTGTGACGTATTCACACATAGCCCCATTACAAATGGGGACCCCCACTTTTTTTCTTTCTGGGGTTTGTTTCTAGGTCTTTTAGGGTTTGTCTGTTAGCCTTTGCATGCTGAGTGTTGCCAGAGGGATCACTAGGATGGCAGGCTTTGCTTGAGCCAGGGTGAGTCCACGGGGCCCCATAATTAGGGTTTCTTTGAGAGTCTTCCGTAGGGCCTGGTTTTGCTCTTGTTGTTACTTATGTCTTGCTTGGTGAGTGAGTATCATCCTTGAAGGTCTAAGCTAGGTCAAGTTGGTGAGTGATGAAGTTTGGAATGTCATCCTGATCTTCAAATGCCCTAAAATTTGGCTGTCTGGAATGCCTTCCTGATCCTAAAATTTGACTGTTTGGAAAATTGAAGAATCCTCCAAAAACTAGATTTTGCATTATAACTCCTAGAGGTCCGAAACCACTCTCAAACATCTTGATAGTATATATGGAATATAACTTAAAGTATAAGAAAGAAGAAAGATATAAGGAAATGTCACTTATATTTAAATGTTATATTCCATACATGAATCCTGACGGAGAGACCAAAATGTCAAATTTCACTCCTGACCCTTCCAAAGGGTCCAAAGCGAATTTCGCTCTTGACCCTTTGGGGTCCAGAGCGAAATTCTCCATAAGACATTCTACATTGCCCAAAGTCATGAACTAGCTTATTCCCAGACATTTGTGAAGGCAAAACACTTATTTGGAGTGAAGAAATGTGAAAATGAAGTTAGGATTTGAGCCCAAGGATGATTTTCGCTCCCGACCCTTCCAAAGGGTCCAGAGTGAAAATCCTTATAAACCTCATTTTCTCCCTTGTTTAGACCAACATTCTAGTTTTGAAGTGATGGAATGTGAAAATGTGAAGGATTTTGGCCTAGAACATGATTTTGGCTCCTGACCCTTCTAAAGGGTCCAGAGCGAAAATCCTTGTAAACCTCATTTTCTTTTTTGGTTTGGTTAACTTTTGGTGTTCTTGCCTTGAAAGGTGGTTGGATGCATGAAAAAATGAAGATTTTTTGCCTAAATGATGAATTTTTCTCCTGACCCTTCCAAAGGGTCCAGAGCGAAATTCCTAGATGGCACCCATTTCTTCCTTGTTTAGACTAGGATCTTAGTTTCTAAGGCATATTTTGAAAGTTTGGACATGTTATTGCCTAAGGAAGTGATTGAAAGCATTGAAATGTGAGGGTTTTTGTCCATGAATGAAAATTTGCTCCTGACCCTTCCAAAGGGTCCGGAGCGAAATTCTTTATTAACCTTATTTTTTACCTTGTTTGGGCTTAAAACCTTGTTCCTTGGTATTTGAGGTGAATTGGAGTTGAAAGAATGAAGGAATATGCTAAAAACAAGAATTTCACTCCTGACCCTTCTAGAGGGTCCAGAGCAAAATTCCTAAAATCCACCTTTTCCTTTCATTTTGTGTCAAGCTAAGCATGGATAAAGATGAATAGAGCCTAGAAGGATCCCTAGGAATTCCTTGGAGTTGATTTTTTTCCATCAACAATGATGATTTTCAGCTAGGACATGAATTTCTCTCTTGACCCTTCCAAAGGGTCCAGAGCGAAATCCAAATGGGTCCTATCCTTGGCCATGGTCTTGAGCGAATTTCTCCTTCCAGGCCTTCTTGGGGTTCAAACAAGTGTTGTATTCATGAGGAAGGATTCTAAAGGTGAGAATCATGGCATAGCAAGGGAAGAAGGAGATGGAATTGTGTCCTAATCTTGAATTTCGCTCTTGACCCTTCCAGAGGGTCTAGAGCGAAATTCCCCAAAACCACCCTTTTTTCTCAATTTTATGCTAAGTCAAGTGTGGGTTAGGATGGGGTAATATTGGAGAAGTCCTTGAGAAAAACTTTGAGTTGCTAGTGATCTGTGAACATGAAGGAATTGAGCCAAATCAAGAATTTCACTCCTGACCCTTCCAAAGGGTCCAAAGTGAAATTCCTAGGATCACCTATTTTACTTGCAAATCAAGTTAAGTTTTCTGGTTTTTATGGCCTAGATAGGAATGAGGAGGTGTATCCTTGGTCATGGAGGTGGATTGAAGTTGAAAAAATGAATAAATGAGTTCAAAAACATGAATTTCGCTCTTGACCCTTCCAAAGGGTCCAAAGCGAAATTCCTAGAACCTATTCTTTCTTCCAATTTTGTGTCAAGACAAAACTTGATCAAGGTGAAATGGACTTGAAGATACCCCTAGGCTTGCATTTGAATGGCTTGTGGTCACCAATGATGAATATTTTGAGCTAGAACAAGAAATTCGCTCCCGACCCTTCCAAAGGGTCCAGGGCGAAATCCATTATAGGTCCTGTCCCTGGCCATGATTTCTAGCGAGATTCTCTTTTCTAGTCATTTTGAGGTCAAATAAAATGTTGCAAGCATGGGAGAGGGATCCAAAGATGAGAGTGCAAGTATATAAAGTAAAAAGGATAGACCTTGGCCAAGGAAAACAAGCAAAATATGAATTTCGCTCCTAACCCTTCCAAAGGGTCCATAGCAAAATTCTTCAAATCCACTATTTCCTCCTTGTGTCAAGTCAGGATTTTGATCCCTAGGGCATGGTTGAGATTGGAATGATGTTATTTAGCCTTGAAAGATGAGTTGAGGTGAAGGAGATGGAGAATTAAGCCTAAGACTTGAATTTTGCCGTTGACCCTTCCAAAGGGTCCAGGGCGAAATTCACCAAATGTCCTTTTTCTTCCAAATTGTGCTAGACCAAGACAGTGATCAAGGTAGATTGGGCTTAAATATTGCCACAAGCATGTCTTAGAAGGGGTTGTGAGTGAAAGAAGCGAGTGTTTTTTCCATGATCAATAAATTTGCTCCTGACCCTTCCAAAGGGTTCAGGGCGAAATTCTCAATTTCACCTAACTTGCTCATGATAAAGGTCAAAGCATGGATCACTAGGCTTTGGAGGAAGGAAAGCTATGATATGTTTGCCTTGGGAGGAATTTTGGAGTAAATAAGTGATAGAATTATCCTGGAATGTAAAATTCACTCCTGACCCTTTCAAAGGGTCTAGGGCAAAATTCTTATAGGGCCTGTCCCTGGGAAGGATTTTGAGCGAACTTTATTTTGAAGTCTTCTTGTTGATTATTTAAGGTGGAAAATGCTTTGTTGAAATGAACACGTCATATGTACTTAATCACCTTTTGGTTTATTTTGTAGATGGATAAAACCAGGCCAGGGAAAGGACAACCACTTCCAGTCCAGCATCATCAAGGACGACCACTTCCAATCCGACATCATCAAGGACGACCACTTCCAATCCAGCATCATCAAGGATGACCAATTCCAGTCCATCATCGTCAAGGACATTCCACAGGAAAAAGGGAAGACTCAAGGTGTTCAAGGAATTTCCAGCTACCTCCAGAACCTTCACTTTGCCACACTATAGAACCACAAGATGACAATGAAAGGAGTTGCCAACATTTCAAGGAAAGGTATACCACCCATCCATCACATCAAAGACAAAGGAGAATCAAATAAGGTCAGTGCAAGGGTCAGTTGAAGAAGCAGATAGTGTCAGAAGAGTTAATCAAAGTTAGCTTCTCAGCATCATCAAATTCAACATCAACCAAGTTACAAGTGTCAGACAAGGTGGCATCCCAGTCATCATTCCTCGAGTTGGATTGGTCCACCTCAGCATGTCCAGATTCAATGTACCTGACTCATCGGGGATGACACAAACTTTGAGGCACCTACCCCTACTTCCTATTGGTCCTCACCCCTGGAATGTAACTTTCTAATTGGCTAAGGAAGTTTGTTTTAACAAACCCTAGTTAGGGTTTCTACCTTGTAATCCTAGCCATTGATTCTAAATCAATCAGAGCCGTCTATTTGTAAAGGGTTTCTCTATATAAGCCCTGGCTCCTCATTTGTAAAGGATAATAGTTGGTTGATAGAGAATAGATAATAGTGAATAGTTAGAGAATAGGAAATAGTTAGAGTAGAGTAGAAAGAGAAGGCAAAGATTGTTGCCAAGATGTTGTTGTAAAGGACTTGTAAACTTCATTGAAGAAATGGTGAATTCTATGGGTCGATTCAACAATTTGCATGGTCTCTATACTTCTCAAATTTGATTTCATGTTATTAGATGAGTGGAAGAAATGTGTATGATCGATGGTGAAATATGTATATCCATACTACTAGCAGTTTGTTGATTGCAGACTTGCCTTGTGTAGTCAACTAGAATCATTCAGGTTAAGCTTAACTTCAATTGTCGCTTCTTCATTGATATGCACCAACCTGATGACGTCCATGCTTGTAGCGGTGATCTGAACATCATAAAGCTTTCCTCAAAAGATCACACTAACCTTGTGGAGATGGTCTTGGGATGTCAAAGCAAGACTTAGTTATAATTTCATCAAAGGTCATTCATTGCTCTTACATTCTTAGTATTAGAAATAGATCCCGTTTCAACCTTTCTCCTTTTTCCTTTTTTTTTTCAAAATCAATGACCAGTAAAATCTCATGTTGCAGCAATATCCAAACCAAATCAAATGTTCAGGTCATCGAATGTAAGTCCCCTTGTGATTCCAACAAAATCACATCGTACCGCAAAGAGCTTATCCACACGTAGAGAACCTACATATCAGAAACTTGGAGTTACTCCGACTGATGCTTCTGCGAGATCTCCAGCAGTCGGGAAACTTCGTTCAAGAGAGGATAAGATACCTTTGGGTATTTTATTCTGTGTTTGGTCATTTACAAAAGATACATCAACAAAATTGACGCTAGAAGGAGGGTGGATCATTGTCAAGCCGCGATTAGTGGAACTTATCAAGTCATATTTAAAGAAGATATCTAGAGTTTTTTACCCTCCTCTGTGCTCAACAGAATTGGTGCTAGAAGGAGGGCATGATCGCGATAAATGCCTGAACAATTGATAGAATTAGGAGTGCTTGACAACGAATGCGAAATCTTGAATCCAAGGAAGATCAATGGAAAGCCTTCTTCAACGCTCGATGGAAGTGATGCAGAGAAGGAAGGTGATCGCTGGGTCGTTAGTTGGACTTACGAAAAACAAGGAAGCAAGATGGAACCAGTTGAACGTTCAAGTTGAATCTGAGATATTCAAGATCTCTCTTATTCCAGAAAATCCAAAAAGAAAAAAAGTGAAAAATAGAAAATCCAAAAAAAGTTAAAAAACCAAAAATTCAAAAAAAAAGGTGAAAATAGAAAATCCAAAAAAAAAATCAAAAAATCAAAAAGAAAATATTTCTCAATGGAGCGGAAATAGTTTCACGAGGAGCAACAAGTTGATTTTCCTCAACTTTGGTGGAGATTAGATACACAACTTTATCCATGCAGATTGTCCGAGTTTGCAAAACCAGGGCAGTGTCGAGTCCATGAGACAGAGGAGCATGATGAAATGCATTGCTTGAAGTACTTATCAAGGATGGAATTGACAACGTAGGGAAAAATCTTCTTTTGGGATGTCCCCAGGCCAAAAATAGAAGAAGGCAGCTTCAGTGTCCCAAAGAGAAAGGATCCTCTTCTAAGCTTCTTGTGGATGATCGAGAGTCAGCTCATTTTGAATGGTGAAATGCGTTTAGAGAACACATTACTACCATTGTGGTGTAGAATTCACAACTCACCTCACTTTGAATTTACTTGCTCGGTATGTGAAATGGCTATCAATCAAGTCAGAAACTAGTTTGGAATGTCAACTTTGTCCGAGGAAGAATGTATTGTGAATAGATCTTGGCGTGCACATCTCACAGCTGAATTCAGGAGAACCTATGAACAAGACATTTCTCCAACATCTGATTGTGAGAAGGATCAGTTGTACGTTGACGATATAAATGCACCTGATGAACAATGTATTACAATGGATAGATCGCCATGCCTTTCACTTGAAAATCAATATCATGAAACAAAAGTTGAAGAATTAGTTGAAGATACTCCAACAATGATAAATGAAGATCCAAGAGTTGAACAAGCAATCAAAGAAGAACTCATATGTCTGTATTCATTGATTCCAAAAAGCCAGTACATTCAAAACATAGTTTCCTTAATCAATATCCACGTCCTGAAATAGAGAGAAAAGTACATATATATAGGTATCGGTATAGGTTGCCCGGTGCCGACTGCCAACAATCATCAAGTAACCACTGACCCTTAACACACTTAACATTCTAATTACGACATGACATAATTACCCAACAACAAAAGCATGAACCTTCTTTAGAATTTGATGAATAAGACAAGTACTTCCTCTAAGCAACTCTAAAATCTCTACAATATAATCTCCAACCAATCATAAATCGTGGCTAAATTTGAGGAAAAGATAACACGAGGAAAGTAAAATAATTTTCCAATAGCAAACACTAGTTTATTACAGGGATAGGAGAACTTTGTTTTAGGATGGAAATTTGTGTTATAATGAATGCAACCTAACCTCTAGAATCAACTGCACTTCATGATTGCTGGCAACAACAATTCTCAAACAAGGTCTTGTGCCAAAGATTTGATTGTTCAAAGCTATTGTCATGATAGAAGATACCAATCCACTTGCAAAGAGACACAAACTAACATCAATAGCCAACTCACATTAAAAGCATATACCATCAGCAAAAATGAAAATTCTAAAATCTGCACCTTCAAGTGCATTGCTTAAGACTAAACAAGCATTTCTTGAATGCCGCATCTAAAATCTAATCGTTTCCATAAAAACCATATCAGGATAAGCTTCGAACATCTTTGTAACCCCATAGTGATGCATTACAGAAGCCTTGTGTGCATTGCTTAAGACTAAACAAGCATTTCTTCAATGCTGCATCTGAAATCTAATCTTTTCCATAGAAACCATATCAGGATAAGCTTCGAACATCCTTGTAACCCCATAGTGCTGCATTACAGGAGCCTTGTGTGCCCTTGATAAATATGAAATGCCTATGAGAACAACAAAAAATATAACATTTAATGGATTTAGTATTTCTTGTATGTTACTCCAAATGTCGATTATTCATTGGAACACATTAAAACTTTAAAAGGCACAAAAATATAGAAATATCTTTTTGCTTTGAGCTCATTAACATATTTTTGGGACATAGAATTTATTGATGATATTTGGCACAAAAAACTATAAGAAGGCAACACCTCAATCCTCAGCTCATCATGTGGAAATTAATGAAAATTATACCTGCCATAACATAAACATTTACAATCATGGATTGGATTACCACCATTGCAAAAGATTTGTTGGAAGGATTGACTATAGTAGCTATTATTAAGCTAAACAAGAATAAATTCAACTTTGGTAATTTAAACTATGAATAAATGATAAGTATAGTTAAAAAATTATGATATTCAAGATTATAGATGAGTTAAAAATAAATGTGTCTTAAGACACTAATTTATGACAAAGTGTTTTTCTTCTCTAATAATGAAGCAAAGACATAACTGTGACACACCCTTTGACAGGCTAGACGTATATTAATCCTCTAAAGGGAGAAGAAAAATGAACAACTCAAAATTCAAATGACATATTTGCATGCCCAATTGAAAACAAAACCTTCTAATATCAGTATTGATGGCAAGGCAGAAACAAAAATATATGTTGAAGATATAGGGTCTTCCATTGGAAGCTGTTATGCCCGTGACTTTGGTAAACTCATTCTTTTAATATTCAAAATAAAATTATTGTTTCTACATGCTTAATTGGAAGTGTTGCCAAGGAATTTCTGCATAAGACTGAAGTAAACATACTTGATTATAGAAATGTGCAAATTATGTAGCAAAAATTTAAGAAATATGCATTTGAATCTCCAAGTCCTATTTTTGATATGTGTATAGACTCTCAAAGATATTGAAATGTTCATTATATTGAATATTCATGACAATAATGAGATATTGCTTAATAGTATTAATTGTCTCCCTGATAGCAACTTCTTGAAAGAGTTCATTTAGAATAGGTTTATATATTTCATGCTTATCATATGAAAAAAATTTGTTCAAGAGCATTAACTCTCAACAACCTCTATGCTAGGTAATTAATTATTATTTTCAAGATCTAATATGTCTTATCATGTGGAATTTCTGTATTAACGAAACTTATGATTTCTATTGCATTTCTTCTTCTTGCTTAAAAAATAAATACCTTTGATAGCATAAAACATAAGTAGTAATTTTCAGAATATTTCTCAAGTTTGGCCGAATGAAATTGCATGGAAAAACAATTCATACTATACCACCATACTAGTTTGTTAGGTTTTGATCTAGCAGTAAGTTAGCTCCTTATCCGTGTGATTCCCTAGGTTTAAACCCACAAGACAGTATCAATGATAATGCACCAATTTTAAGTGTAATTTGTAAATCTGTACTTGAAAACACCTCTTAAAGCAATTCATAAAAAGGGTTTTCAATCTCTTATGCATCACTAAACAACTCAATATGCCACTAAATAAATAATTGGTTGGTGGGTGTTCAAATCTCACATAGGCTTTAGAGTTTGTTGTAAAGGCTTAACCATAAGACCTTTGGCACGAATAAAATTCAGTCAAATCAACAAAATTAATAAACATTTACAACAAAATTTTACCCTGCCATTCCATTTCCCTTCCCCCCAATGATGGGGTTGGAAACTATTATCACAAAATCTTGCACCCTTGTTGAGCTATCAACTCAACAACCTCGTGAAACATGGAAACAACCCCAAAGTGTGGGACCTTGCGCAAGGGGGTTGAATCTCCAGAGAAGGCCAACTTCCTTCTCAATCCAAGTGTAGGTGTTAAACCAACTCAACACTTCAAATCTTACTTCTAAGCCTATCCTAATAGATTGCAGAGGAAAAGGGAAGAGAGAAATGCTTAAAATGAAAGGAGGTGATGCACCAAGATAAGACACATTTCTCTCCCCACCTGAAATGGTACAAAGAATCAACTGAAACACCCAAGAGATGCATAAACTTCATCTGCATGAATGACCTCAATGCACGTATGGAGGTTAGAATTTGTTGAGTGTCAAGAGGGGAGAAGGTTTCCCACAAGTCACACCCAGAAATAGGTTAACACAACATATCTATGAAAGAAAGCCACAAACATACGCTTATAATGAAGGTAAGAACACATACACAAAATTCATAAGTTGAAGTAAGGCACGAATGATGATTTCAATTCATTCAAAGGGCCAATGGCCAAACTTACAGTTGTAGAAATGCAAGATAAATAAAATTCTTTAAGAGAAGTGATAGAGCATAGAATAGCTCAAGCCAACAGGGAAAAGAACCCTTTACAATGAGGCCTAACATCCTTATATAGAAAACTGGTTGCAAGAGTTGTTGGAGCATTAAAAACCTTGAGTGTTGATCACACCATCTAGAAGTGTTGCAAGCCGAAAGGAAGTTGAGAAGACTTCAGAAGCACAGGTTGCCGAAGTTGGGAAGGCTAAGGAAAGGAACTTCAAAACCTCAAGGTTCCGGAGTTTCGGGGAAGGGAAGAAGGCAAAGGAAAGGAACTTCAGAACCTCGGGGTTCTGGAGTTTCGGGGAAGGGAAGAAGGCAAAGGAAAGGAACTTCAGAACCTTGGGGTTCTGAAGTTCCGGGAAAGGGAAGAAGGCTAAGGAAAGTAACTTCAGACCCTTGGGGTTCCGGAGTTCTGAGGAAGGGAAGAAGGCTTAGCAACCTGGGAACTTTGGGGGTCCAGAGTTCCAGGGTTGAGGACTAAGGGACTTCCTCTAGACAAGACAACACTTCACACTTCATAATTCCACTACTTTTTCTTTGATCAATTGGGGTAGTGCTGGTCCATGGATCGTATCTCTGATCAGTTCTCACTGATGGACCAAGGGTGTCATAAAATGACAACAAAAACCAGAATGCCACAACTTTTATGTGAATTCCTCCTCTAAAAAGACAAGTTGAAAATCAATACTAATGGTGCATCTAAAGGCAACTTGACTTGGCTCCTCCAGGAGCACCATGTCAAGATCATATGGGGAAGCTTCACTTATGTTATGACAAAGAGGAAAATTGTTTGTTGATACTCTCACTGATGGCCTCCCACATATTTCAGTCTAGATTATCCAATGACCAAGGGACGGAACCCAAAAAGTGGTGGATAGCTCTATCCCCATCTCATCGTGGCATCCTTTGCTACAATCCAAATCTACCACGTTAAAAACAGTAGGAAGATGGTTGCAATACTTTTTCTAATAACAACCTATTGTGCTTTGCACACACTCTTCGTCGTCGACAGGTTCCCCCCTTCTTTGTTTTTTCGTCTCGTCCTCGCTAAGGTTTCAAGTATGAGGTTTTGGTAAATTCGCAAAGAGATGATGTAACAGTAAGGAATTTGAAGTGTCAAGAAGATGATACGTCCTAAGTCCTAAGGCATTCACCTTGAAAGTTGATTGCAATTCCATTTGCAAAGGGAAAGTTGAAGGAAGAGCCTGAGGTAAAATCACAAATATTGTCAAGTCGACATCACCGTCTTGGGCAGGTTTCAAGCTTGAAGCCGATTGAGACAAGTGAGCAAGGCAACTTGGAAGACTCCCAAGATAGCCTTTCAGGTCGAAAATAACTTAAGAAGCTCAAAAATTGGCTTCATGAGCAAAAATATGAGCCAAAAAATAAAAAATCAGCCTACAGGGCCGAAATTCTAGTCAAAATACAACTTAAAATCAAAAGTCGGCCTAAAAGGCTAAAATGAGAGCCCAAAGTTGAAAAATCGGCCTCCAAGGTCAAAATTCAAGACAAAATGCAACCTAGCGTAACAAAGGGTCGGCCTAAAGGGGTCGAAGTGAAGGAAAGGTTGGCAAATCGGCCTCCAAGACCGAAATATCAAGATAAAGTTCATAAAAATCGGTCCAAAAGGTCGAAATGAGAGAAAGCTCACAAAACCTTGTTTTATGCCGAATAAGCAAAATCGCGCCAAAGACACCATTTTAGCCAAAAAGAAGCAAAGTTAAAAGGCTCACAAATCGGTTTAAAAAGCTGAAAAATGATCAACAAGTTAAATTGTGCAAAACGGTCTACAGGGCCGAAAGTATACGTCGCGCATTTTGGCCACTTAGGCCGAAAGACACTTAAAGCTCCCAACATTGGCTTTCAGGCCGAAATTGACAAAGGATGAAAGTTGCGCAAAATCGGTTTTTAAGCCAAAATTGAACAAAAGGATTAAAATCATGCATTTCCCTCTTAGAGGCCGAAAAGGGGTCAAAACCTTGCAAAAACAACTTTAAGCTGAAATGTGAATCGAAATTTGAAAATTATCTAACCAAAGGCTCGCAAAAGGGCCCCATAAGCCGAAAATGATGAAGTTGGAATTTGCATAAAAGGTTGGAGATCTCTTTTAAGTCGAAAGTCACAAAATAGTCTAAGAAGCTAAAAGAATAGGAAGGAAGTTAAATCTCGCAAAAAAATTCTTTTAGCCGAGAATGCCGAAAATCTCAAATTTGCGCAAGACGTAGTATCAACCCGAGAATCTTCAAAGACTTCCATCGCGCAAGGAAGGTTCTTAAGGGTAAAAGCGAGAATAAAAAAAGTTGCGTGAACCCTCATTCCGTCGAGAATCTTGAAAGACTCCCATCGCGCAAGAGGAGGATCCCAAAATCGGATAGAAGGAATTGTTTAGTCAAAAAGCTTTCAAAGTTCACATTTTGGCTGTTTTGGCCGAAATCAGACAAGGCAAACAAGTCGTGCGGACTCGTCACTTTGTGAGCCAAAATTTTCAAAGAGAACTAAATAGCACCAATAGATTCAAAATTTTCAAATCGCCAAAATCTTCAAGATTCACCAAGCCCTCTCATTTGCTCGAAAATCAATAGGCTTAAATCATGCAATCATGCAAACTGAAAAAGGAGGGTTCCAAAATCGCGGAAGAGAGGTCTTTTCCGACAAAGTCAAAGAATCACCAAGCTAATCTCCAGGTAAGTTTGATTTTCTCCTCCAGGTGATTAAAACAGTGCAAAATTATCATGTTGTTAACCTAGGGTTTGATTTACAAAGCTTCTCAAATCAATTTTGAAAGCTAAGCACCCTAGTAGTATCCATTGTGTGCTAAATCAATTTTTCAATCGAATACCAAGACTTAGGCAAAATTTAGGAATTTTGGTCCAATCGGCAAAACGCAAAATCATCTTTTCAAAACGCATGTTCAAAACAATCATCATAAGAAAAATTGAAAACTTAAACGTTGAAACAAACCAATAACATTTGCAACCTTTTTGTCATCAGCATCGTAAAGAGCAACATTTTAAAAATTTTCTCAAACCATCAGCTAATCAAACCAACTAATTTTCAAATTCAAATTGCACTTAATCCCTAGGGTAGGATTTGAATTGTTTAAAGGCATGTTTTAAAATGCTTTTGAATTTCAAAATTATTTGGCCGTTTAACGATTTTAGTGCTAACGCCATCTTTTGGCACTGCTAACCCATATTTTTCCCATTAAGGCCTATCTCGTAATTCATGTCCGACTATGCAAGATAAATGCCTAAATCAGTGACAAAGTCTTCAAAGGCACCTGATGCAACCGAAGCATCATGGACTTCCAAAGTTGACATTCCTCGCAAGTTTGAAAAAATGAAATACGAGTACCAAGGAGGAGTAAAAGAGTCAAAGGTCCAAATTTTGTGGGACAATATAGGAGATACAGACCTAGGACATATCAACATTCAGGATTTCAAGAACAGAGTATACTCTCCTAACGCCTATGGCAAGCCCAGATGAATGTTGGAGAGTGGTATTACTCAGGCTATTGGTTTTCCACTAACCGTGTAGAATTACGAATTTGTGGTCGAAGCCGCTAAGCATTATCAACCAGAAACCAGATTAGTGGTACTGAGAGGGATGGTAATGGCCGACTTCATACCTGAAGCCATTGGGGAAGCATTTGATATCCCCCTTCCTAATGGTCCCATTGTCATAACCATGGATGAAGCCCAAATTGCTTATGACAAGAATCCTACTCCGTGCAAAACACTAATAAATGAAGAGTGGTTGAAAGAAAGAAGACCCCCAAGCACTAGGATCGACAAAAAGACCCACATAAGCAATTTCCACAATGAGTATTGTGATATCGTTACCTTGCTTAGTTGGGTCATGTGACTTCCGCAATCCAATCTCTTTGAGGAATGGATGTTCTACTTTACCGAGCAAGTCTTCGCTTGGAAATATAAGTCTGACTGGGCTCAAATCATCAGCGATAACATTCATACACAGCTGGTTGAGCTCGATGAGAAAAAGTATTTTGCCAGGACCTCCTACTTGGTCTACATGTTTGCTCGACACCAACCACTCCTAGAATTAATCAAAAGAGGTGAGATTGGGAACGGCCCAAATCAAGTGAAAGTATACGACTTCTATCCTCAGTTGCATTACTCTGACATAGCCCAAAGAGAAAAGAACAACATTGCATATGCGATTGGTCAGTATGAGCATGCTAATGACACTTTTACAATGTGCATGGTCAGATTGATGCAAGGAGGGTTGCACATAAGGCTGTCAAAGCAGGATACCACCCTGATTCGGAAATACAGTGCACGGTTCATCCAATTCCATAGATTCACCTACATCAGAATAGCAAGCTTTGAGGGAACACTGTATTGGCTTCCGCGTTACCCATCAGATAGATTAGTCCTCATGGAGGTAGCAAGGCAGGCACACCCAACAGATAGCATACTCAGAGACAAAAAGTAGGCAGGATTCACCTTCCCTATGATCTTAGGTAACCTTGATGTGTACTTCAAGAATTCAGTGCAAGTCGAGGAATCATTCGATGAACTAGTGTCCTATTGCTTACAAGAACATTTCCCTAGGAAATGCTTTGATCATGCTAGATTGGGAAATAAGGCCTACGACAAGCAGTACATGGCTAAGGCATCAATAGAGGACTATTGGAGCAAGTGTACGAATGATTTTGAAGTCCGCCGGTGGCAATATTCAAGGTTGAGTGTTCAACAAATGCGACTTTATGAGTACCTCCAGGTCCCGGATCAGGTAACAGACTATGGAAATTGCTTGCAAGTCCAGAAATTTGAAGCAGTCAAGGACCTCCTGCCAGCCATCAATTGGACTCAAGGCCCTATCACAGATTTTGAAGCTGTCATGGAGGGTCCAAGAAGATAAACAGATAGCTGGCTATCCCAATAGATAGAGAGGCTAACCCATGAGGGAACCCAATTTACATATAATTTAATGGGAGTCTTGATTCCCAGTCTTCAGAAGATGAAGGGACATCAAGTATGCTGAAGGAAGAGGTTGAGAGACCTAAAAAAAGAGAAAGAAGGCAAGAGCCAATAGGGGGACTCAGGCATCGAAAAGGATAAAAAGAGAAAAGATCCAATCAGGAGGCCAGAAGTTACTTCCTCATCCAAAGACCCCAATTCAGAGGATGATGTAATTGAACTTGATCACCTTCCAACTCCACCTTCACAGAATAATCCTATTGCATCAGAAGCAAATGATCCACAAATACAAAATGAGCAAGAAGTAGAGGCAAGGATCATTGGTTTGGATGGACTTGAGAACCAGGTCGAGGAAGGAGAGATTGCACCTGATCAAGGAGTTGGTAAACAAGAGCTCACACAAGAGAGCAGTCATGAGTTGCAGCAGGAAGGCAACAACAAGGATCACACCATGATTGACGGAGAAAGGGAAGAAGATAGAACCCAAGGGCCCAACAGAACTGAAAAACAACCACTATTAGAGGATACCCATCAATTACTTAGTGAGGTGGAAGAGAACTCAACTGTGAGTAAAGGATTAGATACTATACCCATTCCTCCTTTTGTGTCTGATCAGTTGTAGATAGGCAGTGAATTAGCTGGGGCATCCAAAGAATAGAGTGGGGATTTAGTAGTCACATCTGGATAGACCATCCCTCATGACTGGTTAATAGCCCAAGCACAACGAAAAGTGGTTGTCAAGCCACCAATTAACTTGGAGAATATCTTCTCTGGAATAGGAGAAATAAAAGCTAAAGGAAAGAAAAAGCCAAAGACTTACTCCAGGATTACCAAAGATGAGCAAAGGAATCGTACTATTTATATTGCTGCCCCACCTACAGACAAACCAACAGATCAGGTTGCATTGGCTGACTATAGCAGCACGTCCATTCCAATAGGGTGAGAAACCAAGGAGAAGGAGAGAGAAGAATTCAAAGATTCAGTACAGAATATGCTCAGACAACTAGATGAAATGACTGCTAAGAGAGATATGTACCGAGCTCATGCTGAGCAAGCTGAGGGGTACATAGATCAACTATTGAGACCACTGCAACATACCACTGAGTCCCATATTCCCCCATTGGCGTTAGCACAAAGGACTGCAACTGAATTTGAGGGAGTGTGTGATACCGCCAAGTCCGTCAGAAAATGGATCCAGGACATTAAAAGAAAAGGAGATAAAATCATTATGAATGTGCAAAAAATGGCCCACGACTGAGAGACCATTCGTGTCAAGGTGATTGAAGTAAAGAGAGAATGTTTCAATGTCCATGAGATGGTTGGTATGGTTTTGCCCCTCATGAGGACTCTTTTCTGGACCCACACTCAGATTCCCACATTGCATACTATCCTGGATCCCTACGACATCAACACTTTCAAGGAGTGGTACTGGATTGCCAACATGAAAAATGATATGAGGGACACCATAAATAAAGAGCAAGATGAGTGCGATGAAGTTTTGTCAAGCATGAAGGATGTTGGTGAAAAGATCCTCAGCGCATTAGTTCCTACTTGGAACAGTAACATGAAAGAGAACGATATAAGATCACGGTGGGAAGATAAACTGAGAATTGATAAAACCACGTACTCCACAGAGGACCTGGAATTTGCTAGTGAGCTGCATGCAGACATATTGGTTTTTGAAGCTCGTCGGTCGGTCTGGAGCAAAGAGCTGAAACATGTGGATCGCCACCGAGAGGGTATGCAGTACAAAATACACAAACCTCCTATACCTCCCAGCAAAGAACTATTCCAATTGTGCATAAGATTTCAGGATTACGTTCGAGTAGAACGTGCAACAGGTCGAGACATCTGGAACGACTACTTGCAAGAAGAAGTTGAATTCTTGGAGAAAGAATCTACCTTGGGGAAAGAAAAGTGCTTTCTTGAAATATTTGTTTCTCTTAAGTTCTAAATACACTTTTTCAAGATAAAGTTTCTTTCCAACTACCAAAATCATTGTAGATTTTTGAGCTCCGTGCAAGTGCACTTTTTGGAGCAACTTTATGTTTGGTAGTTGGTAGTTATTAGTTAGTTGATGGTTGGTGATGATATTTTGTAATCTATTAATGGATATGGGCAGCCATGTTTTATAGGATGAATCTGGGCCACTTGTAAGATTAAATCTTGGCCATTCATCCATTTTTGAAAGTCTATATAAGGGATGGTTTCTCCCTTATTTTGTAAGAAGTATAAGATTGTTGTTGAAACTCTGGCGGAATTTATGCAGATTTAATGGATATTAAAGTTGTCTGGTTTCTTTGTGAGCGCATGGTCTCCTTCTTCATCTTTCTTTTTTCCTATTATGTAGTTTAATTTCAGATGGCATTTTTTAGAATTATATCTGATAGAAACCTTAAGTGTTCACACCATTAAGAATTGACTGATTGTCATTTCCTCTTGCATGGTTAATCTGAACTAGATTTACGCTCTTGTTCGGTTATTAAATATTA